>NC_084922.1:40688502-40991532 GCF_958298935.1 Phragmites australis | reverse complement strand
AACCTCTCAACTATTCTCTAAATATAAGTTATTCTCGAACTTCTATATATTTTTTTTTCTTCTTTTATTCTCTTTTTGCTCTTGTTCAATGAATACTAACAAATATAGGTTGTTTTAGACTTGTGTACAAGAATTAATAAAGTAGATTAAATGATCTTGTTGACTTTTATTTATTCTGCGTTGGAAAAGATAACTCTTTAATTTGTGAGAGTGATAGTATTTATTAAATAAGGGTAAGAAGGGAACAAAAGAGAAAAAAAAATGTATAAAAGTTTAAGAATGATTTATATTTAGAGAATAGTTGAGGAGATTAAAACGACCTATATTTGTAATTAGAGGGAGTAATTTTTATCAATTTTTACTAATAAATAGTTATCAAGATAATAATTAAACATGTTTATTAAAAACAGTGTCGATGTACTTAAACGAAAAGTAGAAAAAGAGCGGAGATAATAGACACATGCGCGATCTAGCCTCTCTCCCTCAATCCCATGATACGGACGGCACTAGCCTTGATCTCGCTAGTTGAACGATGACCACTGTCACTAGATAATACTCCGTAGTAGTGCAAAATAACGCTACGATATTGTCTTGTTAAGGAACCATTCGATTTGTGTCAAAAAAAAAAAGGAACCATTCGATTCTAGGGTATGAACACATATAATCAAACGCACAAGTGGAACACAGGATGTAGAGAGAAAGAGTCTTGTAATCTTATTGTTTTCTCTAATTACAACATATATGTATGAAGGAGGAGGTATATGTCTGGATTGATGCTCCAATGGATGGATCGATCCTTCCTCCCTGGGCAATTCTATAATTCCACCGAATAAAACATTGTAGCATGAATGCATGATTCAAGCAAGTGTGTCGCTGATGCAAGCTTTGCGTTGCTTTACATGATTGCTGATGTAAGCATCATGCTGCCTTTTTGGTTTGTTTATGTAGGTGTCACGCTTGAAGTAAATTCTATAAAATTTGGTCTAAAAAGATCGTCTTCTCTATGATAATACGTGTTTATTTCTTCTCTTTTCTCTTCAACTTAATCATTGTATCACGAGATAGATGATATAAATAAGATCTCACAAGAATCATTTTAAACAGTATCCTATTTACTTCTCGTCGTGCCCCTTTACGTGTTTGACGATGTAAGTATCGCACTGCTAGTCTGCTACAGCGTATTTACAAGCGTTTTCGCAAGCATAAAAGAACGTTAATTTGAGATACACACCAACTTTTAAAACTTCGACTATCGGTATATTTGAATATTGTTATGAAGCCTACAAAATAGATATGTGACGATTTGTCTCGAAACTGATGTTCCACTAACGGGATTAAATATTTTGTTACTAACGAAACAAAATCATCCTGTGCTTATTGGTAAGCAAACAATCATCTCCCTTTTGCCATTTATTTGAACCCAGTGGTGGACATAGGAATTTTAGGTAGTGTAAAATTGTACCTTAGAAATTATAGCACAATACACTCCCCGTTCAATACAAGTAATGGTTCAAATCACACTCAATTTTAAAAATATCAAAAATAAGATAATAAATTTTACTAACATGGATTCATAATGTTTGAACCACTCATTAGATACCCCAAAACTTTATAATCCAGCAGGTACCTTAAAAAACAAAAATATATGATTCAGATGTTAGTCGCAAATAATACCTACAACAAACAAAATAACATAAGAAATCAAACATACACAGTTACAGAACAATATATCAATACAATAATTATCTCTCAATGCTCATCACAGACAGGGGCAGAGCTCCCACTGAGGCAACCAGGGCCATGGCCTAGGTCGCGGCTCATGCTCTGCCCTTAATTCTTCTGTAACTCCCATGGGTCACCGGACTTTGATGGGCTTATGTCTGGACGTGGCCTGGGTCTTGGGCTAGGCCTAGCTTCGCCCCTGATCACAAACGATCAGATGTCTAGAGCTCTATATTAGACAATCTGTATTACACTACGTCAATTGTGATTTGGAGGAATTTACCATTCTGGCATCAATGTGGGAGGATGGGACATTGAGCGCAGGGGATCGGGCAACATTGGACAACATAGTGTCTGAGCTCCTCTGCATCGTTATCGGGCAATTAGTTGCTCAGCATCGTGCTAGTGTCACCTGCTCATGGCTAGAGCGGACGGGATCAAGGCCTCACGGGAGTCACGCCCTCACCACCTCACGAGATAATGGGGTCGTAGATGCTGGACGGGCTCGGGCACTCAGGGATCAGGCTACCAGAGCGTCAAGCAGATCGATCGCCTGCAGACCGTGGATAAGTGTCGGCATGCCATGCCGCACCATCACTTGCTAACTGCTATCCAGCTCGGTCTCCGAAGCACGTTGTAGTTGCACGTAGACCACTTGGGAGTCGACAAGCAAATTAGGCTTTATCTTGAAAGCATGTTGCATGGAAGACCGGGAAGCAAAAGACTTAGACATATGGACTAGACAACTCAAGCTCACAAAGGGTAGACTGGGCTAAGGCAATGAACAAGATACTCTAGGTTTAACTCAGGACCCGAGATGGTCGTCCTTGTTTGAACCGACAAATATAGCAAAAAACGAGATACCATCATCCTACAGTTCGGCAAAACCAACAAAATACGTGTGTAATAGAAATTAGTGTCTGAAATATGTTTTGCAGATCATGTCGATATCTAAGCCAAACACTCTTTGTTTGTTAATCGGAGAGAGGACAATATTAACCATGACTCACCTCTCGCACGAACTCGCTATAATTCCCCAATAGTGCATCCATAGGGACACGATTAAAGTAGAAATAACTAAAATCGTTGCTCAGTCAATACCCCACTGTATAGATAATAGAATATCCCAAATTAGCTCCATTGGAATCACAGACACCCCATTTATGTTCACTCGGCCACAATTGGTCCCAGGCCAAACTGCAAAAGATAAGCCGGCTTGGGAATGTGCAAGAACGACACGTCCATGAGTAGTATCACCAATTCACCCGTCCCTGTGACGCCATTTCCAAGGCCGCGTGGGCTTCTAGCTGCTGCTTTTTGTCGCGTGCATCTCATCAACTTTTGCGCTCGCCACGCTATAAGGGAGGACCGTACCAAGCCTCTTCGCAGCACCACTCAAGCGTACACATATCCACCTGCCTACACATTCCTTCTCCACGCCGGCGGCAACACCCGCGCAATGGCGAACCACGGCACCGCCGCTCTTCTGATCGCGTCTCTCCTCGTGGCGGTCGCCGTCGCCGACGCGAGGCTCACCGTGCACCGCGACGCGCTTGGAGGTAGCGTGCATACGGTTACAAGCTTGCAATGTTTACGAGCTCCATACAAAAAATTAGCACGCACGCATTTGTGCGGCGCCTGACTCTTGGAGCGCGCGTCGCGAAAACCCTTGCAGGTTACGTGGCGATGGATGCCGCGACAGTGCCGGCGCTGACTTGCAGCAAGGTGCACGGGGTGCAGGTGGGCGAAACGTGCCTCTCCGTGGCGCAGACCGCGGGGCTGACCCAGAAGCAGTTCCTCGGCTTCAACCCCAACATCAACTGCGAGAAGGTCTTCGTCGGCCAGTGGGTCTGCCTTGCTGCCACCTCCCCTTGATCACTTTGCTAGCTCTCACCCTGCATGCGTACAACGATCGACCGTGCTATGACTACGAATAATGAGGTTCCTCGTACGTTTACCTCCACACAAGCCAAACATGCTAAGGTTGGCTGTGCCACTTTCCCTGTAGACTGTAACAGATGTTGGTAATATACGTAAAAATCTAATTCTAGATTCTATATAAAAGCATATTTCACAATCTATAATAGATGAATATACTTTTAACCCTAGCAGCAAGTAACAGTGTCAAAAATCCATCAGTTTCATCAAGAACTCACAGTCGGGTTGATGAAGGGATGAAGTTGACGATGTGTCAATTCGCGGCCGTGCAGATTGTAGATAAAGCAGTGCAAAGCGGTCGTACAGGTGCGCTGCCCAGAAACCTTATTGTCATCCCTCGTGCGGGCTTCACGACGGCAGAGGCTCGGAGATACTGCTCACCCTCCAACCTTGTGCACGGCAAGAAGAAGGGCCGGCGAGATCCGGCAGCACAGCACACAAGACAGTGATATGGATGGGTGGAGAAGAAAATATGGAGCAGAGAGATGTGTACTCAAAAGCCTGGACGTCTTCAGGATTTATAGGGAAATGGCTGCCCTCTTAGAGCCGTTTTCTCTCGTAAAATACCCACAATTGCTGCCTCCATAACTGACCAATTACCCTCAGAATTAAGGAATTGATCGCGATTAAAACGGCTGATTATGGTATTGATCACAATTAAAAAGGGAGAGCAGAAAAAGAGCTTGCAATTTTGTGTTGCCACGCGGATATTCGCGCGAAAAAAACGCGAATACGCGCGTGTGTGCGTGTGAATATAGCAAAGTATACTATCTCTTTCTCATTTTCTCTATTTCAAAAAGACCAGAGAACTCAAGTATTTAAGTTGATCTACATACTCTTGCTTGGCAATACGAGACTAAACCTTCTTGCTTTGCATTCTCATGAATGAGCTTTAAATGGGCTACATTCTAACAATCCCCCACCAATGTCAAAACGAGAAAAAGAAGGAAAAAAGATCACTGTATTATAGTGCTGTTAATATACCAATCTTTTAGTATAAGTTCCGTACAGGTTAAACTTACATCTACAATATCAAGATTCATCTTTTTACAACTGATGAATGGACTATATTTTGAATTTACAGTTTTGTGTGGACAGATTTTACTTGGAACTGCCACATCCCAACAACAGATTTGGCATGAAAATGATTCCAAACTACCGAGGTTAATTACAACGAAGTCGGATGACCATCTAGCTATGACTATTAATTGGTTCTAGTTGCCATATTGCCATGGTGATGGTGGGAGTGGTCGCGACTTGTACCAAAATTTGTAGACATATATATTTCAACAAAATGTCCATGTACATAATTTTTTCACTATTCATGTAATTGTACTGCAGTAACCGGCAGGGGGAGGGTACTCATGGGTGGACGAGCTAGTTTCCCTCGCGGCCCAGCGGGCATGTAACGTGGGAGGCATCATTTCTGTTCCCCCGTAGGGATTGAACGGACCGGATGACATGAGTATATGCATAGTTGGTTTCCTTTTATCGACCCGGGCGTCCGCTGCGCTACCGTTGTTGTGCCGCTTGAGAGACTTGGAGCTTTGGATCGGAGCGATTGATTCGTTGTAGGGAGTTGGTCGCGGATTTCGGCCAGCGTGCCTGGTGAATTGGTGCTCTGATGGGGATGTGCCGTGCTCGGCTTGATCCAAACTGACCGCTCAGGGGCACAGCGGCGTCAGGTAAGGTTTGGCTGGTGGCGTGTTGGCGCCAGGCCAGTGCCATGCTTGTTCGCTACTCGGCTACTCGCTCCGACTTTAATCTACGTCAGCCCACGGTGCCGCTGGTGGCCATTCATGGCCAACCAGTGGTGCAAATTGGTGGCCCTAGTACCTATCGATTTTTTTAATTCAACTAATAATACTAATTTTTTAAATTGGATAAATTTTTTAAAAATTAATATAATTAATTAAACTAAAGAGAGTCAACATGTATCTTTAGATGAGTTAATTTGCACCCTTATATCCAACATGGGCAGCTGTGCGGATCCCCATTCACAGGAGGGGACGGGCTGGGCTACACAGCCGCAGCTTGTGGTGGCTTAATTTGGTATTTTTCTACGTAAATAAAAAAAGATGACCCACATTTATTGGGACTAAGAGAAAAAGGAAAACATTCCTGAAAAATAAAAGAAGAGAATTAGAGTAGAAAATGTAAAATAAAACTTGCCTTTTTCGAACAAAGAGAGAACTTTTTTATTACTCAGAGTAAGTGATAGACTCTCGAGAAACCAATTGCTCTGCACAACGGGAATATGCGAACGCTACAGAGCCAAAAGTATAACTTGCCTCTTTTTTTGGTGAACTTCGATTAAGATCGAACCACAACCTACAGATCCAAATAAACTTGGGCCGACCCAACTAATTCACACGACAAACAAAGACTCTTTACCAACGGCCAGCTTAAGAAAGATCCACTAGAGACGCAGATAGTCGAATTGGGTCCACTTGATGACAATAATTCATGAAAATGCCCAAGAGATATAGCAGTTGACTAGAACCCTTTTACCAATATCCAACTTAAGCAAGGTTCCAAAAAAAGGGATCCACTAAGAACACATAGATATTTTTTTCCGAGCTTCAAATTTATAAACAAAAAGGTTATGAATTATAACACGTAGACTTTAATGCAGAAAGAAAGAACATTTAGAAAGTAAACAATTTCCTTAAATCCAAAAGTCAAGACAGCTCTGCAACCCTTAAAGAAGAAAAAAAGTAGATGAAAGAAAACCTTGGGATTGTCGATATTATATAAAATTGTATAAAAACTTGACCTGGAATTGCCTGGGCCATTGAGAATCTAGAGAAATCAAAAGAAAATGTGTAAAATGGAGGGGCCTCATTGGTCCTTAATCAAGAAAAATAAAAAAAAACTAAACTTCTAGAAGAAGAGGACGACTTGTATTTATTTTGATGGTGTTATATTATAATTGTATATATTAATTAAAGTTATTGCAGCTGCAATGCGTAGAATTATATCTTTTATTATAAATATTATAATTGGCTCTAATTAAAAACTAATTGTATCATATTCTTAAACAAATAGTAAATTTAGTCTAGATGGAAAGAAATACACTATATGAACAATTAGGTAATCAAGCAAGCAAGAACACACAGTAAATACAGAATTAAAAGCTTGTAAAAATGTAAATATTCAAAGTAAATGAGGGAATGTAAAGAGATGGACAAGAAGACACCGATTTTTCTCAAGGTATCAAGGAGTTGGCACTCTCCGTTAGTCATTGTTGAAGCATCTACTAAAGATATCGCTCCCCCTTAAGACACCAAGACTTAAGTGCTCCTGCATGATTGTCACTTCTTCGTCTCCATATTGGTTGGCATCAAACTAATTACATTGCTCTTCTCAGAGCTCCCACAGGAACTCCAAAAGCTCACCAAGACACATCCAATCACCAAAGACCGGCTAAGTGTTGTCAACCACAAAGAGTAACAACCTAATAGCTTCACTTGATCAAGATCAAACCTAAACTATAGTTAGTTGCACACTTGCTACTCTCTATACATTAATGATGTCCTAACTTTGCAAATCACTCTAGTGCACTCTCTTGCTTCTTGATGACACATAGTGTATAAGCTCATTCGGATAAGCAAGAATGCTTAGTGAGACGAAGTTAAGGGGTATTTATATGCTAGAGGTTCGAATATAGCCGTTGCTTAACCACTTACATTTCCCGTGAACATAGGATGATCCAGTGTACACCATCTCACACACACCGGATCATCCGATATGTATAATTTTTAAAACACACACTGTGCCAGCTGTCATTATTCGTTACTACTGAGAAATGCTCCGACGCTTCTGATGTCTACACACCGGACCATCCGGTGAGTAGCATCTCCACTGTGCCGAAAAGCAATCTCCTAGAAAATACTCCGATGTTACAACCATCCGACGTTTTCAACTCCATCTTCTGTGAATTTGCACAAATCCTATAAAATACTCCGACGTTCTCTTCACCCTAACACCAGACCATCTAATGTTGACTTGTGATTTTTCCAGCAAAAAATACTCTGGTGAAAGTAAATTTTCGATTGTCAGACCATTCGGTGTACTTATCATTTCTCTGATATTAGCCAAAACTCATTGAACGCCGGACCATCCGGTGATAACAATTTTTTCTGAACTCGTCCAATTTAGACTTTCTTGAGCTCTAACTTCTCGACAGCTCAACCATAGTCTTTGAGCTACCTAGTGTTGGAATTTTACAAATATACATATAATCAAGTTTAGACTCAATTAGATCAAGCTACTATTACTAGCCTTTCTATTGTATGGTGAAAAGATTAAGAAAATAGACTTATACTACTCTAAGTGTCATTCATCTCCGTGTAATATTTAGAACTAGAAGATTCTTAATCTTGATGCTCATATCCTTTGATTATTCATAAAATCAACTTAGGGATAAGAATACTTAATCATCATTGTAAACTAAAATTTTAATACATTTCAAATAAACTTGTTAGACACAATAATACAGTTATCATTAATTATTGAAACATACATTTACTAAGAGTCTAGATGCTATAGCATTTTAATCATAGACTTTAGAATCATGTAACGAAACAACCATTTACTGTGTGTTCTGAGATAAAATACCATTTACTCGAATATTGGCACGCCACTACACGGACTATTGGGCTTAGTTATTGTGAACAGGGTAGTAGCGCTAACCACGACACACCTCTGAATAGTTTGCACAAACCTCGTAAAATCCTCTTGGTGTAACAAGATAAAATCGTTGGTCAGTCAAAATCGTTAGTTGTTGTGAACAAGAGAGTAGCACTAATCACTGGTTGATCCAAACACCTCAACCAAACACCATTCCCAATGCCGTGGCCCACCTGATTTCTGTCGCGCGCATTTTCGATCAACTTTTGCACTCGCCGGACGCCACGGTATAAGAATGCGCGAACCAAGCCTCTCGAAGCACCGCAGCAGCAAAGCACACCTCGAGGCTCAAGCTTACTCATACCTATCTCTTCCTTCCTTCTTCACGTGCACAACATTTTCAATGGGGAACCACGGCGCCGCCACTCTTCTGATCGCGCTCTCTCCTGGTGGCGGTCACCCTCACCGACGCGAGGGTCACCGTGCGCCGCGACCGTTTGGAGGTAGTACATGCTGCAACGTTAAGCTCCATTCAGTTCCCTTGCATCTCTGATAGATCTCTGGTTCTCTGGACACTGACTCTTTGGAACGCACGTCTGCCCTGCGTACGCCAAAACCTGCTAACATGTGCACTAGGTGAAAAATAGGTAAATAAGATATGAAATTAGTGATAGATGGTTAGACTTGTCACTAAAGATTTTTTAGAGACGAGTTCTTTTACGACTCGTCATTTATATAGTATCGATCGAGATTGGATATGATCCATCACTGATAACGAGTTATAGAGTTAAACATCACTGATGATATTAGTGACGAGTCATAACTACACATATCACTAATAACATTAGTGACAGGTCTCTCTGAACCAGTTATAAATGACGGGTTATATTAGGATCCGTCACTGATGACAAATCATAAGTGACGTGTATTGTTATGACCCATCACTGATGACTCAGATCTGTTATTAGAGTTGTCTAGCTATTGCGTGCCCAACAGTTATAAAGCGCGATCTTGACGTCAATTTCTAGTGATTTTTTTAGTTTTGTTAGAGACTCTCTAATATCTTATTAATTTAATGTTTAAATTGTTACTGGATCTTTGAAGATCTGCATCTTCCCCTTTCCTCCTCCTCTGATTCCTATTTAGTAGATTTTTTATATTTTGAGTTGTAATCAACTATTTTGCATATTTATGTAAATTCTTAGTATAAGTGAGTTGTATTTATATTAGATTTGATACTAGGTTTGACCGATCTACCATGAGATGACACAAATCTAGTGTAATTGCATGGAATTTTTAATCACATGCTTAATGATGCAATTAAGGTGATGTGAGCACTTCCAAGGAGGCAGACGTTGAATGTTAATGAAGATGAATGTTTTTACATTGTAGATGATGGATAGAAGTTGGATGTACCTTGATATCCAGACTTGTCCGGAGTACCTGAGCGGGGTGAAGTATTTCATGAGTGCTGTATTGGCGGATATAAAAGATCACGATAAAACGACAATGTATTATCACATATCGCGAATGTAGGAATGATAAGAAGTTTTCAAAACCAGACAATATACATGCACGTTTGGTTATGCATGGATTTAAAGAGAAATATACATCTTGTAACAAACATGGTGAGGAAGGTCTTAACGAAGAAAAGATGGATCGGGACCTCCATACCGACAGTGTGGATTAAGGACTTACACCCGGTGATATGGATCATGATCTCAGTGATGAGGGCATATTAAGTTTCAGTGATAACGATCTCTTAGATTTTGTGGAGAATGTGGACCAGATAGTGCGGGATGTTAAGCGGCACGATGAGTATAGTAATGGTGAGTTTGCTAAATTTTAAGAATTTTTGAGATTCCAAGGTGCCCTTTTATCTTAACTATAAGAAAAAATACACGAGGTTATTTAGGGACCTAAAGTTTCTACAGCTGAAGGCAACCCATTGTTAGACTGACAAGAGTTTTGAAATATTATTGGATCTACTAAAAGACATGCCACCAAAAGAAAACTTGGTGCCCGAGGGCATCTACGATGCGAATAAGATAATTCATTCTTTAGGACTGAAAATAGAAAAAAAATACATGTATATAAGCAGGATTGTATGTTGTTTCGTGGAGAGTATGCAGAGTTGGATCAATGCCTTGTTTGTGGAACCTATCGATATAAGCGTAGAAATGACGATAGTGATAGGGATGGAGGCAAGAAAAGTAAAGGGTCTCCTAAGAAGTTGGTGTGATTTTTCTATAATTCCCCATCTAACACGATTATTTTCCATTAGAAAAAGAGGTTTAATTGGTGCATTAGCATAAGAAAGGTCGTAAGAGTGACATAATGATGCAGTACTTGATGGATTTCGTTCAGTGACGAACCATTGATTCACATTTGGGTGGTTGTTAAGGGTTAATCCTTGACAGTGCTTTCGGGGTATGCTGGACAGTAGGTGAGTGAACGGCATTTCAGGAACACAGTTTGACGACAAGATAGCTAGGAGGGAGTAGGAGGGGATGAGGATGATCACTGAGCTCATAGACAGTGAGGGGGGGATGGCGATCGGTGATGACTGTTGCTCGCTCTCCAGCTCGTGCACACTCCTATTTGACTTTTGGGCAAGGAAGGGTAGTATGGGGAAGGCGATGAGCTCCTTGTGCTTCTCAGCAGCTCGTGGGGAAGAGGTGGCGACGACAGGGTAGTGGTGACAGAGAAATGGGTGATGGCGGCGGAGCAGACAGGGAGAAAAGGGAAAAGAGGGTTGGGCTCCTCTTTGGGCGAGGGGGAGGAACAGAGAGGTGGTGATGGGGAAAAGGTGTGGCGCGACTTCTTGATGGTGGTGATTATTGGATTTTGCATGGCAGCGGCGGCTCTACGTCGGCCAGGGCGTGCAGTGGTCATCGAAGTCGTGTGTATCAGAGGGCGGCTCGGTTGCACGTGCGGACAGTGGGAGAGTGAGAGAGAGCTTGAGAGCAGGAGAGGGCAGCGAGGACAACGTGACGGGTGCTCTGGAGGAGGGAGACGATGCTGGTCGGTGGAGCCTACATGTCAGCGAGGGAGAGCGCAATGCGACTGGGCTGCACAGGCGCTCTTGCGCACGGTGCGTGAGTTGGGTCGAGCACGCATCACGGCCCAAGCGCAAGGGAGAGGGAGAGAGACAGTGCTGGGACGGGCTGGTGTGCGGCTAGGCTGTGTCGAAAGAAAGAGAGAGAGGGGAGCCTGAGTGGAATAAAAGGATTTAGAAAATGATTAGGTTAAATTCCAAAAGAAGTATTTGAATTTGAATTTGACTTTTGTCTTGGCATCAATTCAAATATGTATTTGAATTTAGGGATTTGGATTTGAATTAAATTGGATTTCAGCTGAATTGAATCTAAGAAATAGATTTGAATTTGAGAGACATTAAAAAACAAATCTCCACCCAAAGAACCATAAAAACAAATAAATGAAAATGCACATGATTCAAATTATTGCAGGGATTAAATTAGAATTTGATTTGATGCTCTTTGGAATACTTAGCCAAAATAATATATATTCAAATGTATATTTCCTTGGTTTTATGTTGTTTTAAATAATTAGAATTTTTATAAAAAGTAGTGAATTTTGCTAAAATCTCAATACTAAAACTCAGAATGCTACAGAGGCCATAGCTGTCATAGCGCAAGAGGAGTTGTGACTAAAAGTGATGAGGAAAGCTATTTCATCTCCATCTCATCTCGTTTTTGCATCAACAAGGATCAAAGAGACTAGGGAATGTTTCAATTGTGGTGATACGGGACACTTGATTCGTGATTGTCCTAAACCATTCAAGTTCACCTGTGGAAGAGGAAGAGGCAATGGCAGAAGTGCTCCAAGAGGTGGTAGAGGTCATGGAGGTAGAAGTGGCTACAGAGCAAATGCAACAACTACAGAAGATGAACTGTCTAAGTCAATCGAGGCTTCATCGATGGAATTTTATGAGCGAAGACAATTGAAAAAAATATTGAATGCTCTAGAGATAAAGATCAAGAAGCTTACAGTGGTGACTTCATCAACTTCACCTACACAGATGAAAGTAATTGTGCCCATGCATCCATACCCATACAAATATTAAGATTAAATTGGATTTTAGACACCGTGACATCAAGGCATGTCACAGGCGCATCTAGTGAGTTTATGTTGTATACATAATATCCCCTCACACATAAAGAAACTATACAAACTGCTGATGGTACACCACAATCCATTAGAGGTGTTGGCACAGTACAATGCACTCCATCTATTAAATTATCATCAGTTTTGCATGTGCCAGCTTTCTTGGTCAATCTTGTTTCATTAAGTGCTTTAGCTGATCAATTGGATTGTCGGATAATACTTGACCGGAAAATTGCTCAATTTAGTAGAAACGAACAGGGAGGAGCCTTGAGAGTGCAACGAGGTGTATGAGTTGTGGTACATGGATTGTGAAGAAACAAATGATGCATTATGTACTATACTAGCAACAACGGTGTGAGAGAAGGAAGCTACGGTGATGCTCTTGTATTATAGATTGGGGCATCTTTCTTTTGATAAAATATGCAAAGCATTTCCTGATGTAATATGTGGGGTGGATAAGAACAAACTTTTTTTGATGCCTGTGAGTTTGCAAAACACACAAGGACATCTTATGTGAGTAGGGGCATCAGGAATGTCTCCTTTTGTGCTAGGTCATTCAAATGTCTGGATATGTTCTGTGGTTTCTATTAGTGGGATGAATTACTTCGTTACTTTTATTGATTGCTTTTTCTGGATTACATGGGTATATCTTATGAAGCTCAAAGATGAGGTGCTGAGATGCTTCAAAGATTTTTGTGCTCTTGTGAAGACTCAGTTCAACGCTCAGGTCTAAACAATAAGAACAGAAAATGGGACTGAGTTTATGAACAAGAAATTCAATGCATTTCTATCGGCAAAAGTTATATTGCATCAAACTTCATGCCCAGACACACCTCCACACAAATATGTGGCTGAAAGAAAAAATCACCATATTTTAGAGGTTGCTCGCTCACTAATATTTACTATGAATGTGCCTAAGTTTCTATGGAGTGAAGCTATGCTAACAGATACATATCTTATCAACTGTACCCCATCAAGAATAATTGGGATAAAAACCCCCTATGAGATGCTGCTAGGCAACAATAAGTTTGTGGTTCCACCTAAAGTGTTTGGATGTACATGCTTTGTGAGGGACCATAGACCCTCAGTGGGAAAGCTAGATCCATGTGTCGTAAAGTGCATCTTTGTGGGATATTCTGCAGGACAGAAGGGCTATAAATGTTGGAGTACCAGTAAACAACATTTGTTCATAAGCATGAATGTTACATTCAGGGAATCCGTTCCCTTCTATGGAGAAAAGATTGACCTGGGTTATATGTTTGAGTTTGATTGTAGCAGATCAAATGATGTTAGTCTAGAGGGGGAGAACAATGGTGCGGTAAGTAGTTCAATTGAGCAAAATATAATGAGAATGTAAGCAGTGATTTGTGGCTTAACTCCTCAGCCAAGAAAGGAGGCAGTGATCGGTGACTCGAATACAACTTCTTGTCATGAGGATAACTCTGCAAGCGACCTGCGATACAAGGGTCCCTTGAAAGTGTATACGAGGAGAAAGTCTAGATCTCAAGCAGAGGCTCCAGCAACAATTCTATCATCAACTCCTGTAATATTATTCACATGCTCCACTAGATATTGTTGATGTGTTGTCGACCTCTGAGATTGAGATTGAAGGCTCTTCTTTAGCTGATTTACCCGTTGCATTATGGAAAGGAGTAAGAGCTAAGGCCGAAGTGCCTCCACCAAGGTATGGATTTAAGCATGACATTAGTAACTATGTCTCTTATGCTTTCTTGTTTTCTGTATATAGAGCATTTGTTGCATCGTTAAAGTCTGTAACAATCCCTAGAGATCGACAAGAAGCAAAGTATGATCCTAAGTGGTGTGAGGCCATGTTGGAAGAGCTAAGAGCTCCTGAAAAGAATAAAACTTGGGACCTTGTAAAGCTACCTACATGAAAGAAAGCTGTAAGTTGCAAGTGGGTCTTCATGGTTAAGCAAAACCTAAAAAGTAAAGTAGAAAGGTACAAAGTAAGATTTGTTGCAAGGGGATATAGTTAGACATATGATATTGACTATGATGAGACATTCACATCGGTGGCAAAGATGAGTACGGCAAGAACTTTGATCTCTTGTGCAACTAACTTGGGTTGGCCCTTGCATCAATTGGACGTCAGTGCTTTATTGCATGGAGATCTTCAAGAGGAGGTGTATATGGAGACTCCACCTGATTTTTCTAATCTTGAAATAGCTAGGAAGGTATGCAGAATGAAGAAGTCCTTGTATGGGTTCGAACAGTCTCCACGAGCATTGTTTGACCGATTCAGACGCGCACTGTGTGGCATGGGCTATAAACAATACAATGGGGATCATACTGTGTTCTATCAACATTCAGAGTGTAACATCACAGTTTTGGATGTTTATGTAGATGATATCATCATCATGCGTGATGATGAAATAGAGATTTAACATCTAAAGGAGAATTTGAGTAGGGAATTTGAGGTGAAGTATCTTGGTCCACTCAGGCACTTTTGTTAGCATTAAGATTGCTCAATCTCCAAAAGGTATTGCTCTCTAGTAGAGGAAGTATGCACTAGACTTCCTTAGTGAGACTGGCATGCTTAGGTGTCGACTTGCATCAACACCTATTGATTCCAACCACAAGTTATGCGTTGAATCAGACGATCCAGTGAATAGGGAGGGCTACAAAGGCTTGATCGGCTCATTTATTTGTGTCATACAAGGTTGGATATCTCCTATGTTGTGAGTGTTATAAGCATGTATATGCATAATCCCAGGAGTGGACATCTGGATGTTGTTTACCGGATTTTAGGATATTTAAAGAGTAGCTCTAGAAATGGACTTTTGTTCAAGAGCCATGGTCATCTAAATGTGGAAGGCTATTATGATGCTGACTGGGCTAGATGTCTTGATGATAGGAAATTCACATCAGGCTATTGTGTCTTTGTTAGAGGAAATTTCGTATCATGAAGGAGCAAGAAGCAATCTGTTGTATCTCGCTCAACCGCTGAAGCAGAGTATCGAGCTATGTCTCTTGTGGTGAGCGAGATGTTATAGGCAAGGAATCTCTTATCAGAACTGAATGTGCTAAGAAAAGACCCCTTAAGAGTTTGGTGTGATAATAAGTCATCTATCAACATCGCTAATAATCTAGCTTAAATTCTAGAGTTTACTTATGCAAACTCGGGTAGTCAAATAGCAGATTGTTTAACTAAATGTTCAGAGTAAAAGAATGTAACTTAGCATGTTGCAAGATGAGAATGATAAATATCTATCACCCCATTTTGAGGAGGAGTGTTGAGCTTTATTTAGCATATAGTAAGATGTTTAGGCTCAGCCTAGGAGGCTCATGTATGTACTCTTAAATATATGTACTCAAAGAATGAGAGAGTGCAATTCTTGAGTTTTCCCGATACCGACCTCTCGACAATTTAGATGTCTTTTTGCATGTTAGTTAACAGGTATTCGACTAGAATGGCAAGAAGGGGAACGCAAAACACAACGTCGTCGTGTCCGTCAGTTCACCCTTTTGTTTTGGGCAGTTCTGGTGCATGACGCGATCGTGGCGAACTGTTGCACACTTGCAGGTGCCGCTGTTCCAGCACATGGATGATCTGGTGCTCGAGAACATCTGCGACAGGGTCAAGTCCCTAATATTTCCCAAAGGAGAAGTCGTAAGGGCACGTACTTTAGTTTTTTCTCTTGGATTGGAAACAGGCAATGGATGGCACGACCAAAAGTGATATATGTTTCCTCAGATCGTCAGGGAAGGAGACCCGGTGCAGCGGATGCTGTTCATTGTGCGCGGCCACCGGCAGAGCAGCCAGGTGCTCCGCAACGGAGCGAAGAGCTGTTGCATGCTGGGGCAACTTCAGCGGCAACGAGCTGCTGTCGTTGTGCCTGCGCCGGCCGTTCCTGGAGCGGCTGCCGGCGTCGTCGTCGACGCTGGAGAGCACGGAGGCGTTCGGGCTGGACGCCGCGGACGTCAAATACGAGACGCAGCACTTCCGGTACACCTTCACAAACGAGAAGGTGCGGCACAGCGCGAGCTACTACTACTCGCCCGGGTGGCGCACCTGGGCGGCCGTGGCGGTGCAGCTCGCGTGGCGCCGGTACAAGCACCGCAAGACGCTCGCGTCGCTTTCATTCATCCGCCCGCGCCGGCCGCTGTCGCGATGCTCGTCGCTCGGCGAGGAGAAGCTCCGCCTCTACACCGCGCTGCTCACATCGCCCAAGCCCAACCAGGACGACTTGCTCTGAGATAAGCCTATGCGACCATGGGGTATGGGTCACTGGGTCAAGTAGAAGCAAATTCCAACCAAAATTCTGTTTCTACCGATGAGCTTGAGCTTAAGGAGGTGAACGACAGATTGAACTTAAGCATCCCGCTCCATCTATGGCCCTCCTGTGCCCTCAGCCTTTTCTCTCTACTTTCAAAAAAGTTGGTTCCATGGCTTGTGCTGTGTAAACAGCATTTTCCCTAGTCCTAGCGCGTGTGCAACAGGCCTATAAAACTGTTTCCATTCTCCCCTCTAGAGTAGTGACGACTGTTAATTTACATAAAATTTACAGAACTGAAAAACAAAAAAAACTAATTTATAAGTATTTATAAGCAGCAAAGGTGATAAGACACGGTGGGGAAAATACTGCTGGGATATGTTATGGCATACAGAACTGCAGAAGTGCAAAATGCAAATAGAAGCGAAACAGAATAGCATATGAACCAGAATCATCCATTCAGTGCGTCACAACATAGGAAAAGAGTATATGCAAGGTCAAAATTTGGTAACGAAACCCTTGCTAGGCTACGGAAAGAATTGATATTCGAAAATAGAGGAACAGTAGGAATGAATCAAACAGTAGCGTCGGGAATAACAGGTAGGAGTTGAACTACAAAATCGGGCGACTTGAATTTATAGGCTGCTGGAGTCCCTTCCAAAGATGAACCGCTTCCCCCAATCAGATACGACTAGCATCCTTGTGCGCCAGCTGAATTGTTTGCTGTATTTAATAAGAGCAACCATCAAAACCAGTATCCAGTCAGATATGACGAGCATAATGGTACATATGTGCCAATATGAAGGTGCAAAAAGAAAATAATACGGAAGAGTGAGATCAATACCTTGCATAGACAGAATACCACAGCCATTGAGTGCTGTGGCCAACATGAACCCAATCGCCTGGCAATTGCGCAGCTGTTTGCTCTCCACCCAGTGGAGCGAATTGGCCAAAATGCCTGTACCTGTACACCAAACGATAAAAATTTGTGACTACTGGTTCTGAATGATCAATCGTAGCCATGCTAACGGAATTCACTTCTACGTATGCATCCTTACCAATAGCATATTATGGTAATAATTAAATGCCGTACGCACATCAAGTAGGCCAAAGCTGCATGTGTTTTTTAAGTAAAACTGCATGCATTTTTTTTGGACAGGATGGAGTAATTTAGAACAATGCATGAGTTGTTCCCTCTTGCGGAAGCATATCAAAGCATGGAATACGAACCTGAAAGGTTTGAACCGATGACGCCCTGCACCTCTGATCCTTAGAGGACCCTCAGGGTATTGTTCACAAGTCCTCATTCTGTTGAAGCAGTCCGCTAGATAATCTCCCTCTTGTGCAGCAACCTGAAGCACCAACAAGCATTCATATAATATATGCAATGCTAGCACATAACAGCGCAGAAGTTATCTTCGCACTCTCTGGACAGTACTCTGGAGTCGCTCAGATCTAATGCTACAGGTGAATTACCTGAGCTGTTGCTGGGAGCATCTTGACTTGCGAGTCCACTCGAGCAAGGGCCTTTTTGAATTCCTCTATGTCAAGTTCTTTTGACTCCTTGGAGTTCCCATCTGAATCTTTGAGTAGATCATGGAAGTCCTTCATTTGGTTGGATTTAAGATACAACTCCACCTGAGGGTACCTCTCGTAGATGTCTCCAAGAATATTTTTTATTTTCTTCACAGTTAAAGTGCCGGAGTTATCCTTGTCTGCTACTCGAAATATTGCAGCAACATCTTCCTGAAAATTTATTAATACACACCACTAAATATGTAAGAACATTACAAACAAGTGCTAGCTGTTACGACAAGAAATTTATTTGATACAAAATGTAGTATTTACAAAAAGGGCATATCTAGCGCTAATCACAGAGTATACATTAACATGCTAAACCCCTTTGTGTAAAAAAAGCCTTCTTGATTCAACCATCTAACGGCAGAATGTATTACCAAGAAAACATAAAGTCCGCAAATCTGGCAGTAAAGAACTACAGGCAAAAAGCAACAAACAAATTTCTAATAAGTTCTTCTCATGTCTTGCAATCTGAAAGCAGATATTTTTGGTGGAGCAAGTTAGACACACATTATGAAAAGTAAAGACGGTACACAGTTGCCATTTCTTCCAGAAAAAGCTAGACGCAGGTGTCACTTGAATGTACAGATTCTGATAAACAGAATAGTGTCATAACCCATGACGTGGTTATAGATTAGTGATCTAACATGATATTTTTTAAATTGAGTAGTAGAACATACCATAACTTTCCTTTGAGCTATCGTTGCGCAATCACCAAGAGCATAAACGTCCTCACACCCTTGAACCCTAAGCCACTCATCAGTTGCTAGCACACGTCGATTCGCCTGCAAAAAATGTATCGAACTGAATAAAAGGTGTGTACAAGGAAATATGTTTCTCTTCTGGATGGAGGAGATATACCTGACCAACTTGCTTCATGAAATCCATGATAATGGGACGGGTTCCAATTCCAGTGGACCAAACAGCCATACCATAAGGAACATCGATCTCTCCAGTTGCAGGATTGGTCATGGTAATATCCTTATCAGACACCTTTACAACCTTAAAATTTGTCTTCAAATCTATACCTTCCCTCTTGAACTTCTCTTCAGCAAATTGGGTGATTCTTTTGTCAAACCTGTATGAAAGATATAGTATAAAGATCACAATAGATATAAGACATCAGGAGGCAAAAAGTGCAGTAAGAATATAAAACGTCAGTGATTTTGAAACACACACACACACAGAGCGCGCCATCCACCACTATGAGCCAACTTCTATACCAAGATTTTTTTAACCACTTGTTACATTAACTGTATAAACATAAGAAATGCTGCATTGTTAGACTAAGATTAAAGTAGACATGACAATTTTAATTTAGTTGAAGATCCACAATATAATATACCCATGCATTTCCGTTGGATCTGCAGGTTGTAGTTGTATGCCAAGAAAGTTCTAATTAGTTGAGCATGAAAGGGGCGATATACAAAGCATCTAAAGCTCTTACATTGTGAGGATATGCCCTCCTGCTTCAATTACTGAAATGTTCGCATACTTCTTTACATCAGGATATAACTTTGCCAAATCCTCATTCACAAAGTCATGCAACTCTGCAGCAAATTCCACCCCTGTTGGGCCACCACCAATAATAACGAAATGGAGATTCTTCTTCCGCTCTTCCTCAGTAAGGTTTGGAAGGGAGGCTCTTTCAAAACATTTCATGACACTCTTCCTGATCTTTTGAGCATCTTCTACTTCCTACAATAGTGATGGCTCTATCAAAAAGCATTTCATTGCACAACATATATAGAAAACAGTTGCATCGTTAAACACATGTTATAATGACGCTTAGTTGCATAAAAAACTAGGAGCAGCAGAATACAGCGAATTATGATGAAATGACACAACAGGTAGACCGAATCTACTATCCTACTGCAACAGCTAAGGGTTACGTTGATTGACAAAAAAGAGACTGGTTCTACCACGTTCAATTGGCATGGGTGGTGTGAGACAACGAATAACAAAGCAGCAGGCACAACAAGGAACCAAAAAAATTGTACCCAAGGTAATGTTGGCATCGATCAAAAGATGATTCTGATAGACCAGCAGTAAACACTACAACTTTGTTTCTGAAGATTATCTTTGATCATCAACTCAATGTAGGGACAATTCTATGCTGCATTAGGCCTTACGTGGTACTTACCTTTAGGAAATGGCAATTTTCAGTAACACCGGGGGTGTTGAAAGTATTAGGTCTAGCTCCAACACTGACAACCAGGTAATCATAATCCACAACAAATTCACCATTTCCATCGATGTTCGTCCCAACATCTGATCTGCAGTGGATTTTTTTGTTCGTTGGATCAATCTTGAAGCACTCAGCTTCCCAAAACCGGAATGCAGCATTTCTCTGCAGAGGGATATGCACACATTAGTTGCCAAACTCTTGCATTTAATTGGACATATCAATTCAACTGTTCAAAATAGAGCAAATTACTAACACAGAAGAAAAACACTATAAGGTATGAGATGATGCATCTTAAGTCAAAAGTCATAATAATAAGACAGTTGCAAATTAGAGCATATTCTCTATTAGTAATAAGGACATACCTTTCGCACGATATTGCGAATAGGCTCCACAATACTACGCGCTTCAACTGTGCCACATGTCACGCTTGGCAACAAAGGAGTGAATGTGAAGTAGTTGCGAGGTGATACCACATGAACATCATATAAAGAGGTGTCAATATTTCTCAAAAAACTTGCGCCTGCCCAACCGGTTCCAAGGATAACCACCTTCTTCTTGTTTCCAGTCCCATCACAAATTTGAAGAAGCCGATTATCCTGACAAGCATAAGTTAAAGCTCCAACTCTACAAAAGGTTGACAAAAGAAGCGTGTCAGAGTCCTGAAATATAGGTTATATAAATTATTTTAAAAGTAGAAGAGTGAAGGGTGCTTGTGGCAATACAGTAACATTAAAG
The DNA here is from genome assembly GCF_958298935.1 of Phragmites australis. Taxonomy (NCBI): domain Eukaryota; kingdom Viridiplantae; phylum Streptophyta; class Magnoliopsida; order Poales; family Poaceae; genus Phragmites; species Phragmites australis. Next base: position 40,970,376 of record NC_084922.1, on the reverse strand, counting down.
CTGCAGTTTTGTTACAATATTTCTGGATGTATATACCAATTGATAACCACTTCTAAGATTCCAAATAAGGTTCAGAACCAAACTCTCTTTGAAAAGGAAGTCCGCAGAGAGGCCCCCGTGTAGCCCGCTCTGGCGAGGGGGGGGGGGGGGGGGCGGGGCGGGGCGACCCAGCCCTAAGCCCAACACCCACCCAAAGTGAGTTTGCTCCGGCCGCCACCGCCCACGCCGATGGCGGCGGCTCCGAAGCCGGGCCACTGCGGCCTTGCTCCTCTCCTTCCTCGAGCTCCCTCCTCTCCTACTCCCCCCCCCCCTCTAGCTTTTCATCGTCGGTCACGTCGACTCCCGGTTGTCCTTGCCTCCGACTGGGCAAATCCGGGTGTCCTGGGCCCGATCCGTCTTCGGTAGAGGCGGATCCGCCTTCGATGGTCCGAATCCGGGCTCCGCCTCTCCTCTTTGGCCGAGGGCTTCGGGCTCCACCGTCGCTGGGCTCTGCGGGCTTCTCGCCACCACAGTGTGGTTCCGAGGTGGCCAGCTGCTCTCCTGTGGCTACGGGGCCGACGCTCTCTGGGTGAGATACTCCAGTGCGTCTGCGGTCGCTATCTGCTACCGTCGACTTGTGGTTCAACCCATGCGTCGCTGCTGGCCGGGCTTCGCCCCGACCGTCCCTTGTTGTTGAAGGTGTCCTTGTGCTCCTGTGCTGCCCTTGTGCCTAGCGCTGCATGTTGTAATTGTCGTCTCTTATCGAGGCCTCGTGCCCTGGTCGACCCATCTAATCTCTGTGTTCGTTGGGTTGTGTCGTGGTTCGGGGACTTATGTGCGAAAGCCCGGTCTGGCTTTATGCCATTGCCGACAACGGTGGCGTTGTCGGACGTCATTACCTCCCTGGAGGCGTCGTCTCGTAGTTTCCCCACCAGGATCTCTCCAGGTGAAAACTCTGTTCAGTATCTAGACGAGCGACGGCGGTTTCCTTACCGCTTCCTTCCTAAAGGCGTCGCTTTGGAGAATCCCTGTATTTTGACATTACAGCTGGTGGCGCTATTTGCAGGACGCATCTCCCACTGTTGCTGCTCGACCCGTTCGTTCTCATGTTCGGCTGGTGTTCTCTTCATCTTGCAGCGCATCTCATCAGTGGTTGTGCTCCGTCGTCCTAGGACTCCGTCTTGCTTGTGGTTCAGTGTGGGAGCTGCCGACCGTTTGGGTTGTCAGGCGTGTGAACGGGGCTCCGCTTGTTAGGTTGTCCGCGTGTTCTAGTCGAGGTGCTAGCTGGGCATAGTTCTTGCTGGGTTGCTTTGCTTGGTGTGGGTGCCGTTGGTTCACCTGGTGTGTCGGATGGTGTCGCTGTGCTAGGTTGTTTGTTGTGTGTTAGCCGGGTTGTTTGTTGCCGAGCCTATCGACTGGTTGTTTAGAAGGTTTGGGGTTCTTTCTTCTTTCCTTCTCTACCTGTCTTGCGCGTGAGCTGGGCTTCGCAGGTTGTAATGTACTGCTTGTAAGGTTTTCGGACCCGGTTTTCCTTGTAAACTAGGTCACTCTTCTTCTTAACGCAATGGCGCACAGCTCTCCTATGTGTTCGAGAAAAAGAGATTCCAAATAAAGGCATTTTAGTAGAATCGCTAAAGATTATTTTCCTAAGTACATTGTGCAACACAGCACAACAATTGCAAACTGCTGTAAAATCTTAGTTACCTTGGTGGTCAAACAGCGAAATGAACAACAACTATATTGTACTGCTGCATAATTACAGGATGAAAAATGAGGGAAGAACTTCATCTTGTATCATCTCATTCAATCTACATGGCCAACAATAATAAGCACATACACATATAGCATTACAATAATATATAAAGATAATACGTCATTACATTCTCATTAGTAAAAGTTTGATATTATAATCTACTTAAATGACCAGAGCCCCTAAATGCCTAGTCGCCTACAAAATTGTACTCTTTGTATCAATATATCAGGCATGACAGTAATATGTATTTAGTCCAGCACTGCATAATTCATGTTCTCTAAAATTGACAAATGCAACAGTACGGTGCTGATTCATTCACAAAATAACACAGGAATAAACTGTGCAATATTTAGGATAATCATATTTGCATTAGATACACTGGGCACCTGATTCACAGCAATATTACAGTAAGTTGCTAGCTTCCTAAATCTTTTTTTTTTTGCATTTGAACACATAGCCAATCACGGATACAACACGCAACAGAATTATTAGATCCAAATCAAACCAACGAAGCGTAGGACTACGAACTTTGGGGGGGGGGGGGGGGGATATATGGTGCCGTAACAGAGTTTCAGAGTCACAGGTTATCATCAATCGAAGCAACTAAAAAAACGAGCAATCGGCCCAACAAAAAGTTCTCTGATTAACTATGCTCCTCCGAGCCATCGCAAACTGAACTACACGTCTACACGGGAAAAAAATTCTGAAACCAGAGGAAGCGTCACAAGGTGGCAAAATTCACCAAAGCGCACGGCCACACCAAGACTGAGCAACGCACAACGACGACGGCGCGGCACACGGACCGATCAACGCGCGCACGCCCATAGAAAAAAAAAAGGAAGGAATGCATAAGAGGGAGGTGAGGCGGCGCACGCACCCGACGGTGAGGACGACGAGCCTCTTCTTCCAGCGCGGCGTGCGGCGCACCGCCTCGGCGGCGCGGCGCACCAGCGACATGCCGTTGCTCGCCATCGCTTGCTCGCTATAGGCCGGCCTCCCCGATCGCGTAGACGTGAGATGCGCGGGGCAATGCCGGGCGATCGGTATTCCAAGGGAGGGGAGGAGCGGCTTGCACGCTTCCGAACACGCGGCGGCGGACGAGGGCGAGGTCGAGGTGCCTCTCCTCGCCTTCCGGAGCCTAATATAGTACAGAACAGGGGCTCACCCTGCGCGGATACTTTACACTTTAGCCCTCGACATAACGCTAAATCATGCACCCACCGCCGTCAGAGGCAGAACGGGTGGATCTGTTTGGAAATATATAATTTGACAGGTGCCATCGCGGAAAAGGGCAACGAGAGCTCGCGCCGCGGTTGCTTTCCTTTTTGCTCGGTCGCGGTTACCACGTCCGTACATGCATGCCCGGAGCCCGGCGCGGCTACGATCCGACGTCGTGGAGACGGTCGGGCCGTGTACGCGGACGGCCGTGATGGTCGGGAGGCATGCGTCGGGCGCCGGTCTTTGGCTTGTGAGCCAAGAAAGAAAGAAGTAGGGGAGCCGGAGATCCTGGTGTTTACAGCTCACATGGGAGGAGGCGGGGAAACTTGCGGCGGCTAGGGTTTTCTTTTTTTCCATTGTGCTCGGAAACATGTGAATATTTTCCTTTTTTATGCATGCTAACTTAAATAATTAATTGGGGTGTAAGGGTAGGGGCTAAATTTTTTATTTGTAAATTTGATCTTATGCAACAGTATCATGTTTGAATACCTATCTATCAGTACGAGGGTGGGTCCACATGGGCTAATGGGGCTCAAATCTCCCTACTAAATGAAACATCATTGAAAGTATTTTATTGTTCAGACGGAACTCAGATTTAAACTGGGATAAAGGATTTGCAGTCCCCTATTTTACCATTTGGCCATGTCGCCTAAAAATCCGATCTAAATTTGAGGAAAGAACAAGTATTCATCCACATTTTCTTACTAAAAGCCCTTTTCTAAAAGAGGTGGAGGAGGAGGAGGGAAAAAAGAGGGAGAGGAGGAGGATGAAGAGGAAAGCTCTATACTTCGTCTTTGCATCTGTCACTATATTAATATAGTCTAAATTTTTTCATGAGAACTGTATACTCCTTTTTTTTTACACGAGAACAAACTCTGCTTCTATTGAAAGAAATATAACAGAAATAGCCACTAGGTTCTCAGGAAAGTCTCAAAGGAAACAAGGCAAACATATTTACATATACAACATTCATAGCTAAGATAACACTCCACGAGCTAAGTTAACACTCCATGATATACTACAGCTCCACGACATCAGAGATGGAGATCGAACTTGGCTGAAAATTGTTGCACCACTCCACGATATGTTCTAGAGCAGGATCAATTTTCTCCTTATCGCCCTCCTTGAGTAGGATTTTTCAACTATGCAAGTAAGAGAGAACTTTGAGTAGAGAAACAATTAGCTTGTTGGGGAAGGTCTTTCCAATCGCCATCTTGTTACGAACACACCAAGTTGCCCAACTAAGACATGCAAATAAGAAGAGACACAGATTTGGGTGTAGATTTAGAATCTGAGTCAACCAACTAGGAGCAAAGTCGTTTAGGGTCCTGAGTTGCTCAGACCAGCCAAAGCATTCCCTAATTACACTCCATGTGAAGTTAGCAAGAATACATTGGAAGAAGATGTTGTTGATATTTTTCTTTTTTTCCCACATAGGCAACAGTACTCACTGCCCTTCCAAACTCTCTTCTTTAGAGTGGTAGTAGTTTGGAGTCTATCATTGAACATCTGCCAGAGAAAAATCTTTGTCATCTGCGGGATTTTGCATTTCCAAATTTCCCCACTGATCTTACTTCTTATCCCACCATCGAGAATAAAGCGGTAAAGAGATTACATGGTGAAGTTCCTAGACTTCTCTAGAACCCAGTTGACTTCATCATCCAGATCGTCCAAATTAATGGAGTTTAACAGAGTCTTTAACTCCTCATGTCTCCGAGATTCCGAGGGTGTCAAAGCTCTTCTAAAGCTGATGTTGAAAGTACCATCCTCAAAACAATCATCCACCTTGCCCATTGTATCTGAGGTCATTTTGTATAGATCAGGGAACTAGATCTTTATGGGGTACCTGAATCCAGATGTCTGTCCAAAATCTGGTCCTTCTCCCATTATGCGCTGTGTAGATAGCCCCCCACATGAATAAATGTTTAACTTTGTGTAGCCCTTGCCAAAATTATGAGGAACCTTTGCTCTTAGAGACAAAGAAATCCCTGTCTATCATGTATTTTGCTCTTAACAAGCTGCACCAGAGCGAGTGCCTATCTTTGAGGATTTTCCAAATCCATTTCACCATTAAGCATTGAATCATGATATGTGTATTTATGATGTCCAGACCTCCTTAGTCCTTTGATCTACAAGTTGTCTCCCACCTTATCATATGATATTTGAATTTATCACGTGTCTCTCTCCAGAAAAATTTGGAACGAATCGAGTCCATCTTGCCATGGGTTCCGGCATGGAGGAGGTAGAAGCCCATAATATACATGGGAAGATTGTTCAAGTAGATGTTAGTCAGAACAAGCCTTCCCCCTAAAGACGTGAGTTTCCCTTTCCAAGGATCTAGTCTCTTCTGAAGCTTTTGCACCAAAGGGTCAAAAGGGGCCAACCCTATATGTTGATCATCAATTGGGATTCCAAGGTATTTGATAGGTAGGACCCCTAATTTATAATTGAGCATATTAGCGCATTTCTCTTTAGTTGCTTGGTCCACCTCAGAAACAAAAGCCTCGCTTTTGTGAAAATTGATTTTGAGACCTGATAACCATTCAAAGCAATACAAGATGATCTTTATGTTTAAAATGGTAGCCTCTGAGCAATCCGTCATAATTACTGTATCATCGGCATATTGCACATGAGTAATCCCCTCTGGGATAAGGTGATCCATCAGCCCTAAGACTAGGATTCTGTTGGTATATGGAGTATAGGGGCACCTTAGAAGAAGAGTTCTCCAAGGATATATAAGAATCAAGGATGCGTATCTCCTAAAAACTAGCCAGTTGCTTGACCAGGATAGGAAGTCCTGCGACCAGTACGAGGCTTACGCGACTAGCCTCACTGGGACCTCGCGTGAACTCGCGACCAACCCCACTGGTCGTAGGGCCGGACCTGACACAAACTGTCCAATTATATTTATTGATATCTACTCAAGTGCTTTTTTCCTTCCCTAGGTGTCTTCCCCCACAAACAAAGTCATGGACGGTGCAGAAGGGTAGTGTCCCGTCCCGTGGCATTAAATGCTACAGGATGGGGTAGTGCAGACCAAACAGCACCGCACAACGAATGAAACGGTGTCAGCAGGCCGGTCAGATAAGTTGATAACTCCACATACAAGCGGCAGATAGAACACCCGAGATGGCGCCGCATAACGGATGAGACGATGTCAGCAGACCGACTAGGCAAGTTGATAACTCCACATACAAGTGGCGGACAGAGCACCCAGATGAAATGGTGTGACAGCCAAAGAGCTACGGCGCATGATGAGGGGATGTATCAAACCCTCAGGGCAAGTGGGCACATTTTGTCCTCTGTAATGATGGCTTGGGTTAGATATTAGGATGAGCAGGAGTCTTCTATTTGGATCTACATGTAAGTTCTCCTCCTCCCTCCTATATAAAGGGATGAGGACCCTGTTTGTAAAGACAAAAAAAGGAAGGAACCTGGCAACCAGCTAGAACACCCTCTGTAACCCATTCAGATCCTCCATAAACACAACACACATGATGTAGGGTTATTATACTTCGGGAGGCCCGAACTTGTATAACTCTTCGCATCTTAGAGTTCATAACACACACAACTCATTAGCTCCTTGTGTTCCCAAAATACCATTTATGCATCCACTGTCCAGCATACCCCGGAATCACTATCAAGGATTAACCCTCGACAGTTTCTATCCTTAGCCTTATTCATCATTGACCCTAAAACCTCCGCCACAATATTGAATAAGATTGGAGATAGGGGATCTCCCTATCTTAGGCCTCAAAAGGTTCTGAAGTATGGGCCCATTTTACCATTCACATTAATGAAAATCTGTCCACTTTGAATGGTTTGCATAACCTAGTTCACCCATCTTTGAGGAAAACATTTTACGATCATGTCTTTCCTGAGAAAATCCCATCCCACCTTAATGTATGCTTTTTCAAAGTCAATTTTGAGAAGGAGCCCCTACTTCTTAGAGCGTCTGAGCTCATTTAAAGTTTCATGAACAATGATCACTCCTTCTAATATATTTCTCCCCTTGATAAAGGTCGACCGGCATTCATCAATCACCATGCCCATTACAGGGCTCAGCCTATCAGTAATCATTTTGGTAAAGGCTTTAGTCTACATTTAGAAGGCATATGGGTCTATATTGCTTAATATTATTGGCCTCTTATTTTTGGAATCAAGGTTATAACACCATAGTTAAGTCTTTTGATATCCAAATTGTCTTCATTGAAGTCATTCAATATGACATACATATCACCCTTGATAGCATGTTAGAATTTCTGAAAAAAAGAAGACATTGAACCCATTAGGCCCAGATGTCGAATTAACTTCCATGGATTGGATTGCCTCATCTAAACCCCCTATCTCAAAGGGGTGTTCCAAAGACTCCTTGTCTAGAAAGGAAACCTGCTCATTCTAACCCTAGAAGTTTTGGTTGAGATGCACACTTTTATTTGGTTAGGAGCCAAAGAGTTGTTTGTAGATTTCTATGATATGTTTCATGATGTCCTCATGTTCCCTCACCACCCATGTTTCAATCTGTAGCTGTCTGATATTATTTTTCCTTTTCCTTCTATTGGCATGGAGATGAAAAACTTGCTATTCGAGTCATCATGAAGAATCCAATCATGTACACCTCTCCTCTGCCAGTATATTTCTTCCATGAGGTAAAGCTTTTCTAAATCATGCTCAATTTGATATCTAGCTTTCCATTCTTCAGCAACTAGGCTATCGATATCTGCTTTGTTATCTAATCCTTCCAGCTCTTGGATGAGGATATTCTTCTGAACTTTATTTAGGCCAGTTATTTGTCTACTCCAGCCAGCAAGAAATTTTCTGCTTCTAACCAAACAATCATGCCAGCAGTCCAGGGAATATATTGTCTTAGGCATTTTATCTTTGAAGGAAGCCCATTTTCCTTCAAACAGCTCATTAAACCCTGAATGAAGTATCCATTGCTTCTCAAAGTAAAAGTATTTGAGGCCCCTCGCATTCCTATTAAGAACGCGCACTTCAATGACATATGAAAGTAACAGGGGCTATGGTCAGAGCCAATTCTGGTAATGCTCCATGCACTGCAGAGGGGGAATATTTCCTCCCAATCAGTAGTGACCAAAATTCTATCTAGGTTAGCCATCAAAAGATTTTCTTGTTTATTTGACTACGTGAATTGACCCTAGCTCTGTGTATCTCTCTTAGATACTAGTTACCGATAAATGTATTAAACACCTCCATCAAATGATAATTTGCATTCCTATTATTTTTGTTTGCAGCAAACCTCAATAGATTAAACTCACCCCATCACAATGGGCAAGGGGTCACACTCGCAATAGGAACCTAACTCGGGAAGGAAGTGCTCAGACTGTGGTCCACTAGCCCATAAAATATCACAAGGATCCATCAAAAGTTAGAGACCTTGTTCCTTAGGATCAACTTAATAAAATAGTTACCAATATGGACGTCCTCTATCTCAATGATATCATCCCGAACACTCATGAGTATTCCTCTCGAGTGCCCCCTGGTCGGCAACCATTGCCAATTAAAAGGGCTTTATCCAGCGATTTTAGCTAGCTCCTTGCTAGTAAAATCACTCTTAATAATCTCTTGTAACCCCACTGCATGAGTTTTTCTTGTGCAATATATTTTGTAACTTGTTTTCTTCTAGATGGTTTGCTCAAACCTCTAATATTTCAGAATAATATCTTCATTCTTCCTGCTGCGTTTTACCGGCTTTGGATCCTGATTAATGTATAACCTACTTTGACTGTTCAGCTTCGTTTATTCTGCATTTTGATAAAAAGTTGTGTGCGCCGTGCACATTCCTATTAAGAACGCGCACTGCAACGATCCAATGTCGTGTTTGGACAATCGTACGCATTCCTGCGAATTGGTTTTACGGCTAATTCCTTCGAACGAGAACCCCGAATTCTCAAGGAATGTCCATCGTTTGAGTAGCCGCCAAATGGCCAACTTTGAGCATGTTCATGGTTGGTGGTCATGACAATGAAGGTGTGAATAGCGGATCTCAGTGCACGTTAGGGGCAAGTTCCTTCAGATCTCGTGACAGCCGCTTGCATGTTCTCCAGCATCCCGGCCTGTTTCCAGTTTGGCCAAAGGAGCATGTGCACAGTTTCAGGAACAGCCAGGACGATGTTTGATTTCGTATATGGAGCTGCATTGTCGTTTGGGTAAATGCCACGTTTACAATAGTAAATGGCGTTGAGCTTTTTAACCACGTTTTTTTTCCTGAAAAATTTAGTTGTACACGGCCAAAAGTTCACCTGTTAAGCAAAATAGCACCAGACGATGTTGATTCGTTTGTATATTACAGCACTCCGTCAGCTAGTCTTTTTGCTCTTCTTTCCTTTGTTCATGCAAACCACAAATGTCAAATTCAAATTTCACTCGAAATTGCACTTGCTCTCGAAACAGGAGATATAACAAGCATAATAACAGGACGGAAACCCTGTTCACTGTTCCTGATCTCGTCTTTTCAACTTTCATGGGTCATGGCCTCATGGTCAAACAAACTTCAAGTCTCCAACGTCAGATCTCGTGGGCCCTAATCCCTTCCTTTGGATAGGATCGTGGGTTCTATTCCGATGGATAGATACTACCATGTTGGGTTGGGCCAAACACAACCAAACCATTCTATTTTGCCAGAACCTGTGGCCGCTTCCCCGCAAGCGTCCAAATTAAAGCAAGGCCCAGTAGGTGCTGCAGCAGTGTAGCCGGCCTCTCCTCACACCCATCGCCGCACGAGCCGGCGCGGCACCCACCCCGGCCCCGCGCGCAAGGTCGCCCCCACAACTCTGACAACGCCCTGGCAACCGAAGAAAATCCAGGCTTGACCACCGGTGGGCGCGGGGCTGCGGGAGGAGAGGAGTGGACCATGACGAACGACGCGCGCACCCATCCCAGCGTCGCGACGCGCGGGCGGGCGGCCGCCGCGCACGACCGCTACCACGGCCCTGACGCGGGATGCTCCCGCACCCGAGCAGCCTGCGGCCGCCAGCAGTCAGCGCTGGACTGATGATTAGAGCGCGTGCGCTGTATAAAGCTCCGCTTCCCCCGGGGCAGGCGGCCTCGGTCTGCCCCTAGTTTCTATCGCGTGGTGCGGCCCGGGATTCCCTCGTGCTCCCCTGTCCCCCTCTCCTCCTCCCCGAGGGGAGGACCCCGCAGATCCCATCGAAATTCCCGACCGCATCCAGGCTCCTCCGCCCGCCGCTGGCGACGACCGAATTCCTCCCTGGTATTGCATCTCTGCACCCTGTTGCTATTTCGTTCCTTCTTTCAAGCGGTGCTACGCTTTCACCGAGGCTAGTGGGTGGTCTTTTGTTGTCGCTTAAGGTTCGAGGTCCGCTTCTTGGTCGGATGATTCCGCGATGCTGGGATCCCGGTTAAGTTCGTCTCTCCAGGTTTATTGATTGGTGTTTGCTTGGTTAAGGGATTGGTTCCGCTCCGTGAGCTAGCTAAGCAAGCACGACGAGGTTAGGTGTATCGCTCGTGAGTTGGTCGATTGCTCTGATTCGAACATGGAGGTGCAACTACTGTTGGCCAGGGGTGGCCACATCAGGGAGCACCCTGAAGCATTGCAGAGGCTGAATTTTCGCTGCTAGTCATTTGTAGACATTGAAATTTTAATTGGGTGCTTAGGCATCGAATTGTGGTATTCCTTCTATGTTTGTGTATAGATCGTCGAGAGGTGCCAATACCTTGCAATTTATGTTGGCATGAGGCAAAGGGAACACTATGCTTCACTGCAAAGGGGACTTGTATTTCTAAAGAACACATGTAGAACAGCCGGTGGTTCTTCCATTGTGTTTGAATGGTGGAGTGTACTTATGTAATCATGCAGAAGCAAAAAGATTTTATGCAATTGTCTTGCTGGTACTTTGCAGAAGCAGATTGACTTTCTGGTGCAATTTTATGGTTCATAGATTTGTGGAGCCGTAGAGAACCGACAATTATATATGAATTGCATAAATGATTGTTTGGAGCCCAAGCTAGTCTAATCCATTTATTCCTTGTTTGCCAAAAACGGGAATCTTTTATTTGTCCTTGCATGTGCTGGGACATACATGCTGTGCAATACGACATGGACGGTTGCGTAGCATTTTTGGAATATGTCGGTCTGGCTATTTGAATTAATTTGGCTGCCAGGTGATGGACTTGTGCATTAATTTCTGTATCTGATTCAGCGTTGTGGCTCATACTGACGCTCTAAAGTCCTGAATTGTCTTGAGAGCTGACAGCGTGATAGGTTGTTGCTTGATAGCATTTTTTTCAAGTTAATTATGCTAACTCTTAAATCTTGTATAGCAACAGTATGCTCACATCTGATCAATAATGTTGATTTTTTTGCAGTTCTCATTTCTCCCTACCCTACATGATGTATAGATAATCTGAGCAGTGCTAGGCTTTAGCCCTGTTTGGAATTTTCAAATTGTGCTAAGGATTCAGTTCTAGTCATTAAAGATGAATGGTTCAAGTGGTTTCCAAGGGCATCATGTTAGTAGAGAGAAGGAGGTGCATCATGTTAGCCGACCCATTCTGAACAATGGACCAAAGCATCGTCCATTGACCCCTATGAGACGATGCCGTGGTGTAGCATGTGTAGCGATAATACTGTCAACAGCATTCCTATTGATTGTTTACTTAGCCCCTATAACTACTTTCATTGTGCGTCTGTTCAGTGTGCATTACAGCCGAAAGGCGACTTCCTTTCTGTTTGGAATTTGGTTATCTTTATGGCCATTCTTGTTTGAGAAGATCAACAAAACCAAGGTGGTTTTCTCTGGTGAAAATGTGCCTCCAAAAAGGCGTGTGTTGTTATTTGCCAACCACAGGACCGAGGTTGACTGGATGTACTTGTGGGATCTTGCATTGAGGAAAGGGCATCTAGGATATATCAAGTACATCCTTAAGAGCAGCTTGATGAAATTGCCAATTTTTAGCTGGGCATTTCACATTTTTGAGTTTATCCCAGTAGAACGGAAATGGGAGATTGATGAAGCAGTTATCCAAAACAAACTATCAAAATTTAAGAACTGCAGAGATCCTATCTGGTTGGCGGTTTTTCCTGAAGGCACAGATTATACGTAAGGCATATTTATCTATGAAATTCATTTTATCCATTCGTATAATCAGCATGCCTAAATGGAATATATAATAATCATGTATATTTTCGATCTTTTGAATTTCCAGTTAATGATTGGAAAACCAAACTTTATTCGCTGTACTACCGTTTTTGAAATTTATTTTATGTATTGCTTCAGAAATTGCTTGTCATTTTATGGCATGTGCATGATTCTTCCTCATTTCCCCTTTTCTTTGGTTGCTGATTGGTGATTCAATCTTAGTGAGAATAAATGCATCAAGAGTCAAGAGTATGCTTCAGAGCATGGTTTGCCGAAACTAGAAAATGTACTTCTTCCAAAGACCAAGGGGTTCTTTTGTTGTTTGCAACAGTTGAGGAGTTCCTTAGATGCAGGTGAACACTCCCTCCCCCTTCTTGTCATTCTGTGCTCGTGTGTGCATGCTACATGTGTTACCATGACATTATGTGAAAGTGTCAGTGGAGAATTCCTTCCTTTTCTGTTAGCAGCAGAATCTTTATGAACAAATAACTGTATAGCTACAATAGGTATAGCCAATCCTTAGAGAAAGAGGACTTGTGTTCACCACAGATAATGTTAATTCGAGAAATCTGTTTCACTTTGTGGGAATTTTTTTATCCTTTTGTCTTGAGTAGGTCATAAAGACAGTATATGATTTCTTAGAACCCTTAAAGTTTCTTAAATATATCGAATTGAATAACTACATGGGATATCAATTCCTGGTATGGTATAAAAAGTGTTCTTCACTGTTTTGGTAATCTGATTATAAATTGAGTTAATGAAATGGAACATTTTTGCATTCAGAACGAACCAAACAAATCGTGGGTGTTGTGCAGTCAGTGTGGTCCAGTTTAGTAGTGGCCGAACCTGTGTGTACTAGCATTCCCAAAATATCTTGTCATTGTTACTCACCAAAAGAACTGTAGTACATGAGCTTGGAGGCTAGGACCACATATGCTTTAATTCCCTGAAAACCTGAAACTTTTCAACCGCCGAACTGCTTAGTAGTTTACAAAGCTTCTTTTCGGCTTCTTATGTACTGCAGTGTATTTTGACTAAGAATGTCTGCTCTTTTTGATATTTTGACTCCTGACATGCTGATTCATGCAGTTTATGATGTCACAATCGCATACAAGCATCGACTGCCGGATTTTCTGGACAACTTGTATGGTGTGGATCCTTCTGAAGTCCACATCCACATCAGAACTGTTCAGCTCTGTGACATCCCCACATCAGAAGATGAAGTAACCGAATGGATGATAGAGAGGTTCAGGCAGAAGGACCAACTCCTGTCAGATTTTTTCGTGAAGGGCCACTTTCCCGACGAAGGAACTGAAGGAGATTTATCCACACCCAAGTGCCTGGCAAATTTTTTCGCAATAATTGGCTTGACAGGCATCTGCGTGTACCTGACACTTTTTTCATCTGTGTGGTTCAAGGTCTACGTCGTAGCAAGCTGCGCTTACCTCTCGTTTGTTACCTATTACTCCATACAACCACCCCAACTGATAGGTTCATCCGAGGGTGATATCCGTGCCAAAAAGGCTTTGTAGAAGTTGCTGACTTGCTGTAACTTGCAACTGGAAACCGTATACCTGCAAAAGATGTATACTGCTGGAATTCTTGGCTTGCGCCATCTTAATGTTCCTTTCCTGTAATATGAGCTATGATATATACGCATGGACAAACTGTCTTCCGGTTTGTCAGTGGAGGAGAGCTCTTATCTGAAGCCAAGGCAGTGAAGTGCGCTATGATCTAGAGACTGATCATTAGCATAACACAGATTCTAATTCATTTGCATCCGTAATTCAGTTACATGTTTTAACTGAATTGCTATGAGCCAATATGTTCAGTGCTTAAGAAAGCAGTGGATCTCCTGTTCCCGATGGGCTGGAGGATCAGAGGTCGGTGCAAATTATTGACGTGAAGTTCTCTACATACTCTTCTTTATTTACGTGTTACATACACGGAGGATTGAACGTTGTGGAGCACAGGACTAGCAACTGGAAGAGATCTGTTTTCGTTTTAATAGAATAGTTTAAATCTAGGTCAAAAAGTCGTTGTAGTATAGTGGTGAGTATTCCCGCCTGTCACGCGGGTGACCCGGGTTCGATCCCCGGCAACGGCGATTTTTTTTCATGTTTTCAAAATTTAAGAGCCTGATACGCTTCTGCTTTTCCACGTATGCGTATTTTGTTCATTGCCAGAAGTCAGAGCATGTCCCCGTCACAGTTCATGACACATAATCAATTATGAATGTTACATGTCCGGTAGTTCCTTTCTTTTTCAAAACTGCATGTGCGGGACATGAAAATCTGATGGAAAATCCTTGGAAAGAGACGTTTCTTCAAGAAAATCCGTTGAAACTGAATTCTCCAGCTTTTGCAGTCAAAAAATGAAATGAACCACACACTCAGCTGTTTGCCCCCTTCCCTTCCTCAATGGCTCCACGATCGTTCGTCACAAGACGTAAATTAAAAATTCAAACGAACACGGATGCAGAGCCCCCCTCTAACCAGGAAGTTAATTAAACTCCGTACAGTTTAAGATTCACTCACATTCATATACAACACCGAACATGTAACACTCGAATCTTACAGCAAAAAACACACACACACCAACTGATCTACAACGGTCGGCCGCTGCCCCCACTACCCAGGCGAGGGTGGCTCCTAGGGTTTGGGTTGTGGGCTAGGGTTTTTATCGGTGGCCTGGTCGAGACTTTAAGGAGGCAGTTGACCGTCGTAGGTCGGTTGGTGTTTTTTTCTATACTAGCAATTGCACACGTGCGACACGCATGAGCAATTGTACAATTATGGTTTCTAAATTATACGAACAACTATTGTATTCTGAGTTAATGTAAATCAAATAACTAAATATGACGATGCATGTTTTAAGAGCAAATCAAGTTATGTAATAACACAACTTGTGAAGTATAAGATAATCAAATAGCTCATTACAACCACCGAAAATAGCACCACCAATTGAAGGAACCATGTGCCAAGTAGCAATACCCAAATATAGCGTATCTAACATTTTCTATTGCTACTTTTGGCTATGAACCAAACACGTCTGAACCACTTGCCCTACTATATAAATCTTCAATCAACATCCATGTACCTACTTTCAGAGATTCGATCGAATCCAACCTAGAGCCCCAGAACCCTGTATCTTTTGGTGGAAAGTTGCCACTTTCGATGTGCCTGTAGCAATGTCAACGGCCTCCAAACGATGGGTCAAGTCGTATTGATCCCCATACAAAGGCTCTGAGAAGTAGATGTTCACCTTTTCTTAAAGATGCTTGTTCCACTAAAGTTATCACTGAAATGCTTCAACGCGAATAGTGTCAGGTCACCGATGTCGTTCACCCTGCACCACTCTGACCCCCGATTCAAGAGATTACACTTATAGATCACGCTGCGATAGGTAAAGCAACGTGCCATGTGTAACATGTTCACCATGGCGCCTATCATGTGCAGCTCAATGTATTCCAGTTAGCTATGATGGTTGAGTTGCGCAGGTGGCAACAATGATGGCATTAGCTTCGCGGTCGGGGTTGCACCGGCAATGATGTTGTTGCAGATGGAGATTTCTCCGGTGCAATCGATTGCCAAGAAGCTCTCTTTGCAGTGTACGATGGAGTCCACAAAGCATTCTAGGTAGGTTTCGAGCAGTGTCCATGCACTGTCGACCCTGACCTGGTAGAACGCGACCTCTACGGACCTTGCGAGCATGGCTATAGCCACACACTCTCGATCGTCGACGTCAGGCAACACGGAGAGCACAATCTCATTGAAGAGCATGTGCCTCATCTTGTTTAGCGTGATGGCACTTGTTTAAACCGTGTTACCATAGTCATCATCGGGATGGAGCACCCACCAGCCATCCCCTTTAGACACGCATGTTGAGGAGGACACCGCTACGATGTGCTCGTCGGTCAACGAGAGCTAATTGATTGATTTACTGAAGTTTCCAAATTGGCAGTGCATGCGGAAAGAAATCCTAGAGGCTATGGTTTCTAAATTGATATAATAATTGATTAGGAAGGGAGATGATTACGTGTGATTACAAATTTATTAATAGGAAGCTGACCACGCCTTGAGAGATATTAGGAGTCAAATCTGATCTCCAGTTGATTGTATGGTTTTTTTTAAGAAAATTAACAACTCAGATTAATGAGAGCAAATTTTATGGAGCAAATCAATGATTTCTCAACTGAGTGAGGGAATGGTGGAGGGACAACGCAATCTCGACCATTGAATTCAGATCCGAGGATTCAGATAGTTCTGTGAATGTTTGTTGGGTAGACATATGATTTTCAACGGTGTATGACAACTCATTCTCGGACATTAAATTAAATGAAACTTCATCAAATGAATATTAGTTGTTGGATTTGTTGGATATCGATAGATCTAAGGATGTTGATTATTTCGTAGATATTTTTCAAGTGTGCATAGTATTATTTTAACTCGTGCTTAGATTCGGGTGTTACATAACCATCCCCGTACGCTTCATTCTGATGATACTATCTGTCTAGCCAGGTCGCCGTGGACGGCACGCGAGCTGCCCTGCGGTTTGAACCGCTTCCTGATGACATGGAAGGGTGAAGCGCATTGGCAGCGTTGACCCATGAACACCCGATTGGCTAGTTCACAACTGATGTGGACTGGAGCTCAAGCCTGAGCCCAGAAGGCCCGAAACCATCGCACCCGCCCGTCGCCTTCGTTCCCATAAGATCCAACACGTCAAGCCCGTCCGCCCATTTCCACATCGATCGCCTCGTCCGTGTCCTTCTGCTCTGCCTCCTGCGTGCGCGCCACTCCCTTGTCAAGCGCCAAAACCTCCGCCATCGCCACGTTCTTCCCTCCGGCGCTACCGCTAGGCCATGGAGGACCACGCCACGGCCAATGTCCGCGTGGACGGCGCGCCGGCGGAAGCCACGCTCGGCGGCGGGTTGCTGCGGTGGCGCGGCGCTGCCGGCTGCCGCGGTGCGGCGGATCGGAGCCTGTCGCTGGAGGGCGACGTGCTCGGGGTCGAGGCGAGGGGGAAGGAGGTCGTCGTGAGGGCCTTCGTGGCGGCGAGCGCGGGAGGGAAGCGGTGCAGGAGGGACTTTGTGTTCGAGATGGCGGACGGCGAGGGCGCCGCCGCGGCCTTGGGTGAGAGGCTGGGACGTTGCCTGGACTCGTTCGGTACGTGCGGTAGTGTCTTCCTCCTGGTACCTTTACTGTGTGTATCACTATGCAATAAAACCAGTTGATGTAGATCCTTTAATTCTTTGATCTTGATTGATACTTCAGCCTTAAAGAAAATTACTCCTCTGCTGTTAATCTCTTTTTTACTAACCATTTACTCTACTTAATGAGAGATCAATACCAACTAATAAAATTTGTGATGAACATGACACCTCCGTCGTAGGCCGACCGAAGAGATTGTTTATCTTCGTCAACCCTTTTGGAGGCAAGAAATGCGCGAAGAAGATCTACGAGACAGAAATCAGGCCCCTGTTTGAGGCTGTCGGTGTCAGCATCACAATGCAAGGTTCGCCACGTAAATGTACATTGTTCTCCATGATTTCTCCGTGATTTTTTTTCAAAAGACCCGGAACATTACCGGCTTATGTATTAATGAGAAGAGAAGCAATTACATGCATCTACAGTACAAAGTTAAGATGAGAGTAAGACTGATAATAGAGAACTATTTATAATGGACTACGGAACTAGAAAACTAGAGAAGAGAACACAAAGGACACAGACAACTAGTTCCACGAGGTGTTTCGCACCAGCCGAACACCAAGTGCGAGCTTCATCTTGAATCACGAAAACCAGTTGAGACAATTGCTTCTGGTTCCAGCTGAAAATTTGTCGTTCCTCTCCCACCAACTGCTCCAGATTTCTCGGTGATTTTTCCTAAGTTTTTTGGGGTTATATCGATCTGATTGGTTCACGATTTGTTTCAGAGACCCAGTACCAGGGGCATGCCCGGGAGGTGGCGTCTTCTCTTGACCTTGCAAAGTACGACGGCATTGTCTGCGTTAGTGGTGACGGTGTCCTCGTGGAGGTTAGCGATACTCTACTGTGTTTGTAGGTCGTGCTGTGGATGTTTAAGTGTAACGTATTTGCATGGCTGTCGTTACGGGGCTTGAATATTTAGTGCTGACTTTTTCGAGGAACTGTTTAGTGTTGACTTGCGTTTGGTTGTCCCAATTGGCTAATGAAAGTTGACTTCAATCTGATAAATCTCATAAACTTTTCATATCTTATCTGGAGTGAATTATTTAAGCAAATTAAAAAATAGTACGAATGAAAATATCGGTGAGTGGTTGCTACTTGTTCCTGGGTCAACGCTGTAACCTTCCAACATTCATTGCACATGCCACGATATGACTTCCTTGCAGAAGCCTTCCAACATTCATTGTTAAGATCTGCGAAAACGTGTAACCTGTTAAAAACTATTCTGCAAATCAGGCTGCAGTTTGTTTCTGACGCTGTGATTCCTGATGTAGGTAGTGAATGGAATTCTGCAACGAACAGACTGGGAGGAGGCGATAATGATGCCAATTGGGGTAGTTCCAGCAGGTATCAACAATCTTCTTAGGTGACACAGTAGCACAGAAAATTCTGAAAAGCAATCAAACAGGCCTGAGCTTGTCATCTATGCAGGTACAGGGAACGGCATGGCTAAATCACTTCTCCATGCTGCCAGTGAGACGTACTCAGTTTCGAATGCTGTATTTGCCATTATCAAAGGTGATCTCTCTATTTTTTATCACGCACAAAATTGCATGATTCATGTCAATTTCCAATGGAGAATCTTATGGAAACACAAACTTCTCGCTGTACAGGTCACACGCAGTCCTTGGATGTCTGTACCATTTTGCAGGGGGAGAAGAAATTTTTCAGTGTCTTGTTAATGACTTGGGGTATTCAATAAACTTGATAGAACAACAGACTCAAATTCTAATGGAACTTTTCTGATGGCTATCTGATTAACTTTCTAAAAATGAAAACGTCTCAGGTTTGGTGGCTGATATAGATATCGAGTCAGAGAAATACAGGTGGATGGGAAGTGCGCGCTTTGACTTCTATGTATGTACTCAACAATTCCCATTTCTTCGCAGTTATTTTGTTTATCATCTCTGAAACGCTTGTTAATGTGCCCTTACTCCTTACAGTCAAGATGTAGAGTGTGGTGCCCAACAAATTTGGATGGCTACCCTTTTATCTAATAATTTATGCATCTGCTTCTGTATTGCTGTGTCTAGGCATTGCTTCTTGTTCTTTCTTTCCCTGAACTTGTATTCAACTTCTTACATCATTTAGACGTATTAGTTACGCCAAGTAATGACATGGTTAGGTCCTCCAGAATTTCAGGTCTAGCTTCAGTTCACCGCCCAAGAGGAAGTTAGCCTTTGATTGTGCTTTTCTTTTGTTTTTGGAAATCAATGCCTGAAATCGTAACGATCTCTTGCCTTATTTCAGGCTGTGCTTCGCATAATGAACTTGAGGAAATACTGCGGAAGCATTCAGTTCGTGCCTGCCCCAGGCTATGAGGCATACGGAGAGCCTGTCGAGCAAGTCGACAATTGCATCGTAGAGTGTCAGGAGCAAAACGGAAAATGTCACCTGTCTTCTTATCCAGGTCCCTCGGATGGGTTTAAAGGTTCAGACTGGAGATTTGTTCACGGTCCATTCGTTGCAGTTTGGATCAACAACGTGCCATGGGCTGCTGAGGATATCATGGCAGCTCCTGAAGCAAAGGTAATTGAATTTTTTGCTCTTCCAATAGTTTCTCCACTAATATTTTGTCAAGGGTACCCTTTTGTATTTCAAACCTGTGATTAGCTAGTATTCACTTGCCAAATGAACATCAGACAATGTTCTTACAGACCTAAAGTTCTCAGGGTTAAAAACTTTTCTTACAACAACAACAACAACAAAATAGCAACTGAGCTGGGTGAGATGTGGGTGTACACCTCCACCACTCAGGTTCGAGTTCTCTTCAACTCGAATTTGAGTGCCTATTTCATCTTAATAAAAAAACCACCTAGTTCCTCCTAGGTTGGATCTCGTTTAACAACAACAAAGCCTTTTAGTCCCAGATAAGTTGGGATAAACTAGAGATAAAAACTTACAAGATCTTTTATGTTTCATCTCTATAAGAGTGGCTGGGTTTTTACGTTGGCTCGTCAAGCCTGTCACAGCCCCCCCCCCTAACCCAGGCTTGGGACCGGCTATGTTGATACAACATAGGTGGGGTTCCGACTATGCTGAAACAAAGTAGGCGGAGTTGGTTAAAAACTTTTCTTCATTTGCTAAATTTACATTATGACAAGTGTTTTGCACTTTTGCTTGTACATGGGAAAATGTTGGTATGTATATGTAAATATGTACTAGTGTAGGGGGCTAAAATGTAAAAATACATTGAGATAAATGAAATACCGGAGAAAGGGATCGGTAGAGTTCGATGTAGAAAATTCTACAGGGTATCAGAGTAAGGTTCTGTAGCACCAGAGGCGATGGCGGCGCTCCCGTGCACAAGGCGGTGATTGAGCCCAACAGCGAGGTGGTGAAGGCTTGCAAGCCCGAGCGTGCGTGAAGGAGGCATCAGCCCGGGAGGCAATGGTCAGAGCAGGTGTGTCGGGTTTGTGTGTGAGAGAGATATTGAGGTTGGTGTGATGGAGCAACGTGCAGAGCCGTGGAAGGAGTGTTGTTGTTGCTCGGATGCTGCGTAGGTGCTGATTGAGGGGAAGCTGAAGCTGGTGGCTCGCTCCTGTGTGTAGCTCGTGTGTGCTAGAGTTGTTGCTAGAGTGGTATCAAGGGAGAAAGACCGGAGGAAGTGCAGCTCCATCTGTGGTAGTGCTCAGATCAGAACTGCGGCTAGAAGTTTGAGCGGGAGTTGCTGTTGTTGGTGCCTTCCTTTCTGATTTGAGAGAAGAGAGAAGGTAGAAGGGCAGCAACTGTACGTTAGCTCTACAATGGAGTTGCAGGTGTGGTTTTGTGCAAGTGGTGAAAGTGCTCTGCTTGCGTTGTGTGTGTTCAGAGGAAGAAGAGGAATTGGTCTGGTGTTGTTGATTGTGGCTGCAACTTAGCAACTGAATCATGGGGGAGAATCAAGGGATCGAGCAGGTGCTTGGAAAATTGGTAGAGCTGCTTATTGCGAAAAAGGATGAGGTCTCATCCTCGAGCAGGAAATTGTGCCTCGTATAGATACAATTCAGAAGTTGGAATTGATGCCAAATGATATCAAGCTAGAGGGCATTAAGAATTATTTGGCCTGGTCTAGAAGGGTACTATTATTGTTGAAGGCAAAGAAACTTGAAGGATTTGTCAATGAAGAGATGACTGAGCCCAAGGATAAATCAAGTAATGAGTGGAAGGCCTGGGATGCTACTAATTCCTTGGTGGTTGCAGGGTTGTTAAGCTCGATGTCTCCAACAATTGCTAGATCAGTGGATACTATTGCTACTTCTTCTGGGATATGGCATGCTCTATCAGAGATGTATTCAGGCACGGGAAATTTAATGTTGTTGGCTAAGACAGATGATAGAATCTACCACTTGAAGCAGGGGGGCAGTCTCTGATGGAGTACGTTGCTGAGTTGAAGCGGTTATGGGTTGATCTAGACCACTATGATCCCATTGATTTGCCACACCCCGAATGCGTGGCCTGGGTGAAGAAGTGCTTGGAGAAAAAAGGGTCCTTCAGTTCCTGAGAGATCTAAGCCCAGAATTTGAGGCAAGACGTGTCACTATGTTTCATCAACTGAATCTGCCTGGCTTAGAGGAAGCCATAGCAGCTATGGCACAAGAGGAGACTAGACTAAAGGTAATGAAAGGTAATGCTTCACCTCCATCCTGTCCAGCTTTTATGGTGACAGAATCCCAGGAGACTAGGACATGCTATAATTGTGGTGAGAAGGGTCATTTGAGTCGTGACTGTCGCCAAAACCTTTCAAGTCCAATCGTGGAAGAGGAAGGGGCAATGATAGAGGTGGACAAAGAGGGGGTGTGAGCCGCGGTGGAGGAAGAAGTTATAGAACTAATCTTGCTACAACTGAGGAAGGTATATCTAACCTAGTCACGGATCCGGCTGTTGAGTTAGCAGAATTAAGAAAGATGAAAAATGATGAGAAGAACTCAAAATCAGATGATCAAGGGACGATGGCTTCTAATTCAGTTTGGATATTAGACTCAGGTGCATCCAGGCATGTCACAAGTATGTCAAATGAATTTGCATCTTATACACCATATTTATATTTTCATAGAGAGACAATCCAAATTGCTGATGGCACATCTCGACCTATCAGAGGTGTGCGCATGGTGCAATGCATGTCATCTATTACATTGTCATCAGTGATGTGTGTTCCCTCTTTTTCAGTAAATCTAGTTTCAATAAGTTCATTAGTTGATCAGATGGATTGTCATGTTCATCTCGACCTATCATGAAAATTGTTTAATTCAGGAAAGTAAGACGGGAAGAAGGCTTGGGACTGGAGTTTGACATAATGGACTCTGATATCTTGATAGAAGCAAGACAGGTGAAACAATATGTCTTCCTCTGTCAGCTGTTGCAAGCGAGGAGGAGATTAAGGTAATGTTTTTACATTGTCGGCTGGGACACATATCTTTTGATATTATGAGTAAGACATTTTCTGATGAAATGTGTAAGATAAACGTAAATTGGTATGTGATGCATGCGAGTTTGGAAAGCACACAAGAATCTCTTACGTGAGCAGAGGATTGTGAAGTGTGTCACCATTTATATTAATCTATTCTGATGTGCGGACTTCTCCTGTAGTTTCCATTAGTGGAGCGAAGTACTTTGTCACCTTTATTGATTGCTACTCTCGCATGACATGGATATACTTTATGAAACATAAAAGTGATGTACTTGAATGCTTTAAGGACTTTTGTGCATGTGTAAAGAATCAGTTCAATGCTCATGTTCAAATTATCAGAACTGATAATAGGACTGAGTATGTGAACAAAGAGTTTGGGAGTTTCCTTTCTAAGGAAGGAATCTTACATCAAACTTCATGCCCTGATACGCCCCATCAAAATGGAGTAGCAGAAAGAAAGAATCAACATCTATTGGAGGTAGCCTGTTCACTTATGCATACTATGAATGTACCTAAATTCTTGTGGAGTGAGGCGGTTATGACTGCTACCCATATTAATCGCATGCCATCAAGAGTGCTTAGAATGAAGACTCCTTATGAGATGCTATTTGGGAAAAATGAGTTTATTGTTCCACCAAAGATGTTTGGGTGCACTTGCTTCGTTAGGGATCACAGACCTTCATTCGGAAAATTGGATCCTCAACCCGTCAAGTGCATCTTTGTGGGCTACTCGTCTGGGCAAAAAGGTTACAAATGTTGGAGTCCATCTGAACGTCATATGTTTGTGAGCATGGATGTGACTTTTAGAGAATCTGTTCCTTTTTGGGGGGGGGGGGGG
Source organism: Phragmites australis (assembly GCF_958298935.1). Classification (NCBI taxonomy): domain Eukaryota; kingdom Viridiplantae; phylum Streptophyta; class Magnoliopsida; order Poales; family Poaceae; genus Phragmites; species Phragmites australis. Next base: position 40,946,870 of record NC_084922.1, on the reverse strand, counting down.
ACAGATTTGAGCTCCTTATTTGCTGATCTTGAATCCCTTAACATGTACAGTATTGATGTGGAGAATGAGGATGGCATTCTAGGGGCTCGGATGAGAAGCGGTCAGAAAAAAGGGAGTTCTAACTTGCCAAATCCCGTGTCCAGTTACCGTGAGCAAGCCTGTACAGGAGAAAAGGGGGATAATATCACGTGCGGAGGATAATCTACGAGTGTACACGAGAAGGAGGAAAGAGAATCCCGTACAACTTTCTTCTGTTGGTGACGAAGGTACGACTAATGAGGGGAAACCACAAGTAGTGGAGCAACACCAATCTCCAGTCGCTAATAATGAAGTTGATCAATTGTTGGTGACAGGGGGAAGAGGTTGAATCTTCCATTGACCTGCCTATTTCCATAAAGGGAACAAGGAGTACTGCAGGAAAGTCTCCAATAATATATGGCTTTGAGGATGTAAATAGTGATGAAAATGGAAATGACATAGCTAATTATGTCTCATATGAGTCACTGTCTTCTGCTTACCAAGCTTTTGTGGCATCACTACAACCAGTAACAATTCCAGAAGACTGGAGAGAAGCCAAACAGAATCTAAGGTGGAAGGATGCCATGCTTGAGGAGCTGGCAGCACTTGAGAAGAACGAGACTTGGGATCTTGTCCCATTCCCTGCGGGCAAGAAGGTAGTTAGTTGAAAATGGGTTTACACGGTGAAACAAAACCCTAAGGGTAAGATAGAGAGGTATAAGGTAAGATTAGTGGTAAAAGGAGGTAAGATTAGTGGTAAAAGGGTATAGCTAGACTTATGGAATTGATTATGATGAGACATTTGCTCCAGTTGCAAAGATGAGCACGGTAAGAACACTAATCTATTGTGCAGCTAAATTTGATTGGCCATTGTACCAATTGGATGTTAAGAATGCATTCTTACACGGAGATCTTCATGAGGAGGTTTATATGGAAATTCCACTTGGATTTGCTACTGATCAAACTAAGGGAAAAGTATTGAAATGAAGAAATCATTGTATGGTCTAAAGCAATCGCCAAGAACGTGGTTTGATCAATTCAGACGTGCAATGTGTAATATGGGATATAGACAGTGCAATGGAGATCATACTATGTTTTATTGTCACTCTGGTAAGCATGTCACTATTCTTGCTGTTTATGTGGATGACATGATTATTACTGGTGATGACACTTTGGAGATGACCGAACTAAAGGAGAATCTAAGCAAAGAATTCAAAGTCAAGGATTTAGGCCAACTTCGTTACTTCCTAAGCATTGAAATAGCAAGATCTCCTAGAGGGATTATTCTATCACAACGAAAGTATGTCCTGGATTTACTAAATGAGACAGGTATGCTTGGGTGTCGCCCTGCTTCTACACCCATAGAACAAAACCACGAGTTAAATGCGCAGTTTGGTGATCTCGTAGATAAAGAAAGGTATCAAAGGCTTGTGGGATGGTTGATTTACTTAAGTCATACAAGGCCTGATATAACTTATGCAGTGAGTGTAATAAGTCGTTATACGCATGATCCTAGAAGTGAACACTCGAATACAATTTATAGGATCCTACGATATTTGAAGAGTAGTCCTGATAAAGAACTATGGTTCAAGAGCAATGGTCACTTGAGTGTGAAAGGTTATTGTGATGCAGACTAGGCTAGTTGTCCTAACGATAGAAGGTCAACTTCTGGTTATTGTACTTTTGTTCGAGGAAATCTGGTGTCATGGAGAAGCAAGAAGCAATCAATGGTGTCTCAGTCAACTGCAGAAGCTGAGTGTAGAGCCATGTCTGTGTGCCTAAGTGAGATGTTATGGATAAGAAACTTATTGTCCGAATTGAAGCTATCAGAAGGCACTTTAGAGCTTTGGTGTGATAATAAGTCGGTGATCAATATTGCAAATAATCCAGTCCAGCATGATACAACCAAGCACATGGAGATCGATCGCTTCTTCATCAAAGAATGATTGGATGATGAAACACTTAAATTAAGTTATGTGGCTTCAGGGGATCAAGTAGTAGACTGTCTAACAAAAGGCTTAGGAGTTAAAGAATGTGTGACAACTTGTAGCAAGATGGGGATGATAGATATCTATCGCCCATCTTAAAGGGGAGTGTTGGTATGTATATGTAAATATGTACTAGTGTAGGGACTAGAATGTAAAAATACATTGAGATAAATGAAATACTGGAGAAGGGGATCGGTAGAGTTCGATCTAGAAAACTCTGCAGAAAAGGAATGCTCCAAGCCTCCAATCCAACTCAAATGTAGGCTGAGACCATCAGAACCTTTGAGTGATTCTGAATGGTTGGATAGAAATCATTATGTATCATTTTGTTTGAGTATTCAGTTCCTTTTGCTTCTGGAGGAGTTATTTGTATCAGTCTTGATATAATATATATTCGACTCATGGAAGCTGAATGTTTTGATTGTGGTGCAGTTCTCAGATGGCTATATGGATGCAGTCATAGTCAGAGATTGTCCAAAGGCTGATCTTTTAGCTCTGCTGATGAAGATGAGCGATGGGAGCTATGTGAAATCTCCGTATGTTACATATCTAAAGGTTAGTTTTTTTCTGAGCCCTTGGAAAAGTTTAGTGTTAAGTGAGACCAAAAATTCCATAAATCGTAAGTGAATTAAAAAAATCATGATTTCAATTTTCCAAAGTGAAAATCATAGTTGATTATATTATACATCGATGTATATCATAGAGTTTGAACAAAAGAAGTTAAACTAATTTTTTAGCATACATGATAAAATTATCACGTCATATTGTTTACCTCTTCTCAGTCCAGTAGTCCATCAGTAACAAACAAATGCTACCGCTCAATGTGATTTTTGCAGGTGAGATCTTTTCAGTTATCACCAGGCCAGCTTGTCGAGAACCCAAAAAGGGGTGGCATCATAGACGTGGATGGCGAGGTAATTGCCAGAGGAGAAGGAACATATGGCAAAAACCAGCATCAAGATGTGATGGCTTATGGCCCTCCTATTCAGCTGACAGTGCACCAAGCATTGGCCACCGTATACTGCCCTTCCAAACTTCGCTGAAGATGGGCATAGCCGAAACTTTATCATCAAATTAGTTGCTAACAAATTCAAAGTTTAAGCCCAAAAAATGAACTTGAAAACCAACTGGGAAATAATCTTGCCAAATTTTCGCAACAACCCAAGTGGAAGTCAAATATAAGTTAACATTTTCATCAACTTTGGCATGCATGTATGCCAAAACAAACATCCCCAAATGATCATTCCTCCCCCCACCCCCCCTTTTCTCCTCACTCCCAAGGTTTATTCGTTTGTGCCAATTGTTCTTATAATTTTATTGTTGTTCAACATTGATCTCTCGTTGTAATAATTCTATTTGTTGCGTATATTCGCACAATTTCTGAGTTTTTTCTGAACATAGTGTAATGGCACTGAATATTCATAGTGATCTATTCCCGTTTACGACGAGAAGATCATGGAATGTGCCACGTCAAAGAAATTTGTCTATATATTTTGTACAGATCCGAACTATTTTATTTTGAGCTCTTCGTTGGAAAACAGACGCAGAAATAGTCGGAAAACAGACGGCTGAGAGCTGCTACCGAAGGTGGCATTGAGACCTTCAGACATTTCCAAATATAAATAAACTAGCCTCTGTATGAACCGGAGTACTGAATGCCTACTGTACAAGTGCTAGACATTTCTACACATCATAGAATTAGGAAGGAAGACTAAAGTGTACTAGCATAAATCACCACATCTGAAAAAAAGGAAGTTGCGAGTACATACCACACAGACGTGTGCAACAATGTCCAACATAGACAGGTCGGCGGCAACTATTCACATAACCAAATTATAGAAGCAAACAGCACAATCCTGGTTCATGAATCGACTGTGGTAAGGAACACAGGAGTGGATCCGGTAGGTGACGTCGTGTCGCTGAGGGAGTTGAACAGAGAACCTTGGCTGTTTCGAACAAACATAGAAAAGGAGGGAACTTTGAGTATTTGAAATAACACGAATGAAAGAAATAAACGTCTCACAAAAAAAAGAGTAAATGAATAATGAAATAAAGGAGTACTCTTGCAACTAGATGCCCATGAGAACACGTTGGTGGAAGCTTTACCTTTTCTCTCAAGAATCTGAAGCGCAATTCATTCTATGAGCTTCCAACGGATATGGGCAAATTTTGACCAGCTTTCCCCGTTAGGTTGGCAGCTCTCCTTCAAGAGTTCACACTGACTTATTTCTATTGATAATGAGAATGTCATGGAATGTTCCAGTAACTCCACAACAGAGCTCTCTTGGGTTCGGCTAAGTTGTTAAACTTCAAAGCATCCTTCCATGAAGTGATATCCTTTATCCTGCTTAAATGGGAACCCACAACTTTTGCTGCCAATGGCGATTGCCCAATATTTTTAGCTATCTGCAATCTCTTCTACCTAGTCTTGCAACTTCTGATCTCGGACTTCTGCTCTAGAGAAGGCATGATGTTTGAAGAGTGCCAAAAACTCGGCATCTTCCGTCTTTTCCAGACGAACTACTTCTTTACAACAAGAGAGGCTGGAAGTATATCTCGTCAAGAGGGTACCAAAACTTTGCGTCTGCCCTTCTGAGAAACAAGAGGATCAAGCAATAAGTCTCACTCCCTCCCACTGCTGGATTCATCAAACCAAACATCATCCAACACAATTTTTTCTGATTTTTGCACTGTCTCCCTTAATGTGCACCGGGGAGTATCAAACCTGTCAAAACGAGGGCATTCCTTTCTTGTGACAGACTCAATGATCTCCCATGTGCGACAATGGACATCAAGTTTGTGTGAGATGCAGACCCACATCCTGACATCAAAATATTCGTGTACCCTCTTGTCATTGTAAACAAGCTGCGCCAAGGTGGATTTTCCTGCCCTTCCGTGTGCAACAATCGCCAAACCCGACTATGTACTTGAGCTATCCTCGTCCACAGTGTTCTTGGTAAGAAGGTCTATTCAGGGGCAGGCCTAGCCGCAAAATTGAGTGGCGGCACAATCCTTAGAGATTAAAATTGATCTCCCTTAGGAGGAGATGTCATGATGTCAACACAGAAAACAATATAGAGGAAGCATATCGTAAGCACTCGCGTCGAACATTTTCTAAAAGCTTCTTAACCAACACAATCTTCATATCTCATAATTGATCGTCCCAGGTAGCAAAAATAAAACTGTAAAAAAATGCCACACATACGCAAACTACTAGACAGTATTTTGACTGACTATTCATACAGGTGTCGTGTATTTGCGAACCCACCACGACAATGCGAGGTGAGCGTGCATATGTCCTTTCTTTCCTCCTATCCATCAAGCTAATGGGGGTGGAGAAGGCAACCTTTAATTAATCTTCTCCCATCTTCAGCAATATGGGACTAATAAGGTGCACCCTTCTTTCACATGGTTGGTCCTTTGAGATTTTCCAGAACTTATCAATGGGACTAGCCTATATATTCTAACAATTTTCCCCTCCTTTTCCTGTTCGAATGGATGTATTTTCAGATAAAGCCGGGGGAAAGAACAAGCAAAGAAACCAAAGGAAGAGGGGAGACTGGAGAGCTTACACGCACGGGTGAGAAGGTGAACAACGACGGCACAAATGGGTTGCCGGAGCCGGCGACGAATAGGAAGGCGAGGCTGCGGGAATGGTGGATGGAGCAAGTGTTGTACGATGTTCCAGGCTGGCTGGTGGCCTCACACTCACACAGTCACAGCTCCATATCGGAGCCAGCCGCCAGCTCGACCAGCGTTGTTGCTTGCAGGCTCGCTCACCAACCCCTTGTGCCCGCCCGCTCGAACCCGCGAGACCCCACCCTCTCACGCGAAACAGCAGTAAAGAAGCTCACCAAAAGACTGTAGCAACATCTGAATAAAGTATTACTCTTAAAGTTCCAAAGTAAACCGATGCGCACAGTGCCTACTTCATATTCCATATGACAGAAAGATCATGAGATCTATTGGGAGACAACAATATAATTTCCACTTATCACTTCGTATAATCCAAATACAAGAAATACATTCTACTGTCAATGGGTATCATGCACAAGTGCTATATGACAACGCATATAACGGACAAATATGCAACAAACCTCATTGACAAGAGGTTAATTCATCACAAAATTAGTAAGTTTATTATTGGCAAACAATATCACATGACCGAAAATACACATATCTATGCACTACAGTAGTTATTGGAGTCAAACTCAAAAGCATAACAGAAACAGAACGAACAAACCAAATGGATCTGGTGCACATCAAACTAAAACATCAAGAAAGTCAATGAAACGGTGTATGATGTTCCCGTTTCTCCTTTTTCTTTTTCTTTTTCTTTTCCTTTTTCCATCATCATTACTGGCCTTTCATGCTTTCCAAGTATCACCCTTTCAGATCGGAACACTATGACCAAGAACAGAATATGGCCCGCTTGGTCATCAATCTACAGGAATCCATGACAATAAAGAATTGCAAAATAGGTAACATGATTTCCACCAAAGGGCTCGTATATTACATGGTCAAAACGATGATATTTCTGGCATTACATCAGTTTTGGAGAGCATGAGAAGAAAATGAAGCGAGCCTGAAAATGTGAAACAGAGGTGAAGGGAACGATAGATGCGATTGGACCTGGTCACAGGTTCACTCGATGTTCTCACAATCACATTGAAACAATTTTCCTTCCCATATACCTGAATGATGATGATGAGTACAGATATTAAGTCTACTTGAATATTCAAACAAAGGCTGAAATAATCTTTACAGTGGGATTCCAGAGGTAGGCCGCCTTAGCCACGTAACGAAATATTGGAGATTTTGCGCTTGACTCTGAAACTAAGATGATGGTTTAGTTAAATCCAAAACTAGTAAAACTATAGCCACCGCAACACCAAAATATGCCTCAAATCAATTATTTTGATCAAACACTCAAATGCACAAATCATGAATGATGTTGCCCAGCAGAAATTTTTAAAAAGAACACAACAAAACACAGTGGTGACATCTGAATACAAGTATTACTCTAAATGAACTAAACTAATTTGATAAGAACAGTGCCTAATTCATGTATCATTATGACAATTCACAAATTCACACGGAACTATTCTAAGTAGTTCCATTGCATGCTACCTCAATATAAGTTAATTAACTGCTTCCTAGATATTTTAAATTTGTTATGGTGGTATAATGTTGAACATACTACCATTGTGAATCTACAAATACATGTTGCAATGGTTAACAACTGAAGTACAAACGGTGAACATAACTGAATTCACTATTTAAGAAAACTAATTCCACACAAAACATGGCAATGAAATACACAAAGAACATCTCAAGTTCTCAACTCACATCAAAACTAAAAAATGTTAGATGCGTTGCAACCATATGTCCTCTCTCCGACAATTTTCAAATGGATCGTTCTTGTGTGCAGAAAGATCATGACATCTACTGGGTGTAACAATATAATTTTCAGTATTGCTTTATATAATCTTCAGAGAAGAAACATATCCAAATGAACAAGACATATGCGAGCATTCTACTGTGAATGAGTATCATGCAGGGAACATATATACCATATATAGCAGACAAATATGCAAGCGAATTCATTGACAAGAGGTCAATTCATCACACTTGGCAACTTTATTATTGACAATCAATATAGCACGACAAAATTACACATATCTATAGCACTACAGTTGCGATGCACAGTCAAAAGCGTAACAAAACAGAACGAACAAACCAACTAGGAACCAAGCAGGCAGATACTTGCTCACAGGCCGGCAGTGGGCAGGGCAGCCAGGAACGCACTGTACGCCGAGTCCAAGTCAAAGTTGAGCTGCCTGGCCTGCCGCTCGGTGAGCTCATCTGCCGCCCCCATTTTATGCAGCTTGGTGAGCCACTCGTTCACCTTGACCTTCCCCTCAAAGTCCGGCGGCAGCACGGGACCGAGCCTCCCCATGGAGGTGGAGAGATCCTGCAGCAGCGGGCGGACCTGGTCGTTGGCGAGCATGTTGAGCTTGACGGCGTCCATGGCGGTGATGAAGCTCTGGACGCACTGGGCGATGGCGGTAGCGGAGGCAGCGGTGGAGGCAGGAGCGGAGGATGACGCGGCGGCGCGGAGCTCGACGGTGGCCGGGACGCCGGACTGGAGGAGGCGGTTGAGCGCGGCGGGGCAGTCGAGGCGGTAGGCCTGGACGAAGCGCGGGATGGTGACAACGCCGGAGAGCGAGGAGGAGAGGGAGTTGAACTGGGAGATGAGCTTGAGGCACTCGGCCTCGTAGTCGGCGGCGGAGACGAGATCGCGGACGTAGGCGCGCTCCAGCTTCTCCGTGGCCTTGATGATGGCGTACAGGTCCGCGTAGCTCTCCAGGAGCTCGCGCTCACGCTTGTCGTTCCACAGCTTCACCTCCATCGGCAACGGCGAGCCCTCCTCACTCCGGCGAGAGGATCGCGGGGGCTAGGGTTTCGCGTCGAGCGAAATTGGGGGAAGAGGAAGCGGGTGGGGACCGGAGTAGGAAGGGTTCGTGAGGCTTAGGAAGTGCGGGGGGTTCCGTGTAAATTGCACTATTGCAATGGAAGGGAGTTTGAAGGCTTCCGCGACAACGATGCGATTGCGAAGGCAACGGAAAGGATGCGCGCGTTCGTTTTGCCTTTCTTCTCAAGTTATCACTCCACGCGAACCAGTCCAAACGCGACGTAAATTGCACGGCAGCTTCGATTAGAGCTAAATCCCCTACTGCTACGATAGGGGTACTCAACTAGGATAAAAGCGAAGGGTTTGATTTCAGCAGCTACTTTCCATAGTGATCCATGCTAAAAATAGCCCGAGAGCCGAATACGAACTTGAACCCGCTAACTGACTTTTCTGGTTTGTACGGGTTACAGAATTCAGTTTGTTTTCTAAACATTCGTTCCTGTTTACTTGTTATTGTAGGATATTGATACCGTCTCCATATATCCAACATGTATGTTTGATCGTTATTTTTAATAGTTATGTCTTAGAAAGAATTGTCGAAAATATAATGAAATAAAGGTAGTTTTCATCATAAATCTACTAATATCAATTTTGTTAATCCTCTCGACTTTTTTGTCTAGTATTAGAACGATGAATATTAGAGAAGGGCAAATTGCATATTTGTCCTAACCTTAACTTCTAATTGATACTTTACCCTCGGTTTTTTTTCATCTTTGCACCATTGTCCCTGTTCTTTTTTAATCTGAGCACTCTTTTTCTCCTAATGTGTTATGTTGTGTTGAAGGTGTTAAGTTAGATGGCAAAATGCATGTATACCATTACACATACTTGGCATGAATGACCCTTGAAATAGTTGAAATATGCATAAATGGACCTATTCTAACAGTATGACCGTTGTCCATTGCAGTTATAGCATAAAAAAGTACCATCAGAAATATATGTTTCAAGTAATGATAATATGGGAAATATATGTTTTAACTCAAATAATATATAAAGGGCAATTCTCCAACAAAGTATGTAAACATCCCATAAGAAATAAGTCCAACAAAAACAACCACAACACATATGACAACCATCACATAGTGACATCATATAACTCGAGTTCTTCGACGGTACAACAAAAGCAACAACTAGACATCACAAAGTATTTTTACTGGTATAGAGTATTTTAGATAGCACATAAATACTCATACATCACATCAAGCACCGAACCAGGCAGCTAGCCTTCCTCTTTCCTTTCCTCTACCCCTCCCGAGTTGGTGGTCTTCCTCCCATGTGACTTGGACTAGCACTTGAAAAGAGTAAAATTGCATCGGTAAATAAGTTGATAGCAAATGAGCAAAAACTAGTAAACATGAATATGTAACAAAGTTTTATGGGAGAGCATTGTAATGGGCCAGAGAATTCATTGATCCGGGCATCAATATGCACTACCCCTCCTCTCGGTTTAGGTCAAACCACTCTAGCAATTGTTCATCGGTTTTATCTCAATAGAGACATCCTCCAGCGAACGCCATAAAGTAATATACTGCTTGGGACCCTAAACAAATTTTTCACCAATGTAATCTACTAAATGCATGAGACCAAATGTCAACTGTTTTAGTCAAGATTCTACTCCTGTAATATATCTTTGGCCCCATGTCTGGCAAGCTGAAATACAAATGCACTCTGCAAAATCGAAGTGCCTATCACATCATAGATAAGGGAGATTGAAAATTTTACCCAATTTCTCTAGGATTCAGGTCTATAGCGTTCATCTAGCCTTCCTCCAGTCGACCCCTCCTTGACCCTACGCACGTCGCGCCCGCTCTGAGCCTCTGATAGGCCTCACCCACGCAGTACCACGCCCACCTGGCCATGCTTGCCTGCGCAGCCCCGTGCAACCCTGCACGATCATACCCCGCAGCCTCACATGACATCACACTGTTTCAATAGCTCACCCCCGCATTGTGCGTCGCTGGCTGTCTACGCCACACACTGCTTGCCATCGATTCAGGGTTAGGGTGGAGTAAAATTCGGAATGAATCTTTTTTGAAATAATATTATTATATTAGAAAATTACAAAAATGATATTCAAAATATGAAAGCCGCAAAAATAGATATTAGTCGGCACTCCAATTGCTGACTAGCCATCTATCGGCAATCAGAATGTAGACTAGTTCCTTGTCAACAACCGGTTAGCCGACACATCTTGTATCTCGCAGACGATACTAAAAAAAAGTCATAACTTTTCCATATGATCTCAGATGTAAATAATCTTTATATAAAAACTATACTTATCAACGATTTCTACAACTTTGTAGTTGAATACTTTTCTATTTAAATTACTTTAGATGCTCCAAAAAGTTATTATAAATTTTAGATCTAAGAAAACTATATCTAAGAGCATCTCCAATCGAGCCCTCTTCTCACCCTCTATCCTATATTTGAGAAAAAAACGATGAAAATCGATCTCCAACCGACTCCCTATCCAACCCCCTTTATTTGAGGAGCCCTCAAATCTCCTCCCTCACCCCCTACATCTAGGGGCTCCTCATCCAACCCCTCATTTGGGAGAGAGGGGAGAGAGAGAGGGGGCGAGAGGGGAGAGAGAGGAGAGAGAGTTACCATATATTAATAAAATAGAGGTGATTCGAATATAGGGGGTCAAATATGAGGGGTCGGTTGGAACGCGTTGAGAAATAGGGGATAAAATCTGGATGAGAAGCCCCTAAATAAGAGAAATAGGGGGTCAAATATGAGTAGTCGGTTGGAGATGCTCTAACTGAATATAGAATTTCTAGTCACTATCTAGGCATCTAAACAAATTCAAATGAAAAGGTGTTGTACTTGTAGAAATAAAAAAGTTACAAATTTTTAATATAAAAAGTTACGATTTCTCTTTGAATATAAAAAAGTTATAATTTTATTAGAAAAAGTGTTCTATCATAAACAATTTTAATATAAACATCATCTATATCCGAGATCATATAAAAAATTATAATTTTTTTAATATCGTATCAAGACACAGGACTTGTCGGCAGTCGGTGTGCCAACATGTCTCCATGTGTGTACCAAATAGGATATCGGTACTTCGATTGCGGATATGTGTCTATTTCAAAATTTACAAATTTCCTATATTTGAATAATATTTTTGAATTTTTTTAATAAATTAATAATATTTTAAAAAATCGAGAGGAACGAGATGAAGAAAGATGAACGAGACAACACAGAGGTATCCAGAGGCATTTCGGTCATTTTCACTGTTTAGTCCATTTTCCACTTTTTCATTCTTTTAATACGTTTATTTCAGTCTCAAATGGTGTCCCAAAACAGGGGCAAACGTCAGTCTAGTTTCCAAAAAATGAGGGCAATGATGCAAATATTTTAAAAAAATGAGGGCAAACTATCAATTAGAGGAAAAGATGGGGCCACTAGAGCAATTCTCCCATTCGAGAATGGTGACTATATGGTTTTTGAAAAAGCTAATTCTGTGAATTTTAAAAAGTTGATTTTGAAAAAGTCCAATTTACCCCCTCAACTTCCCGGTCAGTCCGATTTTCGCCCTCTAACTCGAAAACCAGAAATCTTACACCATCATCTCTCAAAACCGTTCAAGTTACCCCCTCCACCATTTCAAAGGTGGTTTTGGCTGATATGGCTCATATGTGGTATGTAGGAGCCTACATATTATGCCACGTCACATGGCCCACCTCTCTCTCTCGCTTTCTCCCTTCCCCTCCCCCCTTATGGCCTTGCTGCTCTGCTATGCTGCTCCACGCACGCCCGCTCTCTGGTGAACTCCTTCGTGCCGCCTCGCGCATGCTGGACGATGGGGACAGGGATGGGGACGCCACACGAGACACTGACATCTGCCTCCTTCTCACCTTACTCGCCACCCGCGACGGTCGCTTCGGTGAGGCCATAAGGCGGCACAGAGAAATGGCGCGGGAGAGCTCGCCATGTCGTGCATCGGGAAGGGACTTTGAGGCCTTCTTGTGGTCCATGCGGCGCGACGGATCTGAGCAACGTGTTGGAGTGAGGAGTAGAGCTTCTCGATTAGGCCCAGGTTGCGAGCAGGCAACACTCGAATGTGAGCAAGTGGTGGCGGCGCCTGGATGCGAGCAAGAGATTACGGCTGCAGCCTGGATATGAGCACGAGACCACGGCGGCCATGTGGATCTACAAGCGCAAGCTGGATACAAGCATGAGGCTCATGTAGAGCCGTAGCAGGTGGCTTGCATCAGCACAGGACTTGAGTTGGACACGCAGGTTGGCGTCGTGGACTCCGGCATGGTGAACACGTAGCGCGATGATATCCATAGCATAGCCGGTGCCAACACAATCCATGGCGAGGCCACGCTCGTCGGCCCCTGTGGTAGCGGACGGTGGCTCCTGGAGCGCGCAGAACACACGAAGGGCCGAAGTGGGGACATGGTGAGAGGGGGAACGGGGCGCTATGAGGCAATGGTGTGCGTAGCGCGAGGGATGGCGTGGGGCTTGAATCGACCATCTCATCTGCCATGACGTGAGACTTTGCTCGACGAATCGACGGGAGTGTCAATAATTGAAGGAGAGGTGTGGCGGCCGAAGTTGAGGAAAAAGATGAGGCCATGGCCAGCCGACCTCTATGCATGGTAGCCTGTCTCTACTCATTACTCCTTTACCTTGGCACCCAGCCATCCAAGCTGCTCCAGATATCGTGCCTCTCCCTTGGCCTATGCTAGCTTCCCCTCGTCATATGGCATCATCCACTTGTGTGCAGGTTGCAGCCTGCCATGGTGAGACCCTTGGGGATCAACGCGACCCCGTCATGCCCATCCAGAGCTGAGCACAAGCACCTCCACCTCATTGAGATTGGAAGGAGCTAAGAAGCAGTGCTACGACAGGGATGATTGGAGAGCATGGACTGGTGCAGGTTGGCCAACAGTGTGAGAGGGGCAGATGGGGAGAAGACAGAAGAGAGAAGGAAGGAGGGAGTCTGATGTATCATCCCGGTGGAAGGATGAGCTGACATGTTGTCCAATTAGGCATAAAAACTGCTTTGAAAATGGGTCAGAGGGGTCATTTGCCTGGTTTTGAAAACTTAGGGTGAAAGATTCTTGGTATTCGAATTTAGGGGGAAAACAGACTGATAGCATAGTTCAGGGTGGCAAATTAAACTTGTTCCTTTATAATATCATGTTGTCGGCCTCGGATCATCACTCATAATCCACAAAAGCATATTCAAATCAGCTTTGGAATTCTAGTTATAAAACCAACTTTGCTCAGAATCAGCATATTTATTTCAACTTATGATTCTGAGTAAAGGCCTTAATAGTTCGGTGTTAGGTGTTAGAGCCTATGGGAATTTATATATATATATATATATATATATATATATATATATATATATATTTTCAAAATTTTCAAGATTACATGCCCGCTTCAAAAATAATGGAGTCTACCCTACCATCGCCCGTTGAACGGGCAACACCTTATGGGTCCTGGCTGTCAGCGCATTTAAAAATCGGGGAGAAGAAGATATCGCTTGTTGAACGAGCGAGAACAAGGTCTCGCCCGTTGAATAGGCGAGACCTTCGGGTGAGAGGAAGGTATCACTCGTTGAACGGGCGAGAACCTTGCTCTTCTTGATTTTTAAATGCGCTGCCAACCGGAGTCCACAAGGTGTCACCTGTTCAATAGGCAAAACCTGGTTATCAACCGTTAAATAGGTGACGGTATGGTAGACTTCATTATTTTTAAACAGACGTGTAATGTTGAAAAATTTGAAAAAAAATATAAAAAAACGAGCCTATGGATCGAAAGGTCTTGCGCCTTTCTTTTTAGGATTTTTTTGCACCTGGCCCAAATCCTTTCCCATCGCAGTGGCGAACCGGCCCAACCCAGCGTGGCACAGGCCCAAACGCTCAGCCCCCGACTCCCGCAAACCTAAAAAGCCCAACTCCCGCACGTGCCTCGCCTGATTCGCCCAATCGCTCGCCCTCGCCCCACGCCGCCTCTCGCCCTCGCCCCCCGCCGCCTCTCGCCCTCGCGGCCACGCCGCCACCGCCCTCGCCGTCGCCCACGACGCTGCAGGCTTCCCGCCCTCTAACCGTAGTGGTCGGTGGAAAAGATCTTCTGCCTCGGGGGTCGCGGCTACCGGTGAGACGATACGATGGCGTGCAGAGCCCTTGCGCCCCAGCTGTTCGCCTCCTCCCCTCATCCGATCCCTCCCGCGCGCCCCGTCGTCGCGGTTCCTCCGTCCTATGCTGCGCTGCAGGCGACCAGGTGATGATTATTTGGGATTTGATTAGAGGTCGATGCTAATGAATTGGTGGCCGATGTCAATTTATCTAGCTTAATTTTCCGACAGACACTGTCACCTTGCCTTGCTTCAGTATCTCCGTACTTCTCCAGATATTTCAGCTTGCCTTTGTAACTTTCGTTGCTGTAATTGGTTCCGTACTTGTGCGCAACTGGCGGAGGGAAGTTTCCATTGTCAGCCATCACTCGATCTGGTCATTTTCCAATGCGAAGTACTGAAGTGAAAAATTGGAAACTTGTTGAATTCAAAAAGAATGCTGACGCCTGAAAGTGATTGGCTCCGTGTTTAATTTATTTTATCAGACTTGCTAGCACTTTTAGCTTGATTCCACTGAACGAGCTGTTGATTTTTATTGGAATTTTGCTAGCACCTGACGCAATAGTGGCAATACGAAACATGCAAACTTTCTGTGGCAAAGTGAAAATGGGTGTCCCTTAGTGACAACTGACAAATCACAAATAAGAAAGTCGTTTTATATATTTACATTGGAAACATGAAAAATCGTATCCATAAATTTGTCTTAAGAAAGTATTTCATATTGTTATAGATTTATTATGTTTTATAAATATATTATAATAGAAATTAGTGGTCAAATTTGTGTTTTGGAGACCATGTGGATGTCCAAAACAATATGTTTTTGTGATCGGTGGGAGTGATATTGTAGGGTAGATGCAAGAGAACAATGTTCACATAGAAAAACCATCTAGAGTAAAAAAAAAAGTTTGTACTGCTAGGACTGACAAAGCCTTCTAGAGTTACCTATCAACAAAGACCTGCAGGTCAGGAAACAGGCTGGCGTTCTGGCTTTGCGTTTTATTCTTTAGTTTAAACTATGTCTTTATGTTTTGTTTGATAAACAAAGATAGTCCTTTTCTTTTCACCACATCAGTTCCTACTCAAACAGATTTACTCATATTTGTTCTCAGAGAAGTAACATAATTCACATTGTTATTGAGCACATAAGACACGCTTAGCTCACGCATGAGCTTGCGCAAATACATGAGGTCACAGTTAACAATTGCTCCAGATACCACTGATATTGTATTCCCAACATCCAAATCTGTCTAATTGGTGTTCAATTATCCGAATATATCTATAACTTTCTTGCCATCTTTTCAAGGAGTGGCCTTGAGTTTTTAGTTTACTTGTTCTGCCTATATTCTCCTTACTTCCAATCTTAACATGCTAACACAGGTGGTACTTGTGCAGGACTGGCAAAGGGAAGTTTTCATTGGCAGCCATCACTCTAGATGATTATCTTCCAATGCGAAGTTCTGAAGTGAAAAATCGGTAACTTGTTTGGTTCAAAATGAATGCTGAGTTTCTTATTTAACATATTTTATCGTAGACTTGCTAGCACTTTTAGCCTGATGCCACTGAACTAGCTGTTAATTCCAGTGAAATTAGCCAAAAACTTGAATCTAACAACAACAAAGTCGCTTTTGTACCTGAGATTGTACTTATCATCTTTTCTGTGGCTATTTTTTCTCAGTGTTGAAAAAATCGGCCGATCAGTGATTAATCGCTAATCGGCAGGCGAACGAGTCGATTATGGTGAAATCGGCTGGCCGATTAATCGGTCTGACTTGACCACTGATTAATCTCCTCCCTCAAAATGCATCGCAGCCTCAGTAGCTCTAGTGTCTCGCGCAGTTTTGCTAACCCCTTGCGCTACCGCCCCTCCTCTAGCCCAAGCAGTCGGCCGCTCGGGTGCCCACCCCTCGCGCCACCGCAGCTCGGGTACTGCTTAGCTTCGTCGCCTCCTCCTCAAGCTGTCGTCCCTCCTCAAGTCGCCGGATCTGGAAGGGCACCGCGCCCTGTCAACCCTATCCGCCCCCACCGCCGTCCTATGTGCGTGTGAGTGAGAGAGAGATCGAGAAAGGGGCTAAGGGAGAGGCAGAGAGAGATAAGAGAGGGAGAGAGGTGGGCCACCAGCCCAAGAAGAAAGAGGCCCACCCAGAGAGAGATATGTCTATTTAGTATTTTTCCTTCTTATACATGTCTATTCTAGTATATTATATTGCTAGATTACATAAAAAATAAGGTATATTCCTTACTGACCAACCGATTAATGGTCGGCTGATTAATTCAGTTAGTCTCCGATTAACCGATTAATCCCTACTCCCCGGCTGGCCGAGCAGCAACCGATCACCGATTTTTTGAACAATGTTTTTTCCTCTTCTACTCTGAACTTGTCTCATTGAAAAATTAAGATGTCCTGAAATAGTCCGTTTTCAATAGTCACCGATTGGAACCTGGAAGCCACCTTTTCCCATATCCAAATCCCTTTCCTGTAGAACTTAGACAAATCAATCCTTGTTGTATTTGTTGGGTAGGTTCAAGAAAAGTAATCTTTTTTGTTTCAATGAAGCTTTGGTCTGTTTCAAGCTTTACAATGTCATGCTTGGTGAATGATAATAGGTTTAAGTCTTGGGCACGAAGAATAGTTTGTTCAATAGAGAAATGGGATATGTTCTTGCTATTTTCATTAAGTCAATTCTGTAAGACTAAACCTAATTATGGTGAATCTCCCCTTGTCTCTATAAGATAGGAAATTGTTGTAGGTAGAAGAATTTAGTCAGAATGTCAAATGTGAATTGCTTTGTCTGGACAATATCTAATTTCAAATGTGAACTGCCTTGCCTGGACAATATCTAAATAGCTATATGCTTGGTTAGGTGGTACTTATATTGCAAGTTGAGGTCGTTCTACTTAATGAAATGATCCTGTACAATATTTGGTAACTACAATTGCTATTTTTTTTCAGTTTTGTGATATTACAGCTTAGTAGTCACATGGATCTTACTGTTTGCACACAAGTATTTGAGTGCTCTGATAGATGT
Organism: Phragmites australis; assembly: GCF_958298935.1. Classification (NCBI taxonomy): domain Eukaryota; kingdom Viridiplantae; phylum Streptophyta; class Magnoliopsida; order Poales; family Poaceae; genus Phragmites; species Phragmites australis. The sequence goes on along the minus strand of NC_084922.1, from coordinate 40,929,260 downwards.
TATCTGCTGCTGAGGTCTGACCTTCCTCTGTCTGAGGTGCAGGACATCAACAGGTGACATCACAAGTCTCAGATTAATTACAGCGGTCAAAACCCCCTATTTGCCAGATGGAAGATTCGATCTTGAAGCATATGATTCTTTGATAAATATGCAGATAGAGGGTGGTGCTGAAGGTGTAATAGTTGGGGGGACAACTGGAGAGGGTCACCTTATGAGTTGGGATGAACATATCATGCTCATTGGGCATACCGTTAACTGCTTTGGCACTAGGATTAAAGTGATAGGCAACACGGGAAGTAACTCAACCAGAGAGGCTGTTCACGCGACAGAGCAGGGATTTGCTGTCGGCATGCATGCAGCTCTCCACATCAATCCTTACTATGGGAAGACTTCAACTGAAGGATTGATCTCTCATTTCGAGGCTGTCCTCCCGATGGGCCCAACCATCATTTACAACGTGCCATCCAGGAGTGGCCAGGATATCCCCCCTGAAGTTGTTGAGGCAGTTTCAGGCTCTTCAAACATGGCAGGTGTGAAAGAATGTGTTGGACATGAGAGGGTTAAGTGCTACACTGACAAAGGTATAACAATATGGAGCGGTAATGACGATGAATGCCATGATTCCAGGTGGAAATATGGTGCTACTGGAGTTATTTCGGTAGCTAGCAACCTTGTTCCTGGTCTCATGCACAGTCTCATGTACAGAGGAGAGAATGCGATGCTGAACGAGAAGCTACTGCCTCTGATGAAATGGTTGTTTTGCCAGCCGAATCCAATTGCTCTCAACACCGCTCTGGCTCAGCTTGGGGTGGCAAGGCCCGTTTTCAGATTACCGTATGTTCCTCTTCCTATTGAAAAGAGGATTGAGTTTGTTCGGATTGTCGAGGCTATCGGACGGGAAAACTTTGTGGGACAGAAAGAGGCGCGAGTTCTGGATGATGATGATTTCGTGTTGATCAGTAGGTACTAGTGTGAGTCTCGTCAGTCCCATGTATCCTGACGAATAAAAGTGGTGTCGTAGTAAGAGAATCTGCACTTAGTCATTTGAGACATTTGTTCATCAGTCGTTGGTTTTATCTGTTTAATTAATGGGGTACCGTTGTATCATGACAAATCTTACACTGTTGGCTCCTTGGCATATATCAGGCTCTTGTACTAGCACTATATTTGGTGCCCGAACTCTGGTAGCTTGCTGCCGAGTGGAATCTTTGGACACAGCGCAACACAACCACGTAACGGCTACCAAAATCTTCTGTGGTACATAATCCACTGCTTGGAGACTGTCCGATCAGGTCCATGAAATATCATAAGGGGTGGAAGAGCAACGAGAGTCGAGCATTGTACTCTTGTACCTGTCTATAGTTTGCAGTATGCGTTGCTGCGATTTTCTTTCCTTTTCTGGAACTACGAACCGGTACGGCAACTAGTACACAAATTCTACCATTGGAGGCCCAAAATGCCTAGAAAGTAGTGGCAGCAAAGAAGCCCAAAAGGCAGGACAGGTTTGGACCGAGTTTGCAGCATAACAGCTCATCGTTGATCCTCTCGAAAATAGAAAACTCATCGTTTACCCGTTTACCATCCATCCACAGCCCGAAACGTGTGGGGTTCGAGGCCTGCAGCACGTACTGTTAGCCGAGATGAACACTGGACACTATGCCTGTTTGTTTGTTTGAATTTCTAGCTGTGGCTTCTCGTACCAGTATGTTTAGATTTGTTTCTAGCTTTTCAGATTTTTATAATAAAAAGGCGTAAGCTATTAAAAATAAGCTATTGTTTTAATTTCTAGTTTCAAAAACCCAAACAAAAAGGGCAAAAGCAGAAGCCATTAAAAATCCAAAAAAAAAAGGCGTAAGCTAAAGCATGCATGGCTATGGCTACTAAAGTTTCCTTTTCCTTTTCTTTCTTTAACGGAACATTTCTAGCAGGCAGTAGCACTTCGTAAGCCTTTTTTTGCAGCAGGGTAGGGTGCCGTGCCAGCCATCCGCGAGTCATGACAGTCTGAAGAATTTGCTGACAGCACGAGGGAAATACTGATAAGCTAGTTTTCCTTCATCTCGTGATAGTATCTATCTAAGCAAGCAATGCTCATGCCTAATTGGACCATACATACCTCCAGTGTGTAAGTTCCACATTGCAACCATGAGATCTTTTTTTCAGCACTGAAGGAAGTGAAAGACGCAAATACTAGTACTCCAGATAAAAGCTCTTTCATTGCATCAATGGATAAGCGTTATGAAAGTAGATTTTCCATAAAAAAATAATACACATTGGCAAACACAAGCATAGGCATATTGCCGCTAACCAATACTTAAGTTTATACTCCCCATGTCTCACAATAATAACGTTTTAGACTAGGTCATAGGTATTTGTGTAGCATGACTGAAAAATAAAATTTGTGTTGGGAACGAGAGACTTAATGGAAGAGTAAGATTAAAAAAAACTAGACTAAAGTTACTCGAAATTGTAAATGACGTATATTTTGAAAATTGTTTAAAAAGCTAAAATGTCGTTTGTTTTGAGACGGAAGGAGTACTAATAATTAAAATGGGGAGGACAGGAACATGAGTGGTTAACTTATTCGGGTTCTCTTTTGGAAAGCACGACTTGTTTATCCGCTTTGCTGCCTGCATGGAATCTAGTCCGCTTAGTTTATGTAGGATACCAAAAGGGCTCCTAGTCGTGAACTTTGTTTTAGCGAACAAGTCTCGACGGGACGTCAAGTCATGCAGTTCTTTGATAGTGCCATGCCGTCTAACGAACAAGCGAAGTAAGAGCATCCTAACTGACGAACTATCGCGTACTCCATCGTTAAAATAGCATGCACAACGCTAAAAATAAGTTTTAACAGAAATGTTATCGCATACGCTATTTTTAAACTCTTCAAATCGTCGTCCCCGCACGTCAAATATAGCGCGTCCTCCCGAGGACGCCATCAAGCAACCGCTGCCTTCCCTCCCGTCTTCCTCGTCTTCCTCTCTCCCCTTCACCATCGACCAGTGGCCCATTCATCCCCACCGCGACGGTCCTCCTCACGTGTGCACCCCTTTTTCTTTCTTCGCCCTGCGAATAGAACAGAGAGCAAAGCAAAGCAAAAGCGTAGCCGCCGCTAAGCTCAAATCCAACATGTCGCTGACGATTTTTGCCGAGCTCGAACCCCGGAAGCAAGTAAAAGAGGACCCAGGAGCATCCCGAGCTGAGGCCGTGAGGATCCGGTCGTTTTCCTGGCGAATCGGCGTTCACACCACTGTCTTCTCCGTCGCCGGCGAGATCCTCCTCCAAACACTGACGAGCGACTGCTCCAGAGCTTGTTCCAGTCGATCAAGTGCTCGATGAGCTTCTTTGACTCACCACCATACTTTGGTGCGCTTCAATTTGTCCTTAGACTGTCGCCAGCGCGGGTCTCCACAGTGATCGAGCGCCGCCGCCAGCCAGGCCAAGACCATGCCCTCGGCCTAAGGACCCTCTAGCCATTCCTGAATCCTGATCCATTTTCCCCTAGCCGGTTTGGTGAAGCGACGCTGTGCTGGCCCCTTTAGAGTCCCTGTGCCGCCGTCGCCCATGGAGACCAGTCGCCGTCATGCTGTCGCCCATGGAGCTCGATGGTCCGACGAGGTATGTCGTCGTCACCGTCGTGCGTTGATCCATGTGTTCCCCTTCTTCTACTCCTTCAGAGTGATCTGGTGTGCGCGTGTGCCGTTGCATCTGGTTCCTTGGCCATCCCTGTCCCTTCGGCTGCTTCATCAAGGTCCCTGTGTACAAAGAAGAAGAGCGGCGACGCCACTGCTGCTGCCTGCCTCCATAGCCACCGCCGCCCTCAGATACGGATAAGGGCGAGGACCCGCTGCCAGCGCTGCTGGCCTTTGTGCTGTCGCCGAGAAAAGGCCTCTGAGCCGGCGCCGGTCGATCTGTGTATGCTGCCGCTGCCAAGGTATGTGCCCCGGTTTGCAATCGCCGCCGTCGAGGTGTTCATGTTGAGCGCCGGTGTGTGTGCCTATGTCCCGTATCTGGCAGCGAGGTATGTTCCGCTGTGATGATATGTGTGGTGCTCCGGCCATCGAGTCGTCGAAGCATGCTCTGGTCGGACTCTTACTGTGCGGTTGAGATCTTTTTTCCCCCTATTTTACTCTTCCGGTGCTGAGCTCTGCCGTGGAGTGCATGGTCGTCTGGCCGCGCCAGCGTTGAGGTGTGTCGTACTTTTGCGCTGAGAGATGCGCTCCGTTGGCTGGGTGTTGGAGTGTCGCCGACTCGCGAAGACCTCAGCGCTCCGCCGACTAGGTGTCGGAGTGTCGCCGACTCACGAAGATCGTCGGCTGGGTGTCCGAGCGCCGCCGCACGTGTGCCGTGTGTGTTGATCGCCATGAGCGTATGCTTGCTTGTCCGGCGTGCGTCCTTGTAGCCATTACAAATACGTATATGGTTAGTTAAAAAATTACTAAATATAGAAGGATGTAATATGAATAGTCAATTGGAGTAGAAAGAAATATAAAGGAGTAATTTTTTTTAATGGCCCTCTATATGAAAATATTGACTAGTCTATTAGAGATGTTCTAAGAGCCTCTTTGGTTCCAACCTTGGACAAATATATCCGGCCTGGAGCAATCTGGGAGCTGTCAGGGCCCTGGCTTCCCAAGCCCAAGCAGCAACTCCAGGCCTGCTGACAAAACCGGAGTTTTTTATTTATATTTTTTAACATTAATATTTAAATAAATTAATTCTTAATAAAAAAATTACAAATATATATGCCTACCACCCTCTCTTACCGTCCTCTCAGATAGTGAAAACACCCCGCCTCTTGCCTGTATGAATAGTGTTTCGTTGAAACCACTATTCATAGTAATATTTCCTCTCCTATCTTTTTTATATAAAATTATGGTCTTCTGTTGTTCCAAAAATCCTAAAAATTTTATACGTGTTTCATAATTCATGTGCAACCCATTTTAATTAGATTCACCTAAAAATCATGTGTATAATTTAAACTAAAATTCTAAAAAAAACTACTTTATAACTTTTAACAATTGTTAGGATCTCAAATAAATTTTCAAAATCTGGGAAAAATCACTAATATTCATTTTATATGATGGACTAATTTCTAAAATTATTTCTAACCCTGAGCTATATGGTGAAAAAGTGAGTTCCTTTGTAATGCTCTATTCACATGAAATGATAAAAAAAATACATATAAATAGAGTACTACAAAGGAACTCACTTTTTTAACATATATACTAGAGCTGGAAATAATTTTAGAAATTAGTCCATCACATAAGATGAATATTAGTGAATTTTTCCAAATTTTGGAAATTTATTTGATGCCCTAACAATTGTTAAAAGTTATAAAAGTAATCTTTTTTAAGAATTCTAGTTTAAATTCTACACATGATTTTTAGTGAATCCAATTAAAATGGGTTGCACATGAATTATGAAACATGTATAAAAAATTTAAAGATTTTTAGAATAATAGAAGACCACAATTTTATATAAAAAAGATAGGAGGGGAAATATTACTGTAAACAACTATTTCAATGAAACACTGTTTATACACACTGTAACCACCCCACTGGAGGAGGGCTGTTAGCACCTGCACATCGCGTCGGACTATTTGCCGTCCTCTGAGATGGTGATAAGAGACTAACCGTCAGTTTAGAGGGCGGTAGGCATTTATATTTATAATTTTTTCTATCAAAAATCTATTTATTTAAATATTAATATTAGAAAATATAAAAAAAAAACTCGACAAAACCGATCGCGTGGGAAGCCAGGCTAGTCCATATCGAGCGTAGCTCCTCATCTAGCCTCAGGCTTCAAGCAAACGTCACGGGATCACATGTGCCGCAATTTTGCAACACATCTGAGTCAACTCATAGGCAGCTGAGAGGCCCAGGCAGCGGAGTAGGGTTCGAACCAAAGAGGCTCCAATACCATGCCTGAGCGTCCGGTAGTAAATATGGCACTGAATACCAACAATGACTTGCTCGTAACTATCACGACGACGACGACGAAAGCGTGGTGGTCCTGTCCTGGTGGACATAAATCTGCCGGAGACTGAAGTGGACGTGCATTTTTACCACGCTGCAGGCCGCAGGCGAAGGCGCTTTCCCCGCACTCGGCCGACGCCCTGCCGTGCGGAGCTGGGCAAAGATCAGTGGTCGCGCCGATCTTTTCTGCGGCGCACGCGGGCGCATGTGATCGTGAAGGGAACGGGACGCGCACGTCCAAATCGTCCAACCGCGCGCGCGGCGGCTCCGCTGCCGTCGGCGCTGGGTGGCGTGGTTTGCTATCCGACGTTTTTGCTTGTGCGGCCGTTCGGCGGTGTGCGCTACGCCTACGCGTCAGAAGCGTGGTGGCCCGGCGCGTAGCTTTCCCGATCTACGCACCGGTCTTGGAGTGGCAGCGGATTTAAATCGTGGTCGATCAATCGCAATTGCGGCGCTCTAACAGGTTCCACTCCAATTATTGCGTTTAGGTTCTCATTTTGGCGCGCACGCACCATCTTCGGAAGAAGTTGTTGAGAAGTTAAAAAAAAACTCTTCGCTTCTATCCTATCATTGTACTGTACTACTATATGGATTTAGCTCTAATCACTGCATACCTTCTCAACTCTGTCCTCGTTGACGCAAAGCATCTTTGTGCAGAAGAACATGCGACATTGTTTCGTAGCGTAATAATCTAGGCAGCTCAAAAGGATGGTTGCGTGCACACTTGCAGTTCTACACTCCACGAGGCACGAGGAACGTACAGCCTTGAAACCTTGTCAGATTGTGTCTTCGATCTAATATTTGGTGTACCAAATGCCTCCTCTCCTAGCATCTTATCAATGAGTTAAAAAATGTCCCTACAACATTGGTAAAAAAGAGAGCCGCGCGTACTATGCACCATAGTAGCTAGATTCTCAAACTCCATGCCACCATGCACCAGCGACCTTTTTAGGTCTGTTTTGTTAACTCGCCTCCACGACGTTTGTCTCGCCGTGGTTGTGTCTCGAAGCATGGACGCCCGGGCAGGGGCGGCCCGTCCGGGTGCCTGGGCCAACGCTCTAGACGTTTAGACTTCTGCTTTTCGAGTGGTCTGCACTACAACATGCTCTCGAGGTGAGGCTCAATTTGCTTGTTGACTCTAGAGCGTTCAGCGTGCTCTCCAGACTAAGTTAGACAACAGTTAGCAGGTGGCGGTGCGGCATGGCACGTTGGTGTCTATCCACAGTTTGTTGGCGGCCGATCCGCCTGACACTCTAATAGCTTGATCCTCGAGTGACCGAGCCCATCCAGTATCTAGTGTCTGCGACCCTATTCTCCCGTGAGGCGGTGACTCCTGTGAGGCTGTGATCCTGTCCGCCCGAGCCTCGAGCAGGTGGCACTGGCGCGGCGCCGAGCCATGATTTCTCGATGGCGATGAAGAAGAGCTCAGACATTGTGTTGCATAATGTCGTTCAATCCCCCTACACCCAATGTCACGTCCTCATGCACTGACGCTGGAATAATAAGTTCCTATCACAATTGGCGTAGTTCAATACTGATTGTCTAATCTAGAGTTCTAGGTATCTAGTTATCTATGATAAGTATTGTATTATGTGTTGTTCTGTAACTGTATATGTTTGATTCCTAATGTTATCTTATTTATTATAGTTACTATTTGTAATTAGCATATGAATTCATACATTTTTATTCTTGTAAGGTAATTGCTTGGTTCTTTGAAGTTTTAGAGGCATTTAATGAGTGATTTAAGAATTGTGAGTTCATGTTAGTAAAAATTTATTATTTTTATGTCGAATTCTATATTTTTTATTTTTACATAGTTCTTATAAAATTGAATATGATTTAAACTATCAAAGTACTGAAGGTCAGGTAAAAGTTGGTCCCTACTGCATAATATTCATGCGTCAGTCGCTGCGCCGGGCGTGTGAGCCCTGGTACTGCACACACACAGGCCCAATAGTAGCGCGCGGATTTCCAGTGGCTCCGAATAGCGCAGGCACAAGTGTCTCCACATACCAATTTCGACCACCACACGGTCGCAACTCCCAATCCACGATGGAGTACCTACCGTGCATCCGAGACGGTGAAGACGCTGCGCGAAATCCACCGCGGACGCCCACTCCTCCCACTCCCAGCAAGCAGTTTGACATGCATGCGCCGGTGCGCGGCCCCGCCTGCATGCAAGCCCCCTGACGGGGCAACGGGCACGCCCGCCGGTCTACTACGCGGCGATCCGGCGTGGCCCTGCCGGACCGAGGAAAACCAACACGGAATGGCAGCTGAGCCCACCCAGGCAGACTGACTCGGCTGCCCATGATGTCACGCGGGTCATGCACACGACGGGGGATGCAACCTGCGCAGGCGCAGGCGCCTCATTATGTCCGCTCCGCCAGCCAGCGTGCAACCAGCCTCCTCGTCTCCACCCTTGGGACTCGGCTCGGCTCGGCGCCGCGGGCGGGCCCCTCTGTTTACCCTTTTCCCAAAACGGCCTCCGCTACCCATATCAGCGCCTCACCCCAAGAGGGGCCCCACGTCCGTCGCGGCAGCCCGACCCAAGGAGCGCCGTCTCGTGGGGCCGGCCTGTGCGGAGCCGCGGGGCAGTGGCCTGTCACGAGGATATCAGTGATGAGTCTAGATTCTATTAATGCAGTTTTCCAAGTTTGTCTCGTGAATGCTGTATAAATCATCCTAGAGGCATTCTACTACAGTACTACTTTCCTAAAGCGTTTTGATATTCTTCATGGTCGAAGCCAGAGCCTTCGTCTCGTCGAGGTGGTGTTGGTAAGGTCAGTGGTCTGACTCTCGGATATAATTTAGCCAAGTAATTTCAAGTTAGACTTTGTAGTCCGAGTCAAACAGTCGCTAGGGTTGGTTTGATCGTTAGACTTTGCGGTTTAATCGTCTAAGGATCCGGTTTGACTATCATCACGAAACTCTCTATATATCGATGTCCGACCGCTACTTATTCTGATCTGACTGTTAGCTATATAGCGCACTATAGTCCTTAGTTGTCCAATTTGAGATTCAAACTTTTTCTAACCCTATTCGTTGTTGATCTTTCACGAATGCTTTTGAAACACGACGTTTTTCTTATCAAACGTGTTGCATGTATTCCATTGTTCAATCGTTTATTCGATGCATTTGTGTTTTGTTTAGAGAGTGATGCATCATCGGTCCAAGTGGTTGAGATTGACGCGAACTAGATTTGTGCGTGAGTGAAATGTTGGAGCAACAAATCAAACATCTAAACATATTTCATATCATAATTTGGATCAAATGGAGTCTAAATTGATAAGTTACTGCTTATATAAGATATGCATGTTAGAGTCTAATGTCGGGTTATACGAGTAAAACTTATGTTGATGTATCACCTCTGTCTTGAATTATTGATGATCCATATCCTTATAATCTGGGTTAACAATGTTATTGTCTAATTCAATGTATAGGTTCTCGGTAGAAGTTGAATAGTAGTTTAACCATTGTTTGCGAGCTTATAACTTATTTATTGTTCACAAGGATAATAATGATATTGGGAAGTATGAGTTGTGAGGATGAGGTTGGATGTGGGCAGTGCTAGGGGTAGGTCGAGAGAGAAACCGAATGTCATAGATCGCTTGCATCATTTAAATATCGATCGTTATTACAATTGGCTCTAACACTTTTTGTACTTACCATATACTTGAATATAGGACGGGTAAACTAAGTATAGTAAATCGCTGCAATCATTTGGCTCATACGCCGAGATGTGAGTGAGAATGTTGTTAATGGTGCCAAAGATTGTGCCGGTAAGTCGTCATATGCTCAGGATCTAGGTGGCCTCTATATAGCTCGATATGAGAACAAAGGTTTAGTGGGTACGTGAACGGCTGATACATGAATCATCACTCACAATTGATGGGTTGTGTAGACGGTGGTCTTGTGTCATGTAGGTTCAAAAGTACCCCTATAGAGTGTAAAAATAATTTGAATTATAGCGTATTTGGTCATGAGCATGCTTTTGTCTATTTGTAGCAGTCATAGAGTATCGATGTGAGATGATGGTATGATATGTTGAGACATGGTTGGTGATAGTAATTGATGAGATAAGATGGTTTAGTTACAGATATGTTTAAATTAGGGATTTCAAAATAGAAGGGTATACATGGTTAAGTGTAGATGCTCATATCTTTTGTGCCAAAAATTACTTTTGCATATGAATCTACTTAATCTTACGATTGATTCCTTACTAACTCATTCAAATGCATAATCCATAGAGTCAGGTTATTATATACACTTATTATGGATTAAATCTTATAAATATCTTCGTACTCACACTGTTTTTATAGGTGTTTCATGCGAGGAGGAGTTAGTATTTGGTTACTTCATATCAGTCGATGTAGGCGACGAGTAGAGTAGTATAAACTACTTGAGTGACGAGATTTGGGGTGGTGCCTCAGGGTAAATTGCTCCACCTATCTTTTATTATTCATAGATTTTATTTCTGATGCGTAGTATCGCTAAGTGTGTAAGAGGTGAGATTGTTTTTACTCTCTTAATATTCGTGTGTTGTAAATTATAAATAATAATCCTCTGAAGACTTGTAATATAACTTCGTTACTTATTCTTTATTAAGTTTTGTTGTGATGATATATGTAGGAAATCTGTGTGTTCCAATCTTAAACATAATATATATATCGGGACTACCGAAATGGTATTCTTATTAATTATTATGGCTGTGATTATATAAATAACTGACTCAATAATTAATAAGGATACTATATAGACGGTCTTCACAGCTAGAGTGATTTGCAATCGGACACTGCAACCATGGCATTGGTCATGAGAATGCTACGGATTTTACTGCATACATAATACTGTAATATTACTGTAGCACTAGTGTTTCTAATAATTATTACGGTTGTGATTATATAAATGATTGACTCAATGATTAATTATAATATTATTTAAACGATTATGCACAGCTACAGTCATTTGTAATTGACACTGCAACCATGCCATGGGTCAGGAGAATACTGTACAGATTTTACTGTACATATAATACTGTAGTGTTACTGTAGCACTACATTTTATCTGTTAATTTATGATCGAACGGCTCACAACTGAAGTAAGAGATCCCGTCCAAAACGGGAGGGCTGATAGAGAAGAAGTATATACAAACATCAACATCCTCCCATCCGTCCATAGGTTAAAAAGTTCAAGCACCAGCGCAATACCAAGCTTCGCCTCATCACCAACTCCATCTCTTGCCATCTTCTCCTCTCTTCTCCGCCTCCTCTCCCTCTCCAGAGTCCGAAACCCATCTACGTGGGCGTAGTAGGGTGTGGGAGTTGAACCAGGAGGCTCCGATCTTGGGCGTATCTCCAGATCCACCTTTTTGGGTCGTATCTTGGGCGATTTGGAGCAAGCCCCAAATAGTTTCTTGCAGAAAGGAACCGCTTTTGCGCCGCTCCCGCCTCAGTGCCTTTGCTTGTTGTTCTTGCCTCGGATCATTTATCCATCTAGGAGAAAGGAGCCACCTTGCATTTATTCTTTGGTCCCTTTGGAGATCGCCTCGTCAAGATTTGGTGGGAACCCAATTCGCTGCGATTCTTTGTGGAAAAGGCGCCGCTTTGGTTCCTGTTTCCCCATAGCTCCCAACTCTATATATCTCCATCTCTTGTTCAACTACTTGCCTAACTTTCTTTTACTTCGATCCACTAATTGTGCCTTCCCCGTCTCGGCATTCGATCGTTTTTTGATTTGACGCAAGCCAGGTCAATCTCTGGCCCTTGTTTTCCTGGGAGTTGTTGTGGTCGTTCCTGTTCTTAGTCGAGACATGGCGGCGGCGAACGGAGGTGCTGGTGCGGCGCTGTTCAGCGAGGAGGATCTGCGGGAGGTTAGCGGGCTGCGCCGTGGGGAGGACTTCGTGGAGGTGACGTGCGGATGCACCAGTCACCGCTACGGCGACGCCGTCGGCCGTCTCCGCGTCTACGCCTCCGGCGACCTGGAGATCAACTGCGAATGCACGCCCGGCTGCCGCGAAGGTCCGTGCCAGCCACAACACACCACTTACCTCTCTTGTTTGTCTCTTTGCTCTTGATTTCATGTCCGTGCATCGATGCACGTATGGTGTTTGATCTCTGGGTCATGGCGTCTTTCCCCCGCGGGTGAACCTGCATGCAATGCCTAGTACATGCGCCTCGGCGCTGCTTGTGGCCAGCATCGCCTACTTCTAGTACTTGCCACCATGCTGCAGCCCATGCATTGTTGATCTGGCTAGTGTGTCTGCTGCCTGTTGATTCTTGTCAATACATCATGGCCTTTTCTGTAATCTGAAAGTTGGGGTATCCCAACTAGTCTGGTTGGTGGTCATGCGGCCCTGGAGTAATTAATATCACTCGTATCATTCAGTCGGCACAGGTGACCTTTCATGTTGTTGTCTCTGCACGCCCTCTAGTCTTAAACACATGAAAGCATTTTTGTCCTTGATACCTAATGCACGTTGATTCGTTCTGCGTGTTCTCTTTGCATGCTGGTGGTGATGGGATTTGCCTCTGTTCACTCGCGGTGTTCATCACAGCGGTACAACACATTGTTACGTCTCTGTTTATTTTCGGGCTTTCTTTTGCATGGAGTAGCACTTGTTCTTGTTTGGAGTTGCATGCTGCTTTCTTCCGTATGAGGAACTGACCCTTGTGATCTTTGATTCTAACATCGGATGTTTCTGTCTGCAACGAGTGGGATGGTAAGGTTACTGTTGTCTCTGTTCTGTATTGGTACCCGGTGGCCTTGATAGTTCATTTCTGAGATCTGTAGTCTGCAGTTTCTGTTTCTCATCTCCAATGTCTGTATTTCAGTGTGTCCGTACTAATGTTACAGTAGATTTTTATAGGCGACACTGATAACAAAAGTGCTATGACTGCAGGTTTTACTTTGTGTTTAAGTAGATTAGCATACAACATCTTGCATGATCTGCTTACGAGTTTGTCTCGAGCCCAAAATGTTTGAAAAAACACATTTGTTTGTTTCAGAGCTTAAAGCGTAAAGCAACCGTTGTCTACCTTTCTTCAAATGTGCTAGCCGGTTCTTATTTAATTTAGCATGGTTCTCCATTCTATGGCTGGTATTCATGGAGTGGTGGTAACATGGTGCATGGATAAAAAGATAGCAACCAGTTATGGCTTGCCATATATACCAGATTTCAAGGATTTGTTTATGAAATTTAGATATGTATATTGGATTTAACAAATCAGAAATGTTGTACCTTCAAAATATGCAGTTCCTAATGTCAATAATTTATGACGGCAGTCTGTAGCCTTCAATAAGATGTGCATTGATCTGGGAGTAGATACACTGCGGTGCTCCTCGGTGGAGCAAGCAGGCACCCAGTATTTTAGGAAGTTTCTTATGTTTAAGTGCTCCTTGGCTCTAGTGACATCACTGATGGCGAAACTTCAAACTGTTCTTGTTTTATATTATTAAGGACTCTTAAGAATGTGTGTGGTTCTTCTAAAAACTTTTCAATACATGATGGTTGATGTGACAAAAATAACTTCATCGTTACTGTTGTATTTGATCCCAGAGATCCAGACCTTGTTATTACTGTTTATTATAGTCTGTTATATTTGAACCAAACCTTTCTAAATTGGTACCACTCATTCTGCTTTGAATTGTGTATTGTGGTATAACTTTTTGTTAACATATTTCTAGAGCCTTTCATTATGTTGGAACAATGGAGATAACATTTGTTTAGTCACCTTGTGAGCACCGTATAAAATCTTGTCAAAATGTTAATTACTGACATTATGTAATAGTTTTTACTTTCATGAAGGTTTAGCATAATTGTCATCATTTATGTAACATGAAATTTCAGATAAGTTGACACCTTCTGCCTTTGAGAAGCACTCTGGAAGGGAGACTGCAGGAAAGTGGAGGAACACTGTTTGGGTAATGGTCCAGGGAGAAAAGGTTCCATTGTCAAAGACAGCTCTGCTCAAGTACTACTACTTGGCGCACAAATCCACCAATGGTTCTCATAAAGGTCGCAATGGACGTCCATCGCACCGTGATGAGTTCATCCGCTGTACAAAATGTGGCAAGGAGAGGAGATTCCGGCTCCGGTCCAAAGAAGAGTGCCACATTTATCATGATGCTCTTGCCAAAGTTAACTGGACATGTGCAGATTTGACAACTGATAGGTATGTTTTTTCATAACTGTATTGTTAATTCTGAATCTAGTGTGCTAATTCGAGCTATAGACTAATGTGGAAAATATAGATATTCCATTCGTGCCATCATTCTATTTTCATGTCAAGCTACTGTGGACTATGTTGTTTGCACTCTATATGCCCTTTCGACTGGTAGTATTACTAGAATAGTGACAACAAGTCCATGATGGTCCAGTTTCAGACTCTACTGAGGCAAGTGGCTGACACATCACTATCGCCATTATTGGTAACACCTTGCTGTGTTTATCAGATCCCTGCGACCCTAACACTCATGAATGTTTTAGGCATTGGAATAATATTCACTTTGCTCCATATATTTTTGCAATGCCGCCATCTGCAGTACACATCCACTACCTCTTGTTAATGCCATCAGAAATACAGGCTTCAGCAGCTCTATCAACTCTGAGAAAAAGAGTGTTGTACTGTAGGAAGAAGAAACTGCATGCCTGGTGAACTGTACCATCTATGTTTCTGGCTGAACATTGGCAGATCTCTTAGGTTCATGTCGCCTGGAGCCATAGCAGCAAATGCAGTGGCATTCACATCACTTAGCTTGCCTGCAGGGATAATAGCACGTAGAAAAAATTACCAAAAAATGATTGACCCTTGGTTGTTCCAATTCATGAGTTTTTCCTCAATGGTTTTTTTTATTTAGACAGTTATGGCGCTGCACCATCTTATCGAAAAGAAAGAAAAATGTTACATCGCCTAGTATATTTTTGATATAGTTGCATTACTTGTTTCATGGCTAGATTCCTTTTACCATGACTTCTGTCACAGTTTGTATCTATTGATCACCAAAATAAGCTTTCAGTCTCTGGTTTCCACCTGACAAATCATTTGCTCGATCCCAACAGCGTCTCCTGCGATGACGAGGAGGAGCGAGCGACCCGCAAGGTGGTGAGGGGCTGCTCCCGGGTCACATCCTGCGCCGGCTGCATGAAGTGCGTGTGCTTCGGGTGCGAGATCTGCCGCTTCAAGGACTGCAACTGCCAGACCTGCGTCGATTTCTACCGCAACTCGAAGGAATAAGAGGATCTAACACCATTCGTTCGCACCAAAAAAATATCCTCTTCCGAGGTTGTCATACTTGGCAAACCAGAGGCTTTAGCTTCTAGTTCACCCAGGTCGATGCCCCAACATCATTGGGGCAGGGCGCTATTCTGAACGTTTCTCTTTTCCCACGGCTGTGCATCCGTGGGCTAGCCGGGGAAGCCAGCCAATTTTTGTTACATTCAATTTACCAACAGTTCCGTTCAATTGCACTTTACATCGGCGAAGATCGTATCTGTGCTCTTCTTTGTTTGCTTTGATGCCAATGATCTTTTGGAAAAAATATTTAGCTTCGTCATTCACTTAGTAAGATGTTGCCATGTCGGTCTTAGGACTTGAACACGATTCGTCGGAAAGGGCTTAATTTCCTGCGATTGTCAGGCCAGTAGGCAGGCCTTACGACTCGTGCATCTTCAAATTTGTTAGCGAATATGAGGTGCAAATATCTGCAGCACCGCAGCAGCGCATGCGTACGTAGCATGGGGTAGCATGGGGATGGGCCAGCGCCTGGACGTCACCTCCGAGGGAGGCGGGAGCAAGCCGGCGAGCCCTTAGCGTCAGCTGTCGACAGTCTCGAAGTGGAGGTCGCAGCTCACCGGTACTCGCGAGAAGGATATTCTGGCTGCCTCCGGACATGATCTGGAGAGAAATCGTCCAAATCCGGTTGATCGCCACCAGATTCGGCTTTCAGCTCCTTCTTTTGAGGTAAGCATCTCCCTGCAAAATAATTGTTTAGTTAATAGAATAACAGGTATTGGCTTGAGGTTGTGTAGCTATTTGTGTCGCAGTTGCACAAGCTTTGTGGCGAGACTGAGAAGGCTACCGCTGGAGTAGCGAACTCAAGGAGACCACCAAGATAAGCTACCAATTTTTCTGAAAGGTCATTGAGAAGGAAAATGAGCTAGAGGGCAAGATAAAAGGTAAGTCTTTGACAATTTAGATATGACACCTATTCACATTGTCGTTCATAACATAATGTTCTGCAAAACTCACCAACACCCGTGATGCCATAGTACAGGAGGGGGTCGAATGTTTGCCGTCCAGCAACAACTTGCTGCAACCCTTGACGTATTCCAGAAAGCGTTTGGTGGGGTCGAGATCCAAGTGGAACCTGTGGGAAATGTCGATGCAGCCGTACTAGCCACCCGAGTGGCCAAGCTTGCTGAGGCCTACAGGAGGCTTCGAGGGAAGGTGGCTGAGCACGTCTTATGTTAAGCCCGCGTGGGTGCGGAGGAAGCGATTGTCCTCGTGATAGCCATACTAAAAGCACACTATAAAAAACATCAACACTGATGTTCTCCAAAGGACTTCCCAAGATACACGAATGAGGAGTCGGCGCAAAAGGAAGAGGAGGTGCTTGGGCCGATCGAGGCTTTTGTGGATGAGATGAACTTTGGGCTTAGGTTCTCGCCGTAGAACTTTATCTCACAATCTGTAATAAATAACTTGACAACTTGTTAGACTTTTAGGATTTTTTATCTTAAACGATTTTGCATTTGATCCTTAAAAAGATGGTATGAAAAACTTAGCTTTAACAAATGGATCATCATTAACACGTGTGTTATGTTGTTGAGAGTTATTACCTCTTATATCTTGACGTTTGAAGTTAGATCAATTTCTTTGGCGTGCATCTTGGATAGTTATGGCATCATTGGTGTCGTGTTCTTGCTTCATAATAATGTCATCCGCGACAAAAGTCCTCATGTTCTGCAAAAGCATCAACTTGTGACCAAGGTTCAACTTACCGACCGGAGGTCGGTTACCGACCTACGACGGTAACCGAAAAACCGCGGTAACCGCGATTACCGGTCAAAAATTCAAAAAAATTCGGAGAAAATTCATTCGGCAAATTTTGAATTTTTGCGAAAAAATCGGATTTTTGCCCTCTCGGTAACCGGTCGGTTTGGACCGGTTACCGAGCGGTTTGCTTGATAAATCGAGCGGTTTGGGCGGTTACCGACAGTTCGAAAACCGACCGCATTTGTGCGATTACCGATCGATTTTTAGCGATTACCGACATGTCTGGATGCATTTTCAATAATTAAGCTGAAAAATCATAATAAACAAATAATTGCCCACTAAATCATGAGGAAAAATAGTATATAACCATGATATGTTTTCTAATATCATATAAAATTTTGGCATGACCTTTGCTAATTTTTTATGTTTCGAAGGCAATAAACAGATAGTAATAGCAATTCAAGCACGAACATATAATTATTGTTTTGAATATATGCGTATATTACATATACAACGCCTGAAATTAATAAATATATATGAAATTATCATGACCTTCGAAAGTAAATTTGCATCACCTTTAGAACCACCAGCTTGGAGGCCGATTACATTCGGCCATAGTTTACTCATCGGTGGACATTAGCATTAGCCGTCGCGTCGATAGTAACTCTGCTTTAAACTCAGTCCATGTTTGTCCTGTCTATGCAGAAGTGGTTGACCATTGTCCTTGCAAAGTGGCATAAAACTCAGGGTCTTGCCACTCATAGACCCACTGAATAGGAGGCTCTGAATGAGCATCGGGGGCAGGATAGTGGTACAGATACGATCCAGAATTACTCTCTATGCCTAGCTGCTGGAATAGCTCGCACTATCTTGTGGTCCATCGTGGCCACCATGTGTTATATGCCTTGGTGAGGATGGAGCCCCGTGGTCCTGATCTTGCGTGGCATGTGAAAACTGACTCTCACCAGTGAATTGCACAGGAGGAACGACAGATGTTTGGCCTGGATGAGCATCACCGCCTGACCGTCATCATCACCACTGTCAGTCTTTGAGCTGCTGTCATTCGATTCTTGGTAAGTTGGGCTCTTTGGGTCACTATTCGTGCTCTCATCGCTTTGCACTTGTCTTTTGCCCTTACCCTTAGTCCTCTTGCTCTTCTTTCTTTGCGTCATTTGCTTCTTCCTCTTTCCCGTGTGTGTGTCACCAACCGTTGTAGCAGCCCATTGTTGCAAGTTAGGTGTGTTCACTGTGTCTATCACCAGGTGAGTAGGCAGGGGTACGTCGCTATCTGTGTCCTCCTCGTCAAGCTCAGGGGCTGCATTTGATCTCCCGGTCTCCATCCAGTCCCGAAGCGGATTGTTATCCTCATTCAATGTGAGCTCCATAAGCCACTGAAATGGATCATCATCAAGAGTTGACCTGATACTTGCATCCAAGTTGTTCTGTATTCTCAGGTTGTAGTTGACATACACAAAAATGGAGCTTCTTGTAGCTTAATCGGTTGCGAACTTTGGTGTGGATGAAAGCAAATGTACTCCAGTTCCTCTCACACCCACTAGATGATGCGCACTGTGACACTAGGCGTCTAGCAAGCATTGATAGTTTAGGTGTAGACGAACCAAACATGGACCACCATTGCGCTGCAAGTAGGTATAGTGATACGAGGCTCAGAAAAGTAGGTAAAATGACGGATCAGATAGATATGTAAAAATCTTCGTACCCGGATGAGTCCTACCGTCACAAGCCATCCGTGCAGCTAGAGGACTTGAGAATGAGAGTGACTTTGTCCGATACGTTTCAGCCTCAATAAGTGCTTCCGCGGCAGTAGTAACATCAGTCAGCCTCTCAAATGCCTCACGGAGATCTTCGAACAAGGTTGGACCTGTGCCATACGCGTAATGCGTGCGGGGGTTCAAAGCGGCCGCTGCAAGTTGACGATCAAAACATTAGTACTAAAAGCATTAGAAACACAAGCATTTGAAAAGTGGTAGGAGTGTATTACCGGCATTCATGTATGTCCCATTGGCTAGATCATTCATTCTACGATCGACAATTGCCATATACTTATCCAAAGAATCCCTATCATTCTTATACAATGATTCATACTAATGCTTCACAATGGTGTATCTCAGGAGCAACCTCACTCAATGTTGGCACTTTGTCCTGATCCGCAAAACGGAGGAATGCATACAATGGCTGGACGGAATCGACAACCATTTTTAGATTGTCCCACCATGGTAAGCTGGATAGGCAACTATGTGCATATCTCCCAATATCAGAACTAATGTATCGAGACTGCTGGAGCTCACTAGATGCCATCCATTGCATGAACTTATCCTTTCATCGTAGAAAGCTATCAAGAAATAGGTAGTTAGTCCCAAATCTTGTGGCATTCCACCTCAACAACTCTCCACCAATTGCTGCCTTCATCATTTCATGTAGCTTCGAATGATTGTACAGCCATCGTGATATAGCCCTTGCACTTTGGATGACAATGTCGTGTTCTCTAAAATCACCAACCGATTTTAACATTAAATTTATCGTGTGTGCCACACAAGGCTGCCACGCGATAGCAGGATATTCCCTTCTCAAAACCTGACATGCCTTCTTATAGTTGGACCCGTTATCAGTCACAATCTGTACAATATTTTTTGGACCCAAATCAGTTACCACTGCTCTTATCTCCTGCATAAAAGAATGAACCAAATAAATATGCAACAATTTAAATACTATGTTACCAACTGAGAAAAATAATATACCTTATTCAAATATTTTGCATCTTGACTGTAGCCGGTTGCATCATTTGACTTGTGAAAAAACATACGACTATTGCAATATAAGAGGAAATTAATAATACTCATGTGCATCGGTCCCATCCACGAATCGCACATTATAGTAACACCATATTCTGGCCATTCTAGCTTCCACTTGTCAAATATTTTCTTTAAAGTATTTTCGTTCAAGTCCAGATACTTACCATCTATATCTCGCCCTGTTGGAGATGGTACACCCTCGCCTGTTACAGAACAAATGATCAGACCTCAACAAGAAATAAGTATGACAATAATAAATTCATTGCACACTAAATCACTCACCCTATTTTTGTGTTTCTTTAACTGCAGCGATAAAGAATGCATCGTCCGCCCTTCTGCCAGGAATAACTGAAGTGTGAAAAAATTTGGACCATGCCACACCAATAGCTTCCTTCGCTTTCTTTCCCTTGGCACTCCATGACCCGGTGTCAATCCTCGGTTGCACAGGGGATTTTGCTAAAGCAACATTGTAATTCCGGACACTTGGTGGTGGCTCCCTTGTTGACGATGATCTCCTAAGCATCCTCTTTAATACAGAGCCTCCTCTGCCAGTACCACTACCACCTCCATGCTCGTAGGACTCGCCTGCCCTCCTCCTAAACTCTTCCTCATCCCTCGATTGACCTATGGCACGCTGCATCTGTTCCTCTTCCGTGTCCTCATTGTCGCTTGTCAAATCTACTTGAACTCTAGCTGATTCTTGCCTCCGAAGCCTCTCGTCTGCCTTTCCCTTTCTCTTATCTTTTGCCCTATCCAGCTCACGTCTGAAATAATCGCGTACATCTGGAGGCACCCTATCACAGTGTACAACATTTGATCCGCGCCCTGCCAAATGTTCTTTCAACCTTGTGGCACCACCGCCTCTCTTCGACTTATTGCAATAATTACACCTAAAACCCGGAGCCAAATTGTCCCCATGCTGCCACACCACATCTTTATCTATCATTGATTAGTTTGCAATTTCTCTGTACGAAGAAGAAATCTCGAAGGTTAGCCTACTAATACATATGCCCACATGTGTTCAAATCGTTACAAAACTCAATTGAACAAAAATTATCAATGCTTACCCAACTAATAAACTTATTTGACCGCATATTAGCATCATATACACCAACATAACTGATTATGTAGCACATATATTACCATCATTCACATGTACATGGACAATTCAATGTAATAAGGTCTATAGCTCAACGATTCACCCGAACTCATCACCGAACAATGCATTTTACATGAAAGAACTACTGCACAGTTCACAACCGAACTAATAACGCATTGCATTATCAAAATAACACGATACCGACCGTTAAATTGCTAAAATCGAGCTAACTACATCGGTTACCGACCGCTACTCTGCAAAAATCGCGCACAAATTAACGGTTACCGAAGGGGGAGAATCGGTTACCGATCTTGCGCCCAAACTCCGCGCCCGAGCTGTTGAAGCTGTCGGTTACCGAATTAAATTGGTCGCTAACCGAGTTGAAGCTGTCGGTTACCGAAGCTTCCCCACCGGAGTCGCGCCATCCTTCCACGGAATCGATCGGAATGTCGCCGGCGCCGCTCTAGGAGCTCCTGCATTCACGGTGGGGAAAGTGAAATGCTACCAGGACGCGCTTACCGACGCCAGCTTATCCATTCGCCGTGGGCTACAAATGGGCCAAAGTCCACTGTTCATTCGGCCCAGAACAGAAACGAGCCCATTAGAAATATGTCCGAAGTTTGCCCATCAATTTGGATGTCGAAACGATATTTGTTTCAAGTTTCGTTTTCACAGATACTTTTGAAATTACCTCTAGTTTTTTATCAGATTTTTTTGGAATTTTTTATTTTTTTAAATTCGGTTTGAATTTTTTGAATTCAAATTCGGTAACCGAACGATTTTTGAAACCGAGCTGCAGCGGGAAGGTCGGTAATCGCGATTTTTGGGCGGTTACCGTCGCATTTTTGAACCCTGCTTGTGACTCCTTATTTTGAGATCTATTGGCACCATTGGGATTGCCATTGGCGCTATGAACAATATGTCATACCAGGGCTACTCTGTAATACGATGATCCATCCTACTCAACCTATCAGTAAAATTAATAATAATGCGGTTAGTAGAACCTAAAGCATCATCCACATGATGAAGTTGTATCTCATGGTGTGAAATGTTTGTTGCAACTCATCCATCTTCTTAGTTTGCACTTTCATGCTCTAAAGCAGCTCATCAATTTTTTTGCCTTTGAATCCTCATGAACTCCTACATCTCCCCCTCAAGTATTCTACCTATTATAGTGAGTAGCAAATAGAAGATAACAAAAATATATTATCCATATCAACTACTAGATGATGAAAGTAGAATCTGAAAGTGCATCTAGCTCATATGTGTGGTTTTGGTAATTATTGATAATACCTATGTACTAACAATGGTGTTGAATTTGTTAGTAGGTTGTTCCATATGTAATGCCTTGAGAGATATGCATGAGCTCTAGGTGAACAGGGAGATTGAAAATGTATCAAAATGAATTAGCTCTAAGTGATGCTTGGGAGATGAATAAGTGATGAATCATGGATTTCTTGATAAATGCCATGAAAACAAAAGAAATGCATCCTTGTCATTGAGCTCTTAGTGTTGCTCATAAGGAGAAGAAAAAGGTCAATAAGATTGGCAATAAACTTGAAGACTAAGTTAATTGTGGAGATCAAGTAACTAAAGTTATGACATTGTCAATAGAGTTTTATAGACTAACCCGTGTGCTATGTGCTTAAGAATGAGTGGGGTTAGGTTCTATATGAAGATTGACAATATGCATCAAGGCTAATAAGTTATGTGCGGAGATCAAGTAACTTAAGGTACAAAAGTTATCAATTATATTTTATGGACTAACCTATATGTTTTGTACTTGAGAGTGAGATGAGGTTAGGATCCATAAAAAGGCATAAATTGAATTGAAATCATATATGCCAAGAGTAAAGAACAAAAGTGGACTCCATATTTGATAAAGTTAATTCTTCGAAGATGTCGAATATAAATTTATTTTTTATGGCAAGACAGTGAATGGCAAGTAAGACTCGGCTGCGACGGACCATACGTGGTGAAGGGCAAGTAAATGGCTTGACACCGAAGGACCAAGGCAGTGGTGAAGAGCGAGTGAAGGCTTTGTGCCAATGGACCGTGTGAGGCAATGAAAATCTATGAATGATTCGCATCAATCATATGAAGAATCAAGAAGAGATGGAGTGAATATTATATAGAAGTTGGTAACCCTCAAGGTTTGAATGAAAGAAGCAGTACTTGAAAGTTATTCAAAGGGTCAAAGTGGTTCAAACGAGTTTTATCTTTGAAATTGAATATAGGTATACCGCACTATTAAGAGGGATGCAATGTAGAGCTAATTATCGTGTCTCAGTGCTCAAGAGTTTCTAACCAAACCCAAGTGAGAGTTCTTTTTAGAAATCCCAGTGCGGAAAGTGTAAAAGTATTCGAATTTAGTTTTCGAGTGTGTCTAATTTGATCCAATATGTTTGTGGTCATAAATTCAGTTGGGATGTGTAGCGCTCTGAATAAGCTTTTCATAGAGTCCAAATTCGTTGAAATTGAACTTTGGATCAAAAGTTATCACCGTTTTTATAGGTACAGCTGTGTTGAACCCGGATACAACGGGTTGACTCGGATTCTTCGGGTTATCCGGAGTCTTCGGGTGAGGTTCCGAGGGGAAGTCTCGGTTTGGGGCTATTTAGTTTACCCGGAGTCTTCGGGTTAAGTTCCGGCCAGGGTTCTCGGTTAAGCATTCCTGTGCCAACCCGGAGTCTCCGGGTTGACCCGAATACTCCGGGTCAATAAAAAAAGTGTTGTAACAGCTAGTTTTGGGGGGTTGGGTATTTATACCCTCTCACCCTATCCTACGGGGCAGCTGCAAGGGCACGAAAGAAAAACCTTTTAGAGCCAAAAGAACTCCTTCCCACTCCATTTTAGTGAGAAATTTGAGAAGAAAAGTGAGTTGTGTTATGAGATTGAAAGATTGAGTGCAAGTGAGCTAAATCCAATCTTGAGCACTTGAGTTCATCGGGAAGAAGTTTGTGGAGTATTTTTTACTCTTGGAGGTGAAGCCTCCTAGCCGGCTAGGTGTTGCCCCGGCGAGTTCCCGTGCGTGTGGTGAGCCACGAGAAAGTTTGTGAAGGTCGATCTCACCTTCGCAGGGGAAGAGATAAAGCTAGTGGATAAAAAAAAACGGTTGAAAGAGACCCGGCTCGTTGGAGCTTCCTCAACGCAGATGTAAGATTTATGGTGGTGAATTCGAATTTTGAGAGACAAATATTTGTGTCACCACTTCGGTTTGTTTATATTTGAGTCTTGCTCAATATTTATGCATATTACTCGATCTACTTGTTTGTGTGTTTTTTACTGTAGATTTTCCATGGATCTATTTAGAATCATGAATTGGAACACACGACTTAATTTGGTTTGAGCTAGAACTCTTTAGACGCTGTTTAATTTCTGTTTCGAGCTAGTTTCTGTATAGACCCCGGAGGTTCTGGATTTACTTGAAGGTTCCGGAACTGTACAACCCGGAGTATCCGGATTAACCCGGATACTCTGGTGAACAGTGTTTTCAACATTTTTTCAATTAATGTTTTCTTGCATATCTTTTGCTAGAATTGAATAGTTTTTGTCACATTAGGATTGTATATTTTACACTTATTTAGGGTGATTGTGCACTAGTTAAGCCTAGCATATTTAGGTTTTTCTCTTGTAAAAAATCTGTTAGTTTATATTCCGTTGCAAGTTTAGACCAACAGTAAAAAGGACGAATTTTTGGAAAAATGCCTATTCACCCCTTTTTAAGCGACATCATTGTCCTTTCAAAATCGTACACTCCTAAGCGTCTTGCCACACTCTTATAGGTATTCTTACTGATCAGAGCAAGTGGTACAACCGGTAGCTGGTTCGTGAGAACTTAATGAGAGCGATTGAGGTGGTTGCAAGGGAAAAACCTATTATGATCCAGAGAAGGTGAAGCTCGGATATATAATATTTGATAGCAAGGAATATCAACAATGAATTTAAAATAGAAAAGCTAAATAAATATTTACAATACTCGTTCCAGTTGCTGAAACAAATCTATTACTAAAATTAGCGCAATGCAAACTGAATTTTTTTCTTCATGTTCTTCTCGATTTTCTTTACTCCTCTTCCTTTTAGCATTCTTTGTTTTTTTTTTAATGTGAAACAAAACTTAAATCTATTCTACTACCTTCTATAGATCTAGCGAGGTGAGCGGGTTTGTCCGAAGGGTCGCAAACTCTTTTTTGTTTTCCAACTTAGGCCCTGTTTGTTTCGGATTATAGAATCTGGATTGTGATCAAAATCTAAAAGCTGAAACAAACAGCTAGATTGTAAAAGCTGGATTCTTATCACAATCCAAAAGCTGAAACAAACAGCTAGTTGGAAAAGCTGGATTGTTACAATCCAATACACAGATTGTAACAATCCAGCAATCTGCTTTCCACCAGATTCTAACAATCCACAATTCAGCTTTTTACGATTCAGATTTTACAATACAGCTTCTTACAATCCACAATCTATAAGCTGCTTTTCACAATCTACAGCTGAAACAAACAGGACCTTAGGCTAGTTTCTGTTATAGCAAGTCACGATATGACGGGTGCGTGGGTGTCCGAGAGCCACATGAAATAGGTAGATTCGGTTTAGGTTGTGGAACAGTGGCGCTGCGTCTGATGGTGTTCACGCATGTAGCGATAGCGCGTGCTGGTGTAGAGTTTTCAGTTGGCAATCGACAGTTCTGTAAAGGGGGCGAACCAGACATGAGACCGCCGGGCAGGGTGGGGGTGGCTGAGCTCGTCGTGTGATTTTGCCTGTGCCACGTACGGTCCGGTCCGGCTACGGCTAATACGAGAACGAAACGTGGAGTTCTCTAGGGACATCTTTTACGAACAGAAGTCGTCCGGTCCTGGGCGCGTTGTGACAAGGACTGATGTGACACAGGGGCCGCACGGTGGATCCCCCAAGAGATTCGCTTGATGAAGGCGACAAAGCTGCCATGGCAAGCTACGAGGAGATCGGATCATCGGAGTCCGATGCGGCTCTGGCCGACGTGGACTGACAGCTTTTGCAGGCATGCAGGATACAGCCAGCCGAACCGAGAAAGGCTCCACTCCACAGCCTGAAAAAGGCAGCTTAGGGCAACTCAGTGGTAGTAGTCGTACACAGTAGTAGCTCTTATTATTATAAGATATAGAAAGAAGAGAAATAGGTGAGAATGAAGATTAAACTAATGTGAAGAAAATTTTTATTTACGTGGAGAAATTTTTTCAAGAGATAGTTTTTAAAAGAGAAAAAAATATATTAAAATAAATGAGAAATAGTAGCTAGAGATAAATATTAAACATGCCCTTAACCCCTGACCTTCAAGTCCCTCCCTCACTCTAGCGAATCGCAAACAGAAGTGGACCTTAGGCTATGCTCTAGTTGGTTCGCTCGTTTCTCTTTCAAGCTCACACGGCCATACCTGATATAAGTAGGACGGGAAATACAACTGGTATGTATGTCCATCTTTATATATATATATATATATATATATATATATATATATATATATATATATATATATATATATATATATATATATATATATATAGATCGTCCATCCTATTTATATAATATTTATTTATTTTTTATATATTGTATGATTTTTTATATTTTTTAATATAAATTTTAACATAAATGAACGATTATAATAAGTCATACATTCACATGCCTTAATAAAATTTTCGTGTTCTAAATAAGTAGTGACAAAGCTTGAGCAAAAAAAATTAGCCAGAGCTAGTAAAACGGATTAATCTACAATAAGACCGGATAGCAGAAATATATAATATACGAGTCTAAATAATACTCTCTCTATATATATATGTTAATTTACGTGCTTGTGTTGGACAGGGGGCACCTTAACCACAACCAGCTCTCTCCCTGTGAATAGGACCATCAGTCTATCACCATGCCACGGAGTCGAGCTGATGAATATGGGCAAGGGCACCCCACAACAACACAGGTGACGGTGCGCGCGCGTACGTATACGGATGGATCTACATCTCGTAGAAAAAACATACGGGTATATACATACACGCACGTGCAAGCAGAGATGCAAATACACTGGCAACGGTCACCGCTTCACTTGCATTATTGCATGCGATCGAACAGAGACCACCCCAAGAAGTGGATCTGGCTGACGATGTGTAAGGAAGGGAGGGAGACAGCGGCCGTTGCAGCTGTACGAGATGCATGCATGGCCATCGAATGCCATCTCCTGCCCTCTTGGTCGATCGCTTTACAAAGGGGTCAGGAGAAAATCGTAAGCACGTCTACCTCGGCTACCGATGAGTGTTTGACCAGGTGGGGCAGGAGAAGAAAAGACACAGCCAGAAATATCAAGTCGTTCCCGACGCATTAAAAAAGTCGAGAGGCCCCATCTGTCAGCGAGTAACCTGAACATTTTTAATGGCCGTTTATTTCCCAAAAAGATTTATCGCCAAGTCAGCGCCTGCTCCTTTGGACCCGGGCCAAGCTTGTGCCAGTTCCTCTCGCCATTGTCTCCATGTACTTATGCACCTCGGCTGTTTATTCCTCCTGCATGCAAGAACATCGCACTTCAACTTCCTTCCATCCTCTCTCTCTCTCTCTCTTAAATACTTCTCCAGTTCGTTTCCTGGGCTTCCATTTCCACAAACACACATACGCAGTGAACAGCTCTCCTCAGCCTCTTTTGGTAGATCAGAGGGCAAATCGACCAGAATAATTCGCCGAGGAGGCGAATGGCGACCATGAAGCTAGGTTCCAAGCCGGAGATATTCGTCCTCGAAGACCTCACATGGTTATCTCCGTTCCTCGCCGTTTTCTTCAACTGTATCGACTTATGATATGTTAAACATGTACTACTTTGTCAGGTTACTGAGATTTATAGGTTGAATTTTATTTTTAAAAGAAAATCTGTTTGGCCACACTGAATTCCAATATCTAATTTGCATCTTTCTCATGATCTCATCTCTGCTCATCTTGCGTCCAATTAAAAGTTGCACGAGAACAATGCACATTCTACATTTCTACAAAATTTTAGTCTATCCCGTTCCAAGTTTTCACAGGTTTCATCTTGATATTATTCCCAGGAGATGCATGACCGAGCTTGAGAGTGACGTTGTTGTCGAAGTAGGAGAGATGTCCTTTAACCTCCACAAGGTTAGTCCTGATGTCCCTTCGTTACACTCTTGATCTTGGCTTGCTCTGAACCGCGCGCGATTCCCTTGGGTATACAGTTCCCGCTGCTGAGCCGGAGCGGCGTGCTGCAGCGGATGATCAGCGAGTACCTACCGCCGGCGGACGGCGGCGGCATGTGCACGCTGCAGCTGGACGACATCCCCGGCGGCGCCAAGGCGTTCGAGTTGGCCGCCAAGTTCTGCTACGACGTCAAGATCGAGCTCAACGCGCTGAACGTGGTGTGCCTCCGCTGCGCGGCCGAGTACCTGCACATGACGGACGACTACGCCGAGGGCAACCTCATCACGCAGGCTGAGTCCTTCCTCACCGACGTGCTCGCCAACTGGAAGGACTCCATCAAGGCGCTCGAGACCTGCGAGGGCGTCCTCCCCACCGCCGAGGACCTGCACCTCGTCTCCCGCTGCATCACCGCGCTGGCGTCCAAGGTCTGCGCCTCCGACGCCGCCGCTTCGCTGCTCAGGAACGCCAGCGTTGACAAGGACGCGCTCTGGAACGGCATTGGGTCAGGGGACACGCCACGGGGGCTTCCCGTCGCCTCCTCGGCGGCGGCGGCTGCGTCTGGGATGGACTGGTGGTACGAGGACGTGTCGTTCCTAAGCCTGCCCATGTTCAAGCGGCTGATCCAGGCGATGGAGGCGAAGGGCATGCGCGCCGAGAGCATCGCCGGCGCCATCATGTTCTACGCGGGTCGGTTCCTCCCGGGGCTGAAGCGCAACACCAGCTTCAGCAATGCACTGTCCGGGTTCGGCGGCGATGCCGGCAGCCGCAACATCACCCCGCGCGCCGCCAACGTGTCGGCGCCGTCCGAGGGCGACCAGAGGTACTTTTTGGAGGAGATTGTGGCGCTGCTGCCGACCAAGAAGGGCGTGGCCTCCACCAAGTTCCTGCTCGGAATGCTGCGCACGGCGATGCTCCTCCTCGCCAGCCCGCTGTGCCGGGAGAACCTGGAGCGGCGGATCGGCGCGCAGCTTGAGGACGCCTCGCTGGACGACCTGCTCGTGCCCAACCTAGGCTACCACGTCGAGACGCTCTACGACATCGACTGCGTGCAGCGGATACTGGACTACTTCATGTCGTCGACGGACGGGCTCGGGACCGGGTACACGTCGCCGGCGGTGGCGGAGGAGGGCGGCAGCGGCCTTGGGGCGCCTCAGGCCGGGACGCCTTCGTCGTCGCTGTCGCCGATCACCATGGTGGCCAAACTCATGGACGGGTACCTCGCGGAGGTGGCGCCGGACACCAACCTGAAGCTGCCCAAGTTCCAGGCGCTCGCGGCTGTGGTGCCCGACTACGCGCGCCCTGTTGACGACGGCATCTACCGCGCCATCGACATATACCTCAAGGTACACGTCGCGCGCTGTATAGATTCACGTTCTGTTTCGTGATCTCATCGACATGCACGCGTGCAGTCGCACCCATGGCTGTCGGAGTCGGAGCGGGAGCAGCTGTGCCGGCTGATGAACTGCCAGAAGCTGTCGCTGGAGGCGTGCACGCACGCGGCGCAGAACGAGCGCCTGCCGCTGCGGGTGGTGGTGCAGGTGCTCTTCTTCGAGCAGCTCCGCCTCCGCACGTCCATCGCCGGGTGGTTCTTCGTATCCGACAACGCGGCGGCGGAGGCCGACGGCGCGCGCCCGCACCCCGGCGGCGCCATCGTCCCCAAGGGCGCAAGAGCCGGCGCGCTGGCCGAGGCCGAGGCCGACACCGACGCCGAAGCGCCCGAGGGGAAGGAGGAGACCATCACCGATGTGAAGGCCCGGGTTTCGGAGCTAGAGAAGGAGTGCAAGAGCATGAAGCAGGAGATCCGGCGGCTCGGGAAGCCCCGGAGGTCGTGGAGCCTCCTCACCAGGAAGTGCGGCTTCGGAGCCAAGGTGCAACAAGCGCAGCCCGCCATGAACGGCAAATAGGATTCTCTGCTTACCTTGGAGCTAGACTCCTTGATCCTTTCATTTGTTTAAGTCGTAGCCTCGCTTCCATTTCTTTAGTTTTCTGTTCTGTTTGCTAGTTTTTGAGCCTTTGGCTATACGTATTGATCTAGCACTAGTGTTTATGCAATAATAACATGCCTATGCTTAGCATGGGATGATATAATAATAAACTAGCTAAAAAAAGTCTAGCAGTGACTTCTCATGTTTTCTGTTATTTCTGATGAAACCCCTGAAACTTCGTTCTTTACTAGTGCTACGTAATAGCATGGCGCAGTAAATCGAAGACCAAATAAGATCAACTACATAGAGTATGCGTTTCAGCAACCATTTGACAAGGTCAAAACCAAATGATTTCCAGCGGTGCAAAGAATCACTCAGGATCAAAAGAACAACGATGATCTCGCAAGTTGTTAAGGCAGGCAAATGTATATCTCAAAAAAATTAGTTACCTATAAGCATATCTGAACCTAGGTAAAGAGATAGATAGGCGGTATATATTACAGGAAGGCAAGAAGATCTTTAGCTACAAGTCATCTCAGAGACGCACAGCATATGTATAGGGATGTACAAGATGCCGTTTCCAGGCCCATTTTCTCTTCCACTCGACTCGGCCGCTCTATCAAAATGCATTTCTCAAAGCACCACGGGTTGCCTCACGTTTCATTTCTGCAGCTTTTCCACTTCCACGGAAGTACATGCCTACTTGCTGCATTTACAAGTTCAGAATAATAATCTCAGAACATTATTTTTGGAATGATCAAAACTAGAAAGAAAGATTATGATGCATGAGAGAAGCTATGCTCATAGACACCAATGGGTTCCTAACGAATTTCCTTACTCATTATTTCCAGGAATAGCAAAAGGTAAAAACATAAAACCCACCTGAATAACAACAATGCTGAGCAGCGATTCAAGGCAGAACAGCCCAAATCCAATGAAGTAAAATATCTGTCAAAGGAAAATGTGAAAAATAGCGTAAATGACTGAGCAGTTACCAGACAAATGTGCAAATAGTAAAACCAGGCCGATTTTCATGAATATATTTGATCAACCAATCAGAAAAAGCAAAGCATCAGGCACTCCCAGGCCTGGCAGCAGATGCAAGATGCGAGGGTCCACCACAAAATGCAAAGGTCAGATCCTGCCTACATAGGGATCCCTCATATCTCAAAGTTTAGTGGGGTGTCATATAAGAGTTGTATAATCAAATAATCCAGATTACGGCCCTGTTTGTTTTTGCTGTGGATTTGTTACAATCTGGATTCTGTGGAGAAGCTCCTTCCCACCGAATCGTGGATTGTGAAATTTCGTAGTACAACGTGGATTGTGGATTGTGAATCAGATTTTAGATTGTGATGATTTGTTTTTGTTTTTGCTTTTGGGGCTAGAATCCATAATAAGAATAAAAAACAAACAAGGCCTAACTTGAGTTAGACCCATTGTAGTACTGTAGACTTACCCCCACAATAGCGCTGTTGCCTATGACATCAATAGCCGGCAAAATCCCACTGTAGGAACAGAAGTAGGAAAACGAGACAATTAGGCATTAGATAAGTTGAAGAAAAGAACATGGAATCTGAAAGACAGTTGCGACAGTATTCTTAGCACTTTACAGCAGCAATAGGATTAGTCTAGTATACCATCAAAACTTAAGCAGCACTATCGGGCGACAGTGTTGCATAAAAGAAGTCTAACACAGGTGGGGTAATGGACGAAGAACCCAAACAAATTGACACATAAATCATAAACATATGAGCATACACTAAGGCTAGTAAAGAATATGTTAAGGTCATGTCAGCAGTAAATTAGATCCTAGTGCAAAATGACACCAGGAATCTCAAAATTGTTTTAGGATCTAAGCAGTGCTCTCCTATCCTCAAGTGACTATCAAATTTGTGCATGACCCAAAAATTAGTAATTTCACTGATTATGTCATATAAAACTTACGTCAAGGATTTTCCTTTGAAAGGAAATGGAGGACCCACAGCTGACCAGACACAGAATAGTATATGGAGCTGGAAGGGGTAAAGATCATTAGCAAGGAGTGAAATATCCTTTAGTTTAATATATGAGAAATGGTGATGTATCTTACCAGGTAAAACAAGAAAAACCACCCAAACTTCAAAGCACTTTCAGTCCTGTAATACACATTTCATCAATAACATGAGGTGAAACATATGAAGATATAATGTGCATATACAGACAAGGCAGAACTGCAGAAGCATATACACAACCTCATCGCATTATAAAGTGGGCGATACCATAGCACATAGGCCCCAGGGACACCTGAGACGAAGTAGATAATGGCTAGCAACCAGATCATAACACCTATTCAAGTGAGCCACCGGATTAGTTTCAAGTTGATATCAATTGATTCACAAGATGTAGACAATAAGGTACTCAGCCATACCTTCTCCTTTAATCCATGCTGCTGTAGTTGCAATGATGTTCCA
Organism: Phragmites australis; assembly: GCF_958298935.1. Classification (NCBI taxonomy): domain Eukaryota; kingdom Viridiplantae; phylum Streptophyta; class Magnoliopsida; order Poales; family Poaceae; genus Phragmites; species Phragmites australis. The sequence goes on along the minus strand of NC_084922.1, from coordinate 40,896,828 downwards.
AAAAAGACAGGCTGTCAATCCTGCATGACATCAAAGTTTGCATAAATTAGCACCTTGGTGGAGCAATGCGATGCCAATGCACGATAGTGTCTAGTTCTTGTCTCCCAATTTTAATGTCTGCTGGTTTGCTTATCATCTAAGCCTACCACTAAATGATAGTCCTGCTTCCAAGGTACACACTATTGTGAGAATTGCTTTGGACATTGTTTGATGATGTTCAGAAATTTAAGCCCACCCCCAAAAGAAGAGTATGTGTCAATGCTTATACTTCAGTAATAAGGTTACATATGTTAATCAAGGAATGTACCACGATTTACTATTAAGAATTACACTTTGAAAACAAGGCTGAGGCTTAAATTTGTTTGAAATTATCAACCTCAGAAGGTACATACAGTCAGCAAAAGAGAAGTTTGTGGAAATCAAAATTGATTTGAAATATGCTCCAGTTTTCAGATGACACTTCTCAGGTGACAATAACAGTTTCACATCCAAGGAGCTAATGTGGCAATGCCATTTATTTGGAGGATATCCATTACTTGGACAATATGTGCAGGTCTTCAGGAAACATTCTATTCACAGCATGACAGACAGGATATCGAAAAATGGCGGCTTAGCCAAGTAGTTTACTTCTTTTGTCAGACTATTTCCCACGATAGGAGGGCAATGAGTAACCACCAACCAGCACTTACCCAACAGTGAAGAAAATGCCAGGTACTGCATCCTTTGTAGGTGAATTGGTATCTCATTTGAAATGTCATGATGAATAATGGGCAAAAAGGGTGGCCAGTTTTTCTCTTCAATGACAATACCAGCTGCCAAAAGAAAAGGAAAAAAGGCATGATATTGAAAGATAGACTTAACAAGTAAAATGAACTACGACAGCATAAGCAATATGCAACAAATTAGCTTAAGTAGTCATTCTTTTTTTAAAAAAACAGAAAAAAAAATGTTGAAGTAGCTTTTTCAAGAATGGCGCACACAATGTAACATCTCATACAAAGGAGCCTTTCTAAACCACTAAAAAAAAGAAACTCGGTTTGCTTATCTTCTCTGTGCACATGCTTAGAGCACAACTTCTGTTTCACATAGGCTTGACTAGACCACTCAAAACCAGATATAAGTAATAATACCTCTGTCTGCAGCTTCCTCCCTTCTTTTCAGTTCCTGAGTGTCAGGAAAACAAAGAAAAAAAATTCAAGTAGAGCATTTAAAGAGATGAAATATAAATGATTAATTGCAAACACATCTGGGTCTTTCAAATACATGAAACATTGGTGAAGCAATTTTTTCTTCTTTGAGTAAAACTGGTCTACACAGGTCACTCCTGGGTGTAGTGTATTGTCCATTATGTCACACATTCTCTCATGTGAATTAAACAGCAGAATAAAATTTTCTACAAAAAGGAACAGATAAGTAGATGAGAACTTTTGGTAACAATGTCCAGTTTGCACATGCATTGTCACCCTTCACCAAATAGCACTATAAGTAGCTGCATGGAAATCCCATGTTCTCCAAGTTTGTCATTATTTCAAACCAAAGTGCACTGCTGATGGTTTAAGCAATAGTTAGAGTGGTCTGTTAGGTGTGTGATCTGTCATAAATTCACGTTAAATATAGCTGACTAGCTTCCATACTGTATCATGGCTACTGTTTCAATGACACCGAAAAAGGAAAGTGACATATACTTTTCTGGCTATGTACAGCTACATATTTAAGCACAATGAAATCACAACACACATGAGACTTGTAAGATACCATCCAGGTACGCCAGGATTTTAGCCGGGGGAATTGACCATCGAATGCATTAGAACCACTACCACTTCATGAATTCATAAATACATGGTTTGATCAGACACTGAATGGCATATAGTGATATAGGATAACATGCAAGTATACAGTTGCAGTTTCAAATTACAAGCACAAGGCACATACCCTTTCCCGTTTGTTTAGCTCAGCCTCCTTTGCCCGCAGTTCTTTCTCCTTTTTACTTAGGTCCTACATTTACATACAAACATGTGCACCTTATAATCAATAAACCGCACATCAATGAAAGAATATCTGGAATTTATTTTGGATTCAACATATATAAAAGGAATAGCATAACCACCACTACTTAATCGATAGCATTCTACGCGGCCTTTCGGAAAAAAAAATCGAAAAGGGAACATATGCACTGCAGTTACATACTTACAGTATTTGACTGAAAGAGCATAATAATATGATTTTTCATAGGCAGAGCAGATCTTGTAAAATGTAGAATCCCACAATAATGAAAGTACATGTACCTTAGTTGATTCAAGAGGTATGTCTACTGTGGCATTATCATTATAGAAGCCCGCTGGTTCATGAGGAAGAGGTGGCATCCGGGAATTAGAAGCAGGAGGTACACTTCCTCCCTGCAGAATAGGATGCATTTGGAAGATCAAAGCATTAGTTAATGGAAACAGGTCAAAGATTAGAGCCACCTGGAACCTCTGTTTGTGCTATCCATGAGATATTGAAAAATTATTGGCCTAAAGATCTTTAATTGGTAATAGCGTAAGTGTTAGATGCAACACAACAAGCATGCGTAAAAAGTCTCAAACACACGAAGCACAAGCGTACAAAGCCATATACCAGCTTGCATGCATGCCAAACTCTGGCAAACACTGACTGCACCAAGCGTTAATCATGCTAGATGCAGTACTCAATCCCCTTGTGTTATCAACAACCTCCACCCAAAAATGTGCCTTATCCTATTGTATCTTATAAATATTGATTCCAACAGCTCCATGAGTAAAAGTCCCCATTCCATGAGTTTTGACACATTCATTACAATGATAGGTCCTAAAATAACATCAAATCCAAAGGTAAACCCCAATCCAAGCAGCAATTTCCAAATTTAAGTATCATTTCTCCCTTGAAAACCCCATAACAGATACAGCCAAGCCCTATACTTGCCACAACTCAAATTCATCGAACAACACGCAAGCAGAAGCACAAACCAGCACCCGCCATCCGATCCAATCCTAAACTACCAACCCTAGAGCCAAAAACTCGGCCAGATCCGCGCATCCAGCATCGCCGACGCGTCCAAACGAAGCATCACGGCCAGGAACCAGCGCCGCCTACCTCAAATCCGGAGCAACCAAACCATCCCGAGGCCCAGGCAGCCGCAAGGACAAGCTTCCATAAGGCTAGACGAATCGCAGCGTGGAGCGGGGGGCAATCGCTACCCAGGTACAACGACTACTCACCGCGAAGGGGTTGACGTCGTCCTCCTCGAACGGGTTGCGGTCGTACCTCCCCGCCATGGCCTCCTCCTGCGGCTGCTTCTCCGGCGAGGGAAGGGGATGGGGAGAGCAGCACGGGGGCGGGGGAGTCCAACCTCCAACGTGACGGTGGCGACCAACTGCTCTGCAACGCCGCTGCCGCGTTTGCTTTAGCTGGTGGGTTTGGAATTTCGGACTTGCTTCTGGGGTAGTTTTATACTGCTGCTAGTTCTTTTACTTTATTTTTTCAGGTAACTCCTGCCAGTACTTTTTGCGGCCGACAGGTGGGGTCGGTTGGCAGCCGGGTCGCCCGGCAAGGTGGAACGGAATGGTGGTGCGACCTTCTCCTGAGCTCCGCAGGACAACAAGTGTCAGGGATTGTCAACGAGTACTTGCAGGTTTAATTGTTCTTTAACGAAATAAGCTTCCAAGTTTACGTGCGCAGGCGCTGATTAAACTACTTAATCCGTCAGATTTGTCGCTAAGCAAGGAAGCTGCATCGCCAGGCTAAACAAATGGAAAATCCCGGATCGAAAACGCTTTGTCCTGGCACGCCATTCACAAGCTGAACCGAACGTACCATTGGACTAGCATCCTGAAAAGGAGTATAATAGTATCTGACCTGGAAATTTCGCCAGTAGCAATAGGAGAGAATGTACTAGGTTGTTCCTTAGCGCCGAAGGAAATGCAAGTACAGGACATATTCACATGATCAGTCATTGGGGATTAGGTAAGTGTTCATTGGTCATACGTGCAAACTGTACCAAGCTATGATGATTAGAGGAAACGAACAGTCGTCACATGATACTGAAAGATCCTTTTGTAAATTGTTTCCTTTCCGTTCATCGCTTTTCAGGGCTGTCCAGACAGTTAATGTGGCTAATTACAGACTGATGCACAGCCACGCTCACATATACAACATGAAACAATGCCGAATGCCAACCCAAGTCAAAACACAATTGCAAGGCCCCCTTGCAAAGCTATGACAAAATTACAAGCTACACAACTGTGCGGCACTTTTGGCCAAAGAATGGTAACTACTCTGTCGTATGGATGAACTTCTGACTTGTTTTAGATTACCACCAAGTCTTGCAAAGAAAGACTTAGTTCTTGAGCAAGTCGCGCTGCTTGGCCACCCCGCCTATGCCAACAGAACAAACAAAAACATCAGGAAATTGTGTTCCTAGTGATCTGTAATTGAGAAATGAAGAACAAAAAGATGACGTGTCTAATAAAGGAAATGGAAGGAATTACATAGTCAATGGATGTAGAACTTGTTGAATCTTCTGTAAATGGTTAAAACACCGTGTGCAACGCTGCAACCTGTATTAGATAAGCGAAGTTGGTACTTCTATGGTTTCATTTAGTAAAACAGTTTCTCACTGATATGTAGGGACAATCCCCACTTTCCACCCCACATCCAATATCTTTCGGCAAGATACATGTTTTGCAGTGTCCCCTAGCTAAATTTCACCTCCTAGAATACAGTTGATGTGCATACCTCTGTTCAGCCTGAATATCAACTCCAACACCTGAATTTGCTGATAATGTTGAATGAATAACTGGTCCAAAAATCTTTATAAGGTCCAACAGCATTTCCAAAGAAACCGTAGCATGCCTGCAAATTGAGGCAAAGTAATTGCAACTTGTAAGAGATAGTTACTACCAATCCAATTGTTTTTCTACAGCAGGATAGTATTTGCATGATTCAGATATTGAAGAATAATGATATGGATGTTTTCTCTTTCATTGAGGAAATGAGGAGACTTGCAATAAAATAAAACATCCAATACATTACCTTTCAGTCTTGCTGCTCAGTAACCCTGCAAGAACAGGCATAAAGCTTGAGAAAATCTCCAGGTTGAAAAGATCAAGCTTCCCTTTGAGAGCGCTAACAACATCAGCTTGCACCTGTACAATCTTGACCATTAGTAGCTAAAAAAGAATATGAAGCACAGCCATGAATAATTGCCATACATCTCAGAGAAACTTACAGCATTGTCAGGCATCTTTGTCATTGCAGCAATTGCTCCTTTGATACCACTTTGCTCAAAGGCATGCCGCATCATCTGAATACATAACATTAAAATTATATTGGTCCATCACAAAAAAACAAATTTCAATGTTTAGGTGGTTGATCAATACTACTTCAGAAGAAACATTATATTCTATATACGAGCCTAAAGGAAGTGAGAGATAATAGACTGTCACAGAATAAGTTCATATATGCACAATATCCCACTGATGTCTCACTGACATCTGAGCCCAGGAACCACACATAACAGATGTAGTATTAAGCTTTCTGATTGTATTGAAAAGCCTAACCAAAGTAACATTCCAAAATCTCAAAATTCTTAAAAGAATATTCACAAGCTTCTTCATACGAAAGTGCAAGTAAAGGTTAACCACTCACATGTTCCAGCAATAATAAACTATGGAAGTTTTACAAGATCATCTCTATTTGTTGGATGTAAGTTCACCAGAAAGAATTCCATGATGCACATGAGATGGTAACAAACAGAAGTCAGCAAGCATATAACAGAAGGCGTCACCTCTAGTTTTGTCAGCCGAAGTTTTACAGCATTTATGAATTCATCATGGTTCCCCGTTAAATTGATAGGAGTCATCACCTCATTCACTGTTGACAAGTCCTTTTCATATGCCTGACTTGGTTCTGCCTGTTCATCGCAATCATTACCGAACATAAGAATTTGGACAGCCAAAAGAATTTTTTAGAACACGACATAGAGTGAGCAAATAAAATTAGAGCAAAGTTAAAGTTAAATTTGTTTGGTTTGTATTTGTATATAACTTATGAATACTTCAATATCACTTCAATCTCCAACAGCATAAAGTCCATAAAACATTACAGCATGATTGGCCCCATGCATCTTGTATCTAGTTTGTAAAAAGGAAAAGTCTACATTACACCCTCGAATTGTCACGAAAGTCCAATTTTCAATCCTGAACTACAAAACCAGACATCATACAACCCCAAAGTAACTAAACCGGACAAAATACCCCCCCCCCCACACACACACCCAAACCACCCCGGTTTTTGCTATCGTGGCAGTGGTTTTGCTGACATAGTGGTAGTTTTGCACACGTGGCAGACCAGTTAGAAAACAAGAAGAAAAATCAGGAAAATGAAAAAGAATCAGGAAAATTTAGAAAAAAAAGGAAAAATCAGAAAAAATAAAAAATCGGAATAATTAGAAAAAAATCAGGAAAAATTAAAAATTAAAAAATCCACAATCCCTAACCGGATCTTTACAAGTAATCTTTGGCGAGAATTATTCAAACTGATAGATACTCAGTTGCTTATGAGCTCTTCTTACCATTCCCAAACCGATGGTCAAACGGAACGTCTCAATCAGTGTTTGAAAACATTTCTCCGTTGTATTGTTCATTCCATCCGAGACAATAGAGCAAATGGCTGCCACTCGCAGAGGTTTGATATAATAGATCTATCACTCTACTCTCAGGCACACTCCATTTGAAGTTCTTTATGGCCACCTCCTCGGCATTTTGGTATCGTCAACACTGAAGCTTGTACCATGCCGGATTTGGTGGATTGGCTTAGAGGGAGGTTAGGGATCGGGGGGTTTCCCTCTAAGCCTGGAATCCATGGAAACCCCCCAATCCTTAACCTCCTGATCTCAAAACCCTAACCCCGGTAAAATCTGGCATCAAGCTTCAGTGAGAAACTGAGAAATGACTGCCACATGCATTTAATTTTTTCTGTTTTTTCATTTTCCTGATTTTTTCTTCTTTTTTTGCTGATTGGAATGCCACATGTGCGAAACTGCCACCACGTCCGCAAAACCGGGGTGGTTTGGGTATGTGGGGGGGGGGGGGGAGGGGGTATTTTGTCTGGTTTCGTTACTTTCGGGTTGTAGGATGTCTGGTTTTGTAGTGCTGGGTTGAAAATCAGACTTTCGTGACAGTTCAAAAGTGTAAAGTAGACTTTTCCCTTTGTAAAAATACTTCTGTCATCACTTATCTAAATGCATGTGGCAGTCGGAACACAAAGGATTCAGATTTCACATTATTATAGTAACAAGTAAAATTATGATAACTAAATAAGATAAGCATAGCTACAATGGTTTAAGAGAAACTGTTGCAATTTACCAACTGGACTAGGGAAGCGCATACAATACAAGATACCACTATACTAGAGAATGGTAAAATCATGTTTAACGTTAGTTATACTCAAACTTATGCATACCAAATGGGATGGAGGGCTGTCATTTCTCAGTGCCCGGTCGCCACAAGAACCAGTTTGTGGTGAGTAATCAATGCTAGAAGTCTCTCTCTTTTCCCACCTCTCAACAAGAGACTTTGTTTTTCCCAGTGGCACAGCAACTGAAATAGAACCAGCAATATCGTTAGAAAGCTATTTTTTGTCCAAGTAGAGCCCTGCTTCAGAGTGGATAAAAGATTGTGCCCTCGACAACATCAGTTAATCTGCACACGCACCTCCTCTGACATATTTGACCCTGGCTGTTTCTGTCGTTGAGCATGGTGATTCAAAGGCTGCATGAAACAGAGCTATGCTGTCAAATCATCAAATTAGCAAAATTGCAGGGCTTCAATGTTTAAGAACAAAGAAATAGGGATATACACTTATCATCATTTGACTGCAGAGCATGCTCCAGCAACACTGTTTTGTCCATCTTTTCTGCTATTTGTGCAATATGTTCTTTATCCGCATCGCCATATTCTTCTTTCTTGTAATATGGAGTTAGTCCAAAGGAGAATTTTAAGCCAGACAAACCCTCTGAGCAAACATCAGGTTCAGTTGATCTTGCTGGGCTATCACTATCAGCAGCACCAGCACCACTAGGTGAGAATTTTCTTGTGCGAACAGAATCTCGAAAATCATCTGGGAGTGTAGCTGTGCCTTCAGTTCCTCTACAAGCACTGTCTACTGTTTTGTCCTCTAAAATGTCTCTGGGTACAACAACAGGTGCAGAAACAGCCAGCGACGTGGTGTAAATATCTTTCACTAATGCTGACTCTGTAAAATGGCCTTTCTTAGCAGTTGAAGTATTATTAGCTATTCCTGTACGAGATGTTAGTGAGATATCCCTCTGTCCAAAATTGTGTTCCACTGTTTTTGGATTGGTGGAAGGACTACCGACAAGTTTCATACGCCTCATTGGAGTAGCACTCTGAATAGATGATTTGAGAGATGAATCAGGTCTTCGTGGAATGGTACTGCTCCTATCTTTCTTGATCTTATCTGTACTTGCTGGAGTCAAATGTGAGCCACGAACTCTGCTTTCAGCTATTACCACAGAAGCAAGAGGGAGAGAGGGAAAGACATCACTACGAATGTTGAGCAGTAATGTGCAAAGCAGACATTTCAGTACATAGTAAAACAAAAGGGGAAATATATAGATGATTTGAAACTGTACCAATTCCTGACTCCTTGACTTTGTATGAAGTTTTTGGATGCGTCATTGCTAACACAGGACTGGAATTTGCAGTGCTATCAATTGATTTTGCAGGATTATCGTCCATAGAATGCACAAGCTCAGCAAAACTAATCGCTTTGGGCACAACACCAAGAGCATATGGTCCAATGAGCTGGGTCAAACACTGAAAGTTAGAAGAGGCAAGAAAATACATACTGCATGCAAAAAACTGACACTCACTGATATATCAGCAACCCATAGACCAACACGGCGTTCATGGTAGGAACATCCCAAGAGTTTCCCTTCATAAATACTAAGGTCAGCCAAATTGCTCCACCCCATGTCAACTATGTCATGGCATCTTACTGGTTCCCAAGAGAATACCTGAACATATTCATATAGTCAGCAAGTGCTAAACGAACAGTATAACTAACAGATCAAAATCAGACCTACCTTTAAGCTTTGGTCTATTCCACAGAAAAGTGTTTTACCATCTGGGTGAAAGACCATAGAACGTACACCGGTACCCTGGGAGGGAGGAGGCATGTAAGTAATCACGGAAGAGGAAGATGCGTGTGCTCCTCATGCGCGTTATCGATCAAGGATTAAAAAAAGGCACAAGAAGTGAGCTCAGACTAGATGAAAGAGTGTATCTATTTTTTTAAAAAAACTGAATCGACCGTAGGGAAATGTGAAATAGATTATGCTGAGAAAGCTCCTATGATAATTCGAAAGAAAGAAAATGATATTAAGAAAAAGGCCAGCAGCAAGCATGTGCTGTAATAGTTAACATGCATATAGCACATGCATGCAAAAGAGTCATAGTTTGCTGTTTATCAAATCATAGATTACTCATGCAAAATCTAGCCTGGTTAATGAATCACTTGCAATACCTCAGGTCCAGCAGACCCTATCATTTCAAAAGTTTCAAGATCCCAAAATTTCACCGTCCGATCAGCTGAGCCTGAAAATGCCAGTATAAAACAATCAGAATACATTTCCACTTATTTAATCTTCACTTAATGCAGATGTATCAAAAAAATGAGATCTCAAACTATTACACAATAGAGATGTGAATGGAAACAATCGAACTGACTTAGATCACACTTTTTTTCTGCGATTGAGTTAGGTCATACTTTGATAACGAATTGATGAAAAAGATTGTGTGCATTAGAAGTATAAGTAGGTACCTGTTGCAAGCAAAAATTCATGAGGATGAAAATCAATGCAGTGGATTTGTCCGCTGTGAAACTTGAACTCATGTAGAAGCTTTCCAGCTGTCAGATCCCACACCTTCACAATGTTATCTTCCCCTCCGGTGACAACCCATCGTCCATCAGGGGTAAACCTGATTTTTCTAATTGCTCCTCTGTGACCCTTATATGTGTGAATGCATCCTTTTTTCTTTATATCCCATATCTTAAGATCTGTATCTGACGAACCAGATGCAAAAAACTCGCCGAATGGATGGAATTCAATAGCAGTACAACTTGATCTATGCCCAGTCAGAGATCGCACAACTACATCTCAATTCGAAAAACATTAATCAACAAGAAGCTTGAAGTAACTATACAAGGTTAAATTTGATGTCGTTGGTTTGCATGTTCAAACTACGATGCAGGGCATACTGAAATAAATCGAAAAAAACAGAAGTTGTTAAGACAACACTACAGGCAATGATATTTATATTAGCTCAGCTGACCACTTTTTCATCCAAACACCAAAGTGTACACATTTGTACGTGGTCATTCAAGACATTTTGAAAAGACTTGGAGCCTTGACGAACCTATAATCATGATTCCTCAACAGCAACTAAAAAAAATAAAATGTGTTCCTAATGCAACAGAAGATTACCCTAACAAAATGTTTTCATCTGTATCACAATAAATATAAAAGAAATTTGTGATAAATACATCACAGGCCATGTTCTACAGAACGTACAACTACATGAAAGCAAGAGACACACCTTTAGCTTCCTCCAAGTCCCAGAGCTTGATGGAACCATTTGATGAGCCAGCAAGCACAAGCACCTCTGCTGAATCAAACTGCACTGCTTCCACGGAGCTTGTGTGGCCTGACAAGCTCTGTGCAAACATAAAGACACCCATTCAGAAACACAACATGGTTCAAATTTTAAGGTGGCCAAAATAACCGCGGTATCATGAACATAGGGGAGATATACCAGAAGCGGTGTTTGCTTTCCAATAGCCCACAGGTTGACCTTGCGATCATTGCCGCCAGTGATAAACACCCGACTCGACTTCTTGCCAATGGCCAGGGACCTGACTTCAGCATCGTGTGCTACAAACTCCTCTAGTTTGGGATGCCGAGTTAAGGAAATGTCAAGTTTGAACAATGCACACTTTCAGATAGTTAACTTATAGCAATCCGGAGCTATGGTCTGCGTTCGACTAAAGTGACTTAATAATTGTATGAGCCGGTGCCAAGAAGTGCTGCCTTTTGCAACGAATCATCATAAAGATATAAGCATTTAGTTTTAGTAAAACAGATTTCGGAATTTGGCACTGCTAACCTAAATTGGGGACAAAAGGGGAACTGTCGGCAGAACCAGTTGCAACCGCTTAAGGTAGCTTGGTTGCTTCAAGAACGATTGCTTTCCGTGCGAGATTGCAAATAAAGTACAAAGTGGTGGAAGATTTCAAGAATCTACTTCAAACGCTTCAAGAAATAGCCCACAGTAAAAAAAAAAGAATTTGGGAGGAAATTGTACTCCCACTCTACTGCTTGAGCAAATGCCTGCCCGGATTGCTCCAAGGAACGGCTGCTTTTTCCTCCCGAGAGCCAAATCGGGTCAAGAAAACAAAGTGGCAACTCGAAGACGAAGCGAAGGGATACGGAGCTTGTAGCCGCGCTTCTCGGAGTCCATCCTTCTGGCCCCCCTCTATCGCCCCCAAGTCCAAGCCGCTGGCTGGCTCGCTCGCCCGCGGGAGTGTTCGGTCGCGGGGTCGTCGCCGACGACGACGAGTCGGAATCGGATTGGGATCCGAGTGGCCTGTGGAGCAGGGGAGTTGGTGAGGGACGATAGCGAGGTCGCTTCGCCTTTTTCTTTGTTCCGGCAGGGCAATGAAAACGAGAGGTGTGGTGCGGCGTGGGTGGGTGGGAGTGGAGTTCTTGTCGTCTCCCTCTCCTCTCTCTCTCCCCTACGCGTCACTCCGCTTTTGCTCTCGATCCTTTTCTTTTGTACCAAAGTTCTCTTCACCCGTTCCTTGAGGTGGAAAAGAAAGCTCACATGAATCCGGCATTCCGGCGTACGAAATCAACCACGGACCTTTCACTGGTACCTAAATAAATCCACTGTTGAGATGGGCTAGAGGGGAAACAAGCTTCCACATGGTGAAGAGGAAACATGAGCGTGGCTGATAAAGCACAACTTCAATCCCAAAATCCCCCAATAATAAAAGGTGTAGACGTGTACTAGTTCCAGTACTAGAGAGTTGGCACGAGCTGGGGGCGGCCATGTCATCCCAAGCGGCAAGGCAGCGCACCGCCACAACTTCACTCCAGTTTGGCCTACCAGCCGCCCCCTGGACAAGGCCTATACAACTAGTACAACCTGCACAGCGTAATTCTTCGGTTCGTTTTGACAGGGACGAGGGGGCATCGGGTGAGAGATCGCTCGGGAGCAGGAGAAGGAGGTGGCGGCGGCGGCAGAATCCACTTTCCGGTATAGGTCCTACCCCCTCTTCTCCTTTTTCGTCCGCAAACGACTCGAAGCAACCGAACAAGGAAAACACGCCATGCCCGCAGCGGAAGCAAGCGAGCCCGCGGGACACGAGATCGCGGAAGAAAACGTGCGCGACGTCGCGAGGAATGGGAAGACGTGGGCACCCGCGCACAGTGGGAATCGGGGCACGGAGCACGGGCACATGCCGTGTGGGTGTCGTGCGCGTGGACCATGGGCGGCGCGGGGCCCCGCTTCCACCGCGGCATGTGGCGCCGGTGCCGATTCCAGGACCGACAAGCGAGCGGTGACACGTGGTTAGCACGAAAGACGATGATTGTTGCTTAGAGCTTTCTTAATTAATGGCGGGTGTCTAAACCACGCCCGTTCTTAAAAATAAAATAAAATCGCGGGTTGATTCGAATGTTGTCTGTCAGGAGTTGATTCTGGTCTGGTCTCCTTTGCCAAACCAGAGCATGATTATTAGTACTATAGTAAATTGCAAATCGAGTACAAACGGGTACACGGCTTCAGATTGATTACCAAAAGCACCATCTTTTTGCCACTGTAATGTCCTTGCATAAATTTCATAGCGCTTTAGATGGACACGATAGTGCCCGTATGGAGATGCATTACTGATGTTTCATTGTTCAGAATGTTCAAGCTCCAGAGGTACATCAAGATGGAACACACATTTTTAGCTGTGACACGAGTTTCTCCATTTGAGTATTCGACTACCTGCTTTCATAGCCCAATCGGACAACACCTACTAGCTCTAAAGCCCTTTTTTCCTGCAGCTGGTGCTAGTCTTGATAGGAGGATACAAAGAACCTAATTTTTTATTTCTTAAATTGAAAAATAACCAAAAAAAAGTTCATTTTGGAAAATCGTACACCTAAACTATTGTCACCCGTGGGCTAGATGTACGATTTAAAAAAAGTTCCAAAGAACCAAACAGGTCATAGGCCGAGGATGTTCGTAGACTGGACTTTACTTGGACCAGGCCTAGTAAATTACCAAGAAAAAACAAGGAAGGACTAGTTTTGGGCCAGATAGCCCCCGTCCATATTATTTTCGGGCCGTCCTAGCCCGAGTCGATCGTACATTATTCCGTGCCCAATGGAGCCCATGCATGGCTCCTCCTACCCGGAATTTCCAGTTCGGCAGATACTAAGACCAGAGGGACTTAGAGCATCTCCAACCGACTACTCATATTTAACCCCATATTTCTCTTATTTAGGGATTCCTCATCCAGATTTCATCCCCTATTTCTTAACGCGTTCCAACCGACCCCTCATATTTGACCCCCTATATTCGAATCACCTCTATTTTATTAATATTTGGTAACTCTCTCTCCCCTCTCTCCCTCTCTCTCTCCCCTCTCTCCCTCTCTCTCTCTCCTCTCTCCCAAATGAGGGGTTGGATGAGGAGTCCCTAGATGTAGGGGGTGAGGGATGAGATTTGAGGGTTCCTCAAATAAAGGGGGTCGGTTGGAGATCGTTTTTCATCGTTTTTTTCTCAAATATAGGATAGTGGGTAAGAAAAGAGCTCGGTTGGAGATGCTCTTAGGGAGGGACCAGCGTAGTGCTTCACCTTCCTTAAAAAAAAGCTTAGGTCATCTCAAACCGTTACCTCAAAATTTTATGTCTTATAATACTATTACATTTACATTATCCCTATTACAATATTTTCTTTCTAACTATTTTGACTGCGGCCGCGCCATTCTCATCGTCCTGGTTGTCGCACGCGTTCCGCCATGGGTGGCTGCGGGCCTTATGGTCCCGCGAGCGCCGCGAGGCTGCAAACGTGCAAACTGACAACGTACGGAGCAGCCTCTCGTCCCTCCTCTCCTCTACCACGTCTTCGAAACGAAACAAAGTTTTAGTTGCTCCGCTTGTCACGAACGTACGGAGTATCACATAACAACACCTGCACTGTACATGTATGCTAGCACGAGTAATACTCAAGGGCTGATATAGGGAAAGAATAAGGGCATGTTGCTTCGCGTCTAGTTTGTAATATAAAAATATTAATTAAGTGTATATATCCATTCGGAAAAAAAGTGTATATACTCTTTTCTTTTTCGACTTGAAAGATAAGGGAAGAGCCACACGTCGCTCCTAAGTTGGCTTAGGCGGCCTCCAATCCTAGCGTTGGTGCCACTCCCCTATCGCTCCTCCTGCCTCACTGTCGGCGGATGCACGTCTAGTTGTAACGACGGTGGCGGCGGGGCTTTCCCTTCTGGGTAGTCGAGCGTCGGCCAGGAGGTTGCTGCGGCGAGGCCATCGGGTGTCGGCGAGATGGATCTGGGTTGGGGTGGATGATTATGCCGGTGGCCTCCACACGAGATGGCGTTAGGAACGACCTCTTGTGTGGCGGGGGAGCTCAGGAGGAGCGGATTTGATGGGATTCGCTCAGATCCAGTGGGATCGGGCGTCAGCGTGGCTCGTGGCGGTGTGGTTCCAGTGTCGGCACAGTGGCTTCATTGGTGACTGCTCGATGGCTAGCCAGGGTGTGGCCTCGGTATCGGCCTTCATCGTTGTGTCGGCCTTGCTGCAATGTCGTGGTGCCTTGTCGTGGTGCTATGGTGCTCTACGCTGGGCATCAGGGCTCCATGTAGACTTGTGTGGGTGTCGGGTCGACGACGACATGCCGTGTTTCTTCACTTGCTGGGGTGGGGAGACTCCAGGCGAAAGCTTCGCCCGGCAGTTCACCGGTGTCGGCTACGGCAATGCTCTCCACTGTGGGAGTACAGGGTGACTCCCCTGCCCCCTACAGGACTCTCCAGGTGAAAACCCTGTCTAATTCCTAGACGAGCAACGATGGCGCCTCCGGCGTCGCTACCTTCTTGAAGCCGTCACCATGGAGGTCCCGCACCGCATATGTTGTCCAGTCTATCACATGGCTAGGTCGTTCGACAATGACTTTACCCCTTAGAGCTGCCTCTTGCTTCGCGGTAGTCGGTTGTCATGTGTGTGAGTGGGGGGGTGTTTGTCGTGTGAAGTCAGAGTTGCTTCATCGTGGCTCCCCTCGCAGGTGTCTTGTGGGTTGCTGTGTGTCTCGGTGCGGCGTCACGAAGTTAGAGGCTGTGACCTGCCGTGGGAAGTCAGATGTAACACCCTGCATTCTAACATTTTATAATATAGCAAAATTCACTCATATTTAAATTTTTTCTAATTATTAATCAAACATAAAATAAAGGAAAAGATATATTTGATGTATATATACTCGGATATATATATTCAAATATATTATTTTGGCTAAGTAGTCGAGAGAACACCAAATTAATTTCTAAATTGACCCATGCATTAGTTTGAATCATATGCATTTTGGTTTAATTGTTTTCATGGTTCTTCGAGTGGAGATTTGAATTTGAACCTATCTCGAATTCAAATATATTTCTTAGATTCTTTTCATCTGAAATTCAATCCAGTTCAAATCTTTTGAATCCAACTCCTCTCCCAAAGTTAGAGCTTCAAATACTAAATTCAAATACTCTAATTTGAATTGATGCCAAATCCAAATTCAGATCCAAATTCAAATACTCCTATTTGAATTTAATCCCAAATATCCCACATCTCAATTCATTCAAATCTTCATCGATTTTTATTTATTCAAATCAATTCGAATTCAAGTCATTCCTTTGTTTTATCCCAATCCAATTCAATTAAGTTTATTTAAGTTGAATCTTTATAGGTCCAATTCAAATTCAAATACATTTATTTGCATCATTATAAATCCAATTACGAATTCAAATACATTCATTGAGTCGTCATTCAATCTCTCTCTCTGTTCTCCCATCCCTCTACTCTCTCTCTGATCTCTCACCTGAGTAGCAAAACACCTCTCTCTCTCTCTCTCTCACTACCGCCACTCTCCTCTCGTGTTCACACCACCAGCACCTGCCATGTTCTGATCTTTCACTGGAGCAGCCAAAACCTAATTGCTCTCCCTCTCTTTTCCTTCACCCGCAAGGCTCCTTCCCCCACGCCATACATACATGCAAAAGCACACTGCAGCAGCCCTCCCTTCACATCCACACACACGAGCACACACACAATAGCAACTCAGTTTCTCCTCCGCGCCGCAGCTCATCCACGATGTCCAACCGTCAGTTTGTGCAACCAGCAGTGCTGATGCCACCCTCTACCCCACTTCGCGCCACCAGCAGCTGATGTCTTGCCGCACCATCGTTGCGCTACCCACCCACTGAGCAGAGCCAGCCACAACGCCAGACCATCGTTCGCATCTGCACCGCCTCCATGTTCATCGTCGTCGTGCTCGACCGCCTCTGGCCGCCACCATCTCTCCCAACACCACGATGAGCTTCCCCTCTTGTCACACCCTCGATACCCTCCTGTGCCCCTCCTGCGCCGCGTAGTCTTGCGCGCACACTGTTACCGTAGTGCGTGCCACCGCGTCGTGCTGGGCCACTCTCACGCGCCGTCCCCATGCACATGGCCACACTGCGCCATCCTGGCCATCCAGGTCCGAGCTTCCTTTCCTTCGCACCCTCCCGCTACCAGCTCATGTCGCGTCGTGTTGTCACTGCATGCCGCCTTTGTGCTGTTGCGCCCGCGCCGCCTTAGCTCAAGGCCATCACGTCATGCCTCCGTCCTCTTGTCGCCCGACTTCAAGCTGAGGCTTTACCGTCCCGGCTGCTGCTAGACGACACCACCCGCGTGCGCCGCTGACTCACCCCAACCCGTGTCGTTCCGTCAGCGCGTCTCCCACTAGCACGCCGCATCACACCACTGCTCGGCCATCTCTTCACTGCACCGCCCGGTCTCCCTACCATGCTCAGCCTTCCCCTTCTCCCCAATCCCTCTCTCTTCTTTCCCTGGCTGACCACCTCCTTCTCTCCGGCGCAACCTTCCAACTCCAGTCGCCACCTCCATCCGTCGGGCCATCTCTCCGTTGAGCTCTCTCTCCCCCTCTCTCTCTATGTGCCTCTCTCTCTCCTCCGCTCCCTCTCTGTGAGCCGCACGAACGAAACAGCTGGCCCCCTCTCCCTTATCCCTTTGACACACACCTACAGGTGGGCCCCACATGTCCACTGCCCAGTCGACGGCCGCGGGCCCATGGTGGACCACCCACCCGGGTTGGCCTTGGTCCACCAGGTTCACCGAGCTGTAGACCGAGTCCATCTAATCCGGTGCACGGTGAACTCCCTCGCAAGCCCCACCGATTCACAAGCTTCATTTACCGAATCTGCAGCATAGTGCCCTCTTTCCATTTTTAGGATTTCTATTTTGGCAATTCTTCTGCAAGCCTTATTACTGGTGGTCTTAGATCCGCACCAGAAATATTAGTAGTATATTAAATTCAACTTTACAAATTGAGCTGTCTTTACAGATTGAGGTGTTGTGCGATGTAAAAGGGTATTCTCTAGAGCTCCCTTCTCCAGTACAGTAATAAATACCCCGTTGCGTGTTTGCACAACCAATTCATCAGTAAGCAAGAATAACTCAGTTTGGATATTTTTTTCTGGTTTTTTCTTAAAAAATTAGAAGTTATCTAAATAGCTATTTTTTATATTAGCTTTTGATAGTTTTTAGTTGGCTGATGAAGTGATTGCAGCTAAAATAAAATGGAAGTTGAGAAATAAATTGAGATGAGCTTTTTTTTAGTTTTAATGTGCTAAAAAACTAAAAGTTTATTTAAAAATCACCAACTAAAATTTAACACTTCCAACTATTTCTTTGAGACGACTTTAACAGAGCCGACAAAAGCAATTGGCAATATTGTGTTGTGCTTTTTTGCCGCTCCAGCTGGATGGAGGAGCGCTCTAGTAGCTCCTCTATATATTGCTACAGAGATAGAGGAGAAGAGAGAGGTATTTTAAATTTAAGTACTTTTCTCCCCTCAATATTGTTTATGAAAATCTACATGTGAGTTTGAAAGTAGAAGAAGACTAATAAAAACTAATAAATAGGTAGCGACTGGGGATAGAAAAAATATATTTATATAGTATTTTAAAAAATATTATATGTGATAAATTTTTAAAATATTTACTAAAAATAATCTAAGCTAAAAAAATTCTAAGACTAGAGCATATTCAAATAGAGCCTAAGACGAACTGGACAGGCTGCTACAACCTGCAAGCCTCGTCCCGCGCTGCGCTGACACAGCAACACCGTCCAGCAGCGTTGGATCTATCTGGATTTGCAGACGCAGCAGAGTCGAACCACTGTGGCCTGTGGCCCAGCGGCAGTGCACACAGTGGTCGCGAGGAGCAGCGAGGGACTGGCGAAGGAGCAAAGAGGGCCCACCACACTGCGCCACGCACGTGACCCCACTCGACCAGATGCATAGGGCCACTAGCATCCTAGGAACAGGGGCAGTCCCGTCATATCGCCTTGCAGTTGCAGGCCTGTACTGGCACCACTGGGTATTTGTCTATTTCCACATCAACGTCACGTGCCATCCGGCGATTAGAAGACACAGAGGAGATGGGACGTCCATGCAAGGACGCGCACGCTGCACCGGCTAGCGACCGTCAGACCCAACCGGTAGCGTTCGATCGGGACATCGGGTTGACCGGTACTGACGAGCCTTTTCCTAGACTAGGTACGTGCTGTTGACGAGCGGTACTGTGTGTCACGGATGAGATGCAGTGGTGCAAATCCTTGGACGGTTAAAAGACAGCAAGTTTTGAACCTCAAGGAGCGCGGCTTAAACTTGTTGACTGTTAGCTCTTTAGCAGGATTACTATACTATGATCAAGAGCACACCTTTGCATCATTAAGCCCCCGTTCGGCAGCGGTTCAGATTCTCCAATTCCAGTTTCTAATTTTGTTTCTGATGAGAATTATTTTGTGTAATTATTTGGTTAGTATGGTAGTTTTAAATTCGTAAAAAAGTGTAGGTACGAGCAGATAGATGATTCTTGTGAGAAATCACTTTTAACTGTTTCTCCTATTTCTCCCCCTAATGTAAAAACGAGAAACGCTTGCTCATCGTATCTTTTGACAGGGATTCTCCATTTCTAATGAGAAACAGAATCAAGAATCACTGCAAAAGGACCTAAGCCATATGCAAACTAGCATGAGCAAAATGCTTGTTTGGCGTAGCGTTTTGCGGCTAAAAAGAGCAGAGCCTATTTGGACCAAAGTGTGTGATAGTAAAACTAGTCTACATGAGCAGGTACGCACATACTGTACCCGGTTGCCACTGTTTCAAGCCAACACCAATCCACCATCCGGTCGTCATTAGACTAGAGCTGGCCACTCCCCCCGGCTTCCCGGTGAACCTACTTGACCACTACTCCCTCACGTCACGCTCCCATCCCCATCCCCATCGCCTCGCGTCCACGCCCAAATCGAAGCACCTCGTGGAGGACCCCGAGCAGCAACCGTCCTCCCGGTCCACCTACCAACGCCATCCCTTCTCTCTCACCGGTCACGACCACCACACCTCGATCGCTGGCCAGAGATGGACGCCTAGTGCGTCGGCTAGCGGCAGCTGGAGAAATGGGCTGCTGCTTCAGCAAGAAGCGCAAGAACCATCCGGCGCCCGGGGCTGCTGCCTTCATCCGCCGTTGCAGGCCGGAGGACTGCGACCCGCCGTCGCCGGAGGAGGAGACGGTCAAAGAGGTGCTCTCGGAGACACCGAGCGCTAAGCCGAGGGCCGAGCCCAAGCCCGTCGCCAATGTCGCGGCCGTGGAGGAGCGAGAGGTGGAGAAGGCGAAGAAGCAGGCCAGTGCCGACGCCGCGGTGAGCGATCTCGGGAGCTGCGTGTCGCTCTCGCTCGCCACCGACGAGAGGTCAGAGGCAGCTTCCGAGTCTTCGGTCGCGACCAGCTCGGTGGCCGGGCCGGAGCGGTCGCCGGGGAAGCTGGCCAGGAAGCGGCCGGTCTCCGCCGATCTGGGGCCGACCAGGCGGGAACGCGTCGCGGCCTCCTACGGCGTCCGCTCCCGCAGCGCGCGAGCCTCCCCGTCCCCTCCACCGCGGCACGTGCATCGTGACCGCTCCTTGCGGCGGTCACCGTCACCGGCGGCAAAACGAACGCCGGAACAGCGCCGCTCCCCCAGCCCAGTCGTGTCGGCGCCTCGGAAGCCGTCTGTCCCGGCAAGGCCTTGCGGCCGCGTCTCGCCGCGGCGGGCGCAGGAGGCGTCTCCTGTCTCCCCACCGTCGCCGCCGCCACCGCCGCCCTCGCAGCCGGAAGGCGACGCGGTCGGCACCGGAGGTGAGCTCAGCGTCCCGAACGCCAGCGCTGGTGGCCACGGCCAAGGCAACCGCGGCGGCGACGGGAATGAGTCGTTGGAGAACCCGCTAGTGTCGTTGGAATGTTTCATCTTTCTGTAGCGCTGTGCTGATCTGACCTCCCGCCATTTTCCTTCGAACGTCTCCGGCTAATCCGGTTTAGATGCTACGCTGGCTAGCTCGGTGTAGTGATTAGTAGGTAGGGCATAGTGATTTCTTGCTGCTGCCGCTGCTGCCATCTTCCGTTAAATTTTGTCAGAAGAAATGCGAGTAGCTTTTGACTTTGGGGGCCGTCTCGTTGTAATTGGACGGAGCTACTGCTGGGTGTAATTTTGTCTTGGGGGGTCCTTGATGTATTTTGTAGAGTTATTTCACTAATCGTCATGTCGTACTCTTAGGGAAACATGCAAATTCCTGTGGTTTACTAGATGCAGACGTTTCAAATGAAAATCAGCCTGCGTTTATGACGCTACTCTTCTCACGCTTCCTGACCAGCCATTTTTCACAAGGCACGCTTGTCCGAGAGGTGCCGCAGCCAATGTGCCTGATCAGCGCTGGTTTCGCGCTCCTCAGATTTCGCCGTTCAGGGAGACATGTTTCGCGCGCTTCACGCTTCACCGGTTCACCGGCCATTCAGACATCGGATGCTTTCGCACGGTGCTCCTCCACCCAAATAATGTTTAAGGACTCAGGAACATCCGAGCAGATTCCAGCAAGAATCAGATCTGCATCGACAACTATCTCGTCAACCTAGGCATTGGATCACTGGATCTGCGCATTCCTGCTTTGGTCCCGCATCCGAGGGGGATGTGCCGCGATAAAAAAAAAATGGCGATGCTGCTTAATCCTCAGCAGGGTCGCATGCGCACGGCATGAGCGAGTGCCGAGTGGCGCGACACGAGTAGACGAAGCCGTCCGTTGCTTAGGAGTGAAGGCCGCGAGATCAGACGTGTCGGTCGGTCGATCAGATCGCTTCCGCCTCGTCTTTTCCGCCGTCTTTTGCCATGCTCACGCTGCAATCGTCATCAGCTGCTGGAGTGTCTTCTTGCTCCACAAGCGCAAGGTTTGGTTCACATCTCAACATCAGCTGCTGTTGATGGCTTGCAGCCTTAGTGATACCTAACGGCACATGGCGGTAGCCCACCAGGATTCCTCAAACTCTGAACAGTTTCCTGGCATGCTGTGGGCAGATTTTGGCGCTTCCGTTTGCTGTTATCACGAGACCAGAAAGAAAGATGGCCGGATCACACTAAACAGGGTGGATAGTCATGATTGCTTAGGACTGCCCCGGCGCCATGTTATCATCTTCTCGGCCTTGCGTCGCTGTAAATGCGGAACAGAGCCCGCACGGAGCAGCTGGTTCGCATGACCACCCATATGTGGCTTGTTCACACCGCGCTGCAGGTGGTAAACTGACCCCCTGATGGTGGTGTCTGGTGAGTGACGGCCGGCGGCCGGTGAATGAATTTCAGGTGCAGTTCCAGACTTTGCCTTGTGACCGCAGGCTCGCGCGCGCAGCTAAACAAACAGAAAAGGCCTGTCCTATTCCTAGCCAAGCGTACAAATCAGCGTTCCCTGATTTGCGGCCGTGGGAGATCGAGAAATTGTCCACCTTCCATCCCAATTCTTTTCTCAAAAGAAGTGCATCGTCGTCTTCCGTGGCAGTCAGGTTCGATGAAATACGGAGGAATCCATGCACGGGGCGGCCGAGGTTGCTCTGCGTCTGTCTTCCAAGTGTCCGAGACAGGGACTTCTATTCTTCTTTTTCCTCCGAAATCGGCAAGTGGGTGGCGGTGGGCTTAGCTTGGGCCTATTTTTGACCTTTTTTGTTGGTTGAGACTGGGCTTTATAAGCCTTTAGCTCACGAACCGCACGTAGAGTTGGACCATGGCCCAACAATATTGGTCTCGTATGTGCATAATTTAAAATTTTACGTAATACAGTAATGGTGGTGGAAGATTGAAACTAGGTCAGGCCTATGGCAATCTATTGTTCTTAAAATATATCTCCAAAATGCTACTGTTGCTATGTCAAGCACAAATATAATGATTCTCCTGGTTGGATTGACTTGTTAAAAATTAAAAGCTTGTATCTTTATGGCAGAAAAGTTTTGATTGGCAATGGTAAGACTGCTAGATTTTTGGAGTATGTGTGGATCACTTCTAGTCCTTTATCTTTCATGTTTCCACCTTTATATTCTATTTGTAATAAAAAAATATAACTGTGCATGGCTGCTATCAGTTGCATTGGAAACTTTCTTTTAGAAAATGGCTTTTTAATGATCTCCAATTACATTGGTCTTTGATTCAGAGCTGGCTCAATAGTATCCATCTGAGTGATACTAACGATATTGTATTTTGGTCTTTTGAAAAAAAGAAACTTTTAGTGTCAAGTCGATGTATAACTGGCTACTGAGGGATGCTCCTAATCAGCCTTATAATCATATTTGGAAAGACAAAATTCCCATAAAGATTAAAATTTTCTTATGGTTAATGGAACAGAATTCTATTCTCACAAAAGATAATATGATTAAAAGAAAATAGAGTGGAGATCCCTCTTGTTATTTCTGCGATCAGAATGAAACCTGTCAACACCTTTTTTTCCTTTGCCCGGTTGCTAAGGTTGCTTGGGGTGTTGTTGCTATTTTTATTGGTGCTGATATCATCCCTAATTCTTTGCAACAATATTATTCATGGTTTAATGATAACCTTTCGGTTGGACAATCCTTTGCTACTCTTGGCTTGGCTATTGTATGCAGGTCCATTTGGAAAACCCATAATAAGGCATATTTTGATAAGAAGCTACCAAGAGACCCAACTGATATTATTTTCCATACTTGTTCATTACTGCTCTTTATTAAGCTTGGTTGTGATGACATATGTTGGAAAGGTATATATTCCGATATTGGACACAAAACACATGTCGGGATTATCGGGATAGTATTCTGATTAATTATTATGGTCGTGATTATATAAATGATCGACTCAATGATTATTTAGAATACTATTGGACGGTTTTTCACAGTATGGTATCAAAGTTTGGTTTAATGAACTAGCCTAAAAGCTTAGGACGTGGGTTAATGAAATGTGTCAACATCACGAAGCAACCAACTAAAATTTATCTTTAGATCCTAAGTATCTGCTCTACTTTATTACTCGCCTTGTCTTAAGTTTTGTCGTACCTCCTTTTGTTGATAACATGGTTAATCTCGATTCCTAACTCATCTTCTTCTTAATGGGTTAAGGATGATCATCTTTGGGCGGAGTGTTCCTAATATGGTGAAGATAAGAGAAGTTAGGGCGTGGCTTTTGCTTCTACTTCTTGTTGCGACTAAGTTTACCTTTAAAGTTCGTTGGTTGGCGTCAAAGCCATCGAACTTGTTGTTATTCTGGACATTAGAATGTGCTTCAGGTAAAGAGGCAGCACTAATTGGACGCTAATGATGATTACTTAAAAGGAGTTTATTATACTTTTCAGTATGAAGTAATACATGTATTAAGTAAGAATAAATTTATATTCTCTTGCACGATATTATTGTTGTAAGATCCTATCAACGAGAAGCATAGTAGATAAGATTTTATCTATCTTTTCTTCATTTGTAGGTTCATTTTTGCAAAAACGCAACTTAGAACATATTTTATGAACAACATGATTGTAATCTCCGACATTCATGACTTGCATCAGGCATAATAACCGTCTTCTGTTGTTCATATCTTGTTTTACAAGTTAGCCATAGAGTACTCGGATTTTCTTCCATCAGATATTCATATTTGAGATCCAGATGGATATGGTGCCTTATTATGCATAATGCTCCATGTTTAATTTGATATGGCTGTGGTGGATCTTCCTCTTGGAGAGGTTGGAGTGCCGCTACTATTCCACGGGACGCAAGGCTGACCTTGACGCTCATTGCCTATGTTGGATAGTTGTGACAATCGAGTGCGAGTGCATCAAACTCTTTGCCGGTCATCTTGATCTATATAGATTTAAACAATAGATTTGATTAATTTACTATAGGTAAATTAAAAATTATCATGGTAATATTGTAATAATAATGCAAAATATGTAAAGTCAAGTGGAGACTTGAATTATATATTGTAGATCTCAAATTATGTAGCTAACAGGTTGTAGATGATCACCAAATGTGGTGAAGATCTTGCAGCAGTAGGAGGTATAATCTGACATTTATCAGTAAATGTTTATATTCCTATTACCTTGTGTTATGCTAAATATAATATTTAGAAGACCACATTGAAGGTAGTCATTAAGTCTAGATAATAAAATGTAGATTTTACAGTAATTGTGGATAATATACAAATATATAATAGATGCTATAGTTCCATTATCTCGTGTTTCACAAATATTAAATTTAGGTAATCACTTAAAATTGATTTTGTGTTTTAATTATGCTTGAATTAAGTACTATTGGGCATAAAAGTACCTTGGGCTTAATTAAGATGAATTAATATGTAATTCTACAAGAAAATAATCTCAATTGAAAAATTAACACGGTCGTAAACATAATATCATAGTATAGGGATTGCATGAAGCAAACACAATGAATAGCACATAATATTATAGAAAAACATATTCTGGAATGTGAAATTACAACAGTAATCAATACTGAATGTAATTACAGTAAACTTTAGGGGTCTAAATATGAACAACACTTAATAAACAGTACTAGTAGTTGGACTAATTTGTAAATTCACATAAATTTAGGGTCTAAATGTAGATTAGCCTTAGGACACAGTTTACTAGCCTATGGGCTTAAAGTTCGACAAGGCCCAGGTTGACTTGACCCACAGGCTCATGCGGGCGAGCATGCGCAGGAGGGAGGCAGGCCACAACTTGTGCCTGGGCCTTGGCAGCCTTTCATTCGGCCTAGGTGGGCTCGCACGTAAGGTATAAAGGGGGTTAGGGCGACGATGAGGGTTAGGGTTTCCCTACCCTGCCTGTCGCAACTATGGCTGCACTGCGCCATTGCAACACCTCACCTGCACTACAGTCGCGCCATTTAGTGCGGTGTGTGCTCCTCCTCGTTAGAGGAGGAGAGGTACTCAGAGTCATCGCCGTTGGAGACCCCGCTTTCGAAGCCCATGGCTGCCAGAGATCAAGATCTCGGGCAGAGGCTGGTGTGCCGATTTGCCGCTACAATTGTGAAGCAATGGAGGAGGCAATGGGTTGGCATAGAAAGCGGAGTCGATGATGCGGCTGACATGGAGATCATTGAGGTCCCCTCACCGGAGGGGTTGTTGTTGCTAGGGCATGTACTAAGTGGAGGGGAAAATCCATACGAGGTAGCGGCGACGTTGATGGAGTCCGTGGCCGCGACGACAAGTAGGGGGAACCCCACGGCGAGCATCCATGGTGCCCTTAGCTCGGTTAAGTGCCGTCTTTGGTGGAACATCACTATTCGTCGAAGTGGCACGGCCAAAGGGGTTGAAGTCAGAGGTGGGGCTTGGGAAAGCGATGCTTGTCAATCGGAGGGTGACGAGACGGGCGCGGGCCTCGGTGACCACATCCATGGGAGTGGCAGCCACGGTGGCCACGATCCAAAGGAGCATGATGGTGTCGCCAGGTACCGTCGGGATTGAAGCGAGGACCACAGTGACAACATGTGAAGTTGGGATGATGACCGCGTTCCTGGCGCAAGACACAAAGAAAAGCATCGACAATTAAAGAAAAGTTCATCCTTGCCATCTCTCATCTTCTCCGATATTCTAACTAATTAAGGATCAATATATTCTTACAAATTTATACTAAGAGATAAATATATTTTGCATCAAAAAAGGAATAATAATTCATTGACATATAAACTCATTTTTATCTATTATCTATATTTCAAGTATTATATGTCTTTTTAACATAGCTCAAATATTAGATATCACCAAATATAATTAATTTACTATGCATAATAATTGTGAATGCGTGTAACGAATTATTTTTTCTTGTCAAACTTTACTAAGTTTAAAGTATTTGTCTTTAATGATCATGATTAATATTCTATTTCTCTATTTTTTATTGACTTGAGATTTAGTTATTTTCAGTTATATAGTTTTTTTTAGCAACTTCTATGATAGACACATATCGAACTAGCAAATATAATATCATAATGTTGAATAGATAGATGTTTATTATATAAAAGGGCATACATTTGTTACTGTGAGCAAATTTGTATATGAATACAAAAAGATGTTTTAATCTGATCATGGAATATAATCCATCGCAAGATGCCAGAACATGTATTTTGTTCTTCTAAAGAATGGAAAAAGATTAACTAATATTAAAAGAAAATTATATATTTTTATGAGGATAAATTTAATAGTTTCTATAACGGATTTAAATTTGTCTCTTATTGACTCCTATCGTCAAATCCTAACTTTGCCTCTGCATGGAAGGTGAAGGGAATGTCGTCTGGCAAAGCGGAGGCCTACCTACGAAGCTCGTTGCGGGAAGAAGCAGTGTGTGGGTGCGACTACGAATTGGTCCGTAACACAGCTAATCCTCATCATGGCCATTGAATTTGGGAGGCAACAACGGTGAGGCAGGTGACAATAAGGAGGGAGGGGGGGGGGGGCAGCGTTGTTGGGAGTCAAGATAAGGGGCGGAGGGCCGTGGAGAGAAGAAAGAGGGCAGGTGCCATGTAAGTCGAGGATGCACCCGGTGGGAGGCAGATTAAATAGCCATTGCTTATATCATGGCGGTGGTTGGAGCTCCCGACTCGGGTGGTCGGTGGCCTTGTCTCACTTGACGGGGGGAGAGGGCGGTGGGTGGACGAGGGAGTGGGCGATGAGGAGAGAGGATATGGTGGCTGGCTGGCTATGCGGTGCAAATTGGGGTGAAAATAGATTGAATAGTCCACTCTCTATATTGCTATCCATATTTTAATATGAATATGAATATGAATCCAAATATTCTCGAATGAGAATACGAATTAGATTGTTCGAATAAGAATCCGCATCTAAATACATAATAAATTTAATTGTATGTGAATATTGTCGGAGAGTGAACTCCTGTCGCAGGGATCCCGAGAGACCCCTTTTTAGAGATTCGGCCGGGGGGATGATCCTGGAAAAGCTTGTTTGGGAAATAAGCGGGAACGGAAATAAATGCGATGGCAGGCGGGAGACGATCACCCTAATGCAAGAAAAAGTGGGTACGCCGGGTTTTAGACAGGTTCGGGCCGCACGGAGGCGTAACACCCTACTCCTGTATGAACACTATATTTATCCTTGAAGAGAATTCTTCAAGGAGGTATCTGGTTCTAAGGGGAGAGCTGTTTACAAAGAGCTTGAGGCTCTTATGTTCTAGCTTAACTCGAGCTGGTTCGAGTGTCTGTCGATCTATCTTTGGCCTGGTTCGTCGGAGATTGTTGGTCGTCTCGTCGTCGAAGGCTTTCTCCCTCCTTTCCTTTTATAGGCGCGCCGACCTCAACATATCCTGAATGGGAAAGAGAGGACACGAATGCCAAGGTGCCACGGAGAAAGGCGTAATCATTTCATTTTGGCGAAGTGACAGGGGCGGTGGAGAAATGCGGCGCGCATTCGACCACCAGCCGCTGCGGAAGCCTCGGGGCGCCCTAAAAGGGGCCCACCGGTCAGCCTCAGAGGTGCCCAGTGCGCCCACCCTGTCTTGTTCTTCTGCTAGGGCAGGGTGGCAGGCGGAGTGCTTCGATTCTGGCAACGTTATCCCGAGGCACCTGGATAAAAACGGGACGGGACCCGTGCATTTAATGGACCCACGGCCCCCTGCTAGTGCATGGCAGGGTCTGACACTGGGGCGTGGGCAGCTGAGAATGTCAGGATGTCAGGATGTCAGACCGCGCGTGCCTATTAAATGCGGCATTGGGCCTTTGACTGGATGACACCCTGACGACGGGACCCTTCGGGTCGTTGAATGATCTTGCGCGAACCTTCGGGGCACCGAGTCCTCGGGGGCTGCCACGTGCAGCCCCGGGCACTCTCTCCCGAGCACTTCGATGGGACCTTCGGGGCACCGAGTCCTCGGGGGCTGCCACGTGCAGCCCCGAGCACTCTCTCCCGAGCACTTCGGTGGGACCTTCGGGGCACCGAGTCCTCGGGGGCTGCCACGTGCAGCCCCGAGCACTCTCTCCCGAGCACTTCGGTGGGACCTTCGGGGCACCGAGTCCTCGGGGGCTGCCACGTGCAGCCCCGAGCACTCTCTCCCGAGCACTTCGGTGGGACCTTCGGGGCACCGAGTCCTCGGGGGCTGCCACGTGCAGCCCCGAGCACTCTCTCCCGAGCACTTCGGTGGGACCTTCGGGGCACTGAGTCCTCGGGGGCTGCCACGTGCAGCCCCGAGCACTCTCTCCCGAGCACTTCGGTGGGACCTTCGGGGCACCGAGTCCTCGGGGGCTGCCACGTGCAGCCCCGAGCACTCTCTCCCGAGCACTTTGGTCTTAGTATTTGGACCCTGCAGATCATCGGGGAACTAGGGTGCTCGGGAACCAGAGGCGGCGGCCCCGAGCACCTTCTCCCGGGACTTAGCTTTTTCTTACCTCGCAGGGTGGTGACATGTGGTGGATAGCCGGCCTGGCCTCGGGACTTAGGGACCCCTGGTTCTGAATACACCGACAGTAGCCCCCGGGCCCGTTGGTAGGCGAT
The DNA here is from genome assembly GCF_958298935.1 of Phragmites australis. Taxonomy (NCBI): domain Eukaryota; kingdom Viridiplantae; phylum Streptophyta; class Magnoliopsida; order Poales; family Poaceae; genus Phragmites; species Phragmites australis. Next base: position 40,867,644 of record NC_084922.1, on the reverse strand, counting down.
GGGACGGAGACTGCGAATGGGCCCTTCGTCGCGACCGAGGCCAAGGCTAGCGCGGACGCCATATGGTAAGCTTTCGAGAGGTGGCCCTTGCGGACCTAGACCTCAAGTACGTTCCAACGGGAAAATGAGTGGACGCGTGTCCACACAACTTCCGAAGGGTATGATAACCATACGGGCGTCACGCGCGGTCGCCGCGCAGATCGAGGAAAATACGCCTGGCAACCGCTGACATCGTGCGATCGTCGGGAGATTCGTCTGACAGTTGTGTCGATCGAGGCGACGCTTCGCCGAGCGAACCGTCTGGGGCGGCAGTTTTCGAATTTTGAGATATAAAAGGGGGAACGGATCGGTCCGTTTGCCCTTTTTACGCTCTCTTGCACTTGCGCTCCTGCCTTCTTGGTGCTCCGAAGCCCTCAGGAAAATCCCAGGCGACCGGAGCATTCTCTCTTCTCCCACTTCTCCACCAAAAAACACCTTCCACCCTGTTGAGATGACGAGGGTTGGAGGAGGACGCCGGGATAGGACTTCGGACAGCATCTTGCCGGAGTCTCGTCTGAGGAACGAGGAGGCGGCGGAGAAGATTAGGAAGCTGTTGGTACCGGAGGGTCAGGAAGGTGCCGTGGTGGTGAGGCCGGCGACTCTGACGCCGGCGACGACCGTCCCTGGGCGGACCGTTCTCTTCACCTCTTTCGTGGCGGCGGGGCTAGTGCCGCCGTTCTCCGCCTTCTTTCTGCAAGTTTTGGAGACGTACGGCATACAAATGGCGCACCTAAGCCCCAATTCCGTCGTGGCGTTGGTGGTCTTCGCGTATCTCTGCGAAATGTTCGTGGGGGTGATGCCGTCGGCGACGCTGCTTCGCCATTTCTTCGTTCTCCGGCCGGTGGGGAAGAAGAGGGGGTACTCCACGGTGGACGTCGCGGGGTGCTGCAACCTTCGGCTCCGGGAAGGCCTGGGGGATCATTATATTCCCCAGGTTCTGCGCAGCAAGTGGGAGGAGTGGCGGCGGGACTGGTTCTTCGTCGACATCGACCCCCACGAGCGCCTCGAATTGCCAGAGAGGGCGGCGGAACCTCGGCGGTTGACGTGGGAGGCGCCGCCGCTAGAAGATGCGAGACTGAAGCCGGTGCTAGAGCGCATCTTGGAACTGCGCGAGGGCGGGCTGACCTCAGTCATGGTGGTTGTGGACTTTCTGTGTCGTCGGTTGGCACCCTTGCGAGAGCGGGCCCGACCAAGCTGGTTCTACACCGGGCCGGAGGACATCACCAGGACCCAGATTGGCGCGAGCTGGGATCTGGGGCAGGCGGAGCTGCGAGGGATGACCCGAGTGATCACCGGGACGGAGGACATGAGCCGGGCGGAGCTCCCGTGGCCGGAGATGGCGCTCTGCGCCAATCCCAACCGGGTGGCCATCATGGCGGGGCTGCCGGAGTTCGATGCCCAGGGGCCCGTGGACCGGCCACGAAGCCGGAGTCCCGAGGCCTCCGACCTCCCCGGCCTGGAGGAACTTCTTGGCGAGGAGGTCGCTGGTAGTTCGGCGCGGGCTGGCGACGGGGCCGCCGCAAGCAGCAGCCGCCGTGCCGGAGAGGAGGGCGCCACTGAAGTTGTTGAAGAGTTGGCGCCGGGAGACCGGGGAAAACGACCTCGGGCCTTGATCCTAGTGCCGGATTCTCCGCCGTCGCCGACGGCAGCGGCGGCATTTCCGGTGCTGGAGCCGCGCCTGGTGCGGATGGGGCCTGTATCGACGCCTGCGACCTGCACGGCGGAGACCGAGACCCGTCCGGCGGCACCCGAGGTTCGCACGACGGCGCCCGTGGCCTGCGTAGTGGCTCAGCCGAGCCCCCAGCGGAAGAGGCGGCGGGAGGAGTCCGGACCGACGGCACCGGACCCGGACATCAGACTCCCAGCAGCCAAATGGCGGTATCGGTGAGTCTTCTTTCTTGCCTTTCCATGGGCATTTTCGGCCCGAACTAAGTTTTGACAACTTTCACTTGTCTCCCGCAGGCCAGCTGCAGGCGCTGTTGTGACGGAGAGAGAGAGAGTGCCGGAGCCAGAGCCGAGCCTGCCCGCTGCGACGGCGGAGGCCGGCATAGGATCAGCGGAGGTGCCAATCGACGTGGCGGCCCCTGGGAGAGAGGCGGAGGTGGCAGCCGAAAGAAGGGTGCCGGCGGAACCTACCCCGGGCGCGCAGAGCCCGGGGCGGATGGCGGCGCAAGGCCCGGCGGAGAGCTCGGCCCCCCTGGACGCATCGCGCGGAGAAGCCTGGGCGCCCGCAGTGCCCGGCCGGCCTGCCGATCCCTTCCTGGCCGCCATTAAAGGCGTCCAAGCAGCAGTCGGGCAACTGGGCGCAGTGGTGAAGGCCAAGGAGGGGGAGCTCGAAGCCGAGTGCGCCCGCCTGGCACTGGAGAAGGCGCAGCTGGCGGGCGCCCAGGAGGAGGCCCGTGCGGCAGCCGCGCGGGAGCAGAAACTCCTAGAAGACATCCGCGCGGAAGCCGCGCGGGAACGAGAAACTTTGAAGACCGCGCGGGCAGAGGCCGCGCGGGAACGAGAAGACGCCGCCCGCTTGGCCGAGGCGTCGAGGCAACAAGCTGCCGAGGCCCTTGCCAGGATGGGGCAGGCGCAGGAGAGGGAGGCGGCAGTCGCAGCCCGGGAGGAGGCTGCGGAGGAGCGGCAAGCCGAGCTGGCCCGCCGGGAGGGCGCGGACGAGAAGACGCGCGCCGACCTCCAGCGCTGGGAAGACGACCTCCGGAAGATCAGGGAAGAAATCAAGCGCTGGGAAGAGGACGTCTCCGTCCGGGAAGTAGACAACGAGCTATCAGCGTCGGATCTCGGAGCCCGGGAGGATTCGGTGGTCCAGCAGGAGGATGTGCTGGCCCGGCGGGAGAATGAGCTGAGTCACCGAGAAGGCGAACTGAGTCGCCGAGAGGGCGAAGCTGCTGCTGCGGTGGCCGCCGCGGCTACCAGGGCGGAAGAGAATGCGAAGCACGAGGCGGAACTGGCCGCCCGTGAGCGCGCCTTGTCCGAGATGGTGGCCAAGGCGAAGCAGGATGCCGTCCCCGCCGCAGCTGGCGGTTCTTCTGGTCCGGCCAGGGACCAGGGACTCGAGGCACAGCTGCGGGCCGCCAAGGAGAAGCTCGAGACCGCCTTTGTCTCGCGGGTCAACCTTGAGCATATGCTGGAGGACATCCTCCGGCGGATGCGACGGGCTGTGGAGAAGGGTGGTCTCGGACGGCTTGTCGACGACAAGAAGGGCGACGGCCCCGCACGACAAGTGTTGGGGCTGCAGCAGGTCTGCGAGCGCCTCGAGACCCTGCCCTGGGCAGTTCAGGAACTTGCCGCCCGGGAGGGACGTGGCTTGGCACGTGCCGTGGCCGAGCACGTCTTGGCCTGCTACCGAAGCAGGGACCCGAACTTCCCGTTGGAGCCAGCGCGGGAGGGAGTAGTCGAGGCTGAGGAGGAGGCCGCCCGGGCAGCGGTTAGGAGTACCGCCTCCGTGGTGGCGGCCGGCTTCAGGCGAGAAGTGCCGCCGCCGCCAGCCCTCGGGGACGACTCGGAGGATTCAGCCGACGCCTCTGCCGCCGACTAGGCCTTCTGTGCCCTCTCTTCTTTTGTTGTAGATGTAGGAGTGAATATTAGGAGTGAACCCTTAGAAAACGCCTTGTATATGTCTTGTGAATATAATGGCAGCTTTTCCTTGGGCTCGCAACTCCAATTTCTCTGTGTGTTTGATGTTTCTTCTGGTGCTCTGCCTGGAAGTCCCGGGGAGTACTCAGTCGGGCCGTTCCCGACCTTCCCATCCCCGAGAAATGAAGTTGTTCCGGTCGCTGGCGTTGGCGCAGCCAGCCCTCAAGCTCTCGCGAGTCCGCACTACCTAGGTTAAGAAACGAAGACACAGACTCCCTTGCCCGGGAGATAGATCGATCCTGCTCGGAACACGCCGTGCCTAATGAACACTTTTTCACTTTGCGACCACTCAGTTAGTAGAAGGGAGATGCGTGCGGGCGAGAATGTGACCAAAAGTCCTCGCGGTCCGGTGGTGCCCGGGCTCAAAACGGGCCGGACCGAGCACTGACAGCCCGCCCCCAAGGCCGGAGCTCCGGACTACTCGAGCAGCTCGAGCGATAGGATTACCCAGGGCACCCGAGGACTCGGTAGTGATCGGGGTCCATAAAAGCAGACCGAACACCACGACGGGCTTCGGTCAGACATTATCGTAAGCACGGTACTCCTTTCTACAAACAGCTATGTCGTTCTGGGAAAAAGTAGACACGCGGCAGGGTTTTTGCGTGCAAGGAGACCACCTCGCCGAACAGATTAAAGCGCGAGAGCCCCCGAGAATGACTCGGGAACATAAATTTACTGAAAGCAGACTTGTCCGAACATAACCACTCACCGGACAGCTGTCGGCCTTCCAGCCAACCAATCCAGGAGGGGTGTGCTTCCGAGCTCGGGGGCCCGGGGACTTGATTCTTTCAACGGAGCGCCCGAGGGCCCAGAGGCATACGAGGCTCCTAGGGTCGGGTGGCCTCGACCACCCAAGCCTAAGTGGTAGGACCACCCGAAGACCCTTGGAGCCGACCAGAGACCGGGGCATTGAAGCCCTCGCGGCCGAACTGCTTGTGATTGCCAGCCTGTGACTTGAGAGAGAATATAGAATTTCTTTGTCTGGTGCGCTCTGTTAGTGCGGTACTTGCTATAGACTGTTCTCGTTTTTGACCCGAGACCTCTTGAATACCCAAACCGGCGAACAAGAGCGGACAGAGGCATAACCTAGAGGTCCTATGGTTCGGTGGCGTCCGGGTACAACAGACCAGACCGAGCACCGACAGCCCGCTCCGAGGTCCCGAGCTCCGGACTACTCGAGCAGCTCGAGCGATTGGATTACCCAGAGCACCCCGAAACTTGGTAGTGCCCGGGAGCCTGCCATGACACCGAACACCACAGCCTACCATGGCGGACGTGGGTCAGCGGCGACTGCTCGCATGCATACCGATCGGGATTCTTTTGTCAACGGGAAAAGAGAGAGAGCGAACTTTTTCTCGCACAACCGAGCTCCTCACCAGACATATTAAACATACGGAATCCAGAAAAAGTATCTTGATATAGCAATTGCTTATTAAAAAACTTAATGTGCAATATTTACAAGGTTGGGTGACATCGACTTACCCCACGGGGCGAAGCCTTCAGACTGCTCGGGCGGGGAGAAAGCCCCCGGCCTTACTAACCTGAACCGCGAGCACGGCCATCTACGGGTAGAAGCGTCGAAGATGCTCGATGTTCCACGGATTCGGGAGTGGCTGTCCTTCCTCCGTCGCCAACCTGAAAGAACCTGCCCGGGGGACCGCGATCACGGTGAAGGGACCTTCCCATACAGGGGACAATTTATTCATTCCTTCGCGCGACTGGATGCGTCGGAGAACTAGGTCCCCCACCTCGAGAGACCGGGCCCGGACATGGCGCAGATGATAACGCCGCAGACTCTGCTGGTACCGAGCCGCCCGGACAGCAGCACGCCGCCGGCGCTCCTCCAGGTAGTCTACGTCGTCGCGCCTTTGATGCTCCTGCTCACCCTCAGAGTATGCATGCACTCGAGGGGAGCCCAGAGTGAGCTCGGAGGGGAGGACTGCTTCGGCGCCGTAGACGAGGAAGAAAGGAGTCTCCCCGGTAGCGCGGCTTGGCGTAGTCCGATTGGCCCATAGCACGGCTGGCAGCTCGTCCACCCATCCCTTCCCGTGCTTAGCGAGCACGTTATAGGTCCGGGTTTTGAGGCCCTTTAGTATCTCCGCGTTGGCGCGCTCGACCTGCCCGTTACTCCGAGGATGAGCGACGGAAGCGAAGCAGAGCTTGATGCCGAGATCTTCGCAATAGTCCCCGAACAAGGCACTTGTGAACTGGGTGCCGTTGTCGGTGATGATCCGATTGGGGACACCAAAGCGGCTAGTGATGCCGCGGATAAACTGGAGCGCCGTGTTTTTTGTCACCTTGATGACTGGGACCGCCTCCGGCCACTTAGTGAATTTGTCGATAGCAACATATAGGTATGCATAGCCCCCGACTGCTCGGGGGAATGGACCCAGAATGTCCAAACCCCAGACCGCGAAAGGCCATGACAGGGGAATGGTATGGAGAGCCTGAGCTGGCTGGTGAATCTGCTTTGCATGGAACTGGCATGCCCTGCAGCGCCGAACCAGCTCGGAAGCATCCTGGAGAGCTGTAGGCCAGTAGAAACCTTGCCGGAAGGCTTTCCCGACCAGCGTGCGGAACGATGAATGGCCACCGCACTCGCCCTCGTGGACCTCAGCGAGAAGATCGCCGCCTTCTGCCCGAGAGATGCATTTCAGGAGGATACCTCCTGCGCTACGTCGGTAGAGATCCCCATCCACAATGGCATAGCGTTTGGACTGCCGAGCAACCCTTTCGGCAGACGCCTCATCCTCGGGTAGGAACTTTTCTTTCAAGTACCCTCGGATGTCAGACATCCACGAGGCATCTTGAGAACATTCGGCGAGCACAGCGCACTCGTCGGACGGCGGCGCCCTGACGGGGCTTCCCACTGAGGGCACCGCCGGGGTCTCCTGAATTGAGTTCGAGGTTTCCCCTTCATCCTGTTCGGCAGGCAGGACGGAAGGCCGTGCGAGTCTTTCTTCAAAGACTCCGGCAGGGACGCGCGCACGTGATGAGGCCAGGCGAGAGAGCTCGTCGGCCGGAGCATTGTCGCGGCGAGAGATATGCCGCAACTCGAGGCCGTCGAAGCGTCGCTCGAGCTTTCTGACTGCAGCCACGTACGCCGCCATTTGAGGATCCGTGCACTGGTACTCCTTGGACACCTGGTTGACGACCAGTTGGGAGTCCCCTTTGACCAGGAGGCGATGAACCCCGAGCCCCACCGCAGCTCGGAGGCCGGCGATGAGACCTTCATACTCCGCCATGTTGTTGGATGCGCGGAATTGCAACTGTACGACGTACCGGAGCTCTTCACCCGTTGGGGAGGTGAGAACCACTCCGGCCCCTGCGCCTTTCAGCGAGAGGGAGCCGTCGAAGTGCATGACCCAGTACCCGGGCGCGTCGTGCCCGGGATAGGCGGAAACCTCTTCTGGGATGACGCAAGGGACGGGCGTCCACTCCGCCAAGAAGTCGGAGAGTGCCTGGCTTTTAATTGCCTGGCGACTGACGAAGTGTAGGTCGAACTCCGCCAGCTCTACTGCCCATTTGACAACGCGCCCGGTGCCTTCCCGGTTCCGGAGAATGGGTCCCAGTGGATAAGTGGTAACCACCGAGACTTTGTGCGCCTGAAAGTAGTGGCGCAGCTTCCGGGAGGCGACGAGCACGGCATAGAGCAGCTTCTGAGCTTGGGGATACCTTGTCTTGGCCTCCCGGAGGACCTCGCTGACGAAGTACACCGGTCGCTGTACCCGGCGGGCCCGGATGGTGGCCCCACCCGGGGGGCTGCCACAGCCCCCAGGGTCGGCGGTATGGTCGGGGTTGGCCGAGCATTCGAGCTCGATTCCTTGGCTGGGAAGAGCAGTGTGCTCGGGCTCGACCCCTCGCTCCGGGGGAGCCACGAGGACAGGTGAGTGGTCGGGGGCCTCTGGGAGCTGGGACCCAGCACCCGGCCCCGAACACTCGTCTCGCTCCACCACCAATACTACGCTCACAACCTGAGGAGTGGCTGAAACGTAAAGCAGCAGGGGCTCACCTTGAGGAGGAGCCACCAACACGGGTGGCGAAGTAAGGTACTTCTTTAAGTCGCGAAAGGCCTGCTCGGCCTCCGGCGTCCAGTTAAAATGACCGGATTTTTTCAGAAGCTTGAAGAGGGGGAGCCCTCGTTCCCCGAGCTTGGAGATGAAGCGCCCGAGGGCGGCCATGCAGCCGGCGAGGCGCTGGACTTCCTTGAGTCGAACCGGGGGCCGCATCTGCTCGATGGCCCGGATCTTCTCCGGATTGACCTCGATTCCTCGGCCAGAGACCAAGAAACCAAGGAGCTTGCCCGCCGGGACTCCGAAGACACATTTCTCCGGGTTGAGCTTGAGGCGGGTAGAGCGGAGACTGTTGAAAGTCTCGGCAAGGTCCTCGAGCAGGGTGGCGCGGTCTCGGGTTTTGACCACGAGATCGTCGATGTAGGCCTCGACGTTGCGGCCAACCTGCGAGTTAAGAGTGATACGAATGGCGCGCTGGAAGGATGATCCAGCGTTGCGCAGGCCGAAAGGCATTGATATGTAGCAATAAGTCCCCACCGGGGTAGTAAAAGCAGTTTTTTCCTCGTCCCCTACGGCCATGCGAATCTGGTGATACCCAGAGTTTGCATCTAGGAAGCACAAAAGATCACATCCCGCAGTTGAATCTACGATTTGATCAATGCGAGGTAAGGGGAAGGGATCTTTAGGACAAGCCTTGTTAAGGTCGGTGTAGTCCACGCACATGCGAAGCTTGCCGTTGGCCTTCGGGACGATGACCGAATTTGCTAGCCAGTCGGGGTGGAGGACTTCTCGGATGAATCCGGCGTCGAGGAGCTTGCGGACCTGCTCGCGGATAAACTCCTGGCGCTCTGGCGCCTGCCGCCGGACCTTCTGCTTCACCGGGCGGGCGTCCGGACGCACAGCCAAGTGATGCTCGATCATCTCCCTAGGGATCCCGGGCATGTCGGACGGTTGCCAGGCAAACACGTCCACGTTAGCCCGGAGGAAGGCGACGAGCGCGCTTTCCTATTTGCTGCCCAGGTCGCTGCCGATCCGGACAACCTGGGTAGCGCCTTCGCCCACCTCGACCTCCTTCGTTGGAACAGAGGTGTCGGCGGCGAGTCGGGGTCTGGATGAAGAGGGTCCCGGGCCCCCTGAAGAGCCATCAACCTCGGCCTGTGCTGAGACCAGAGCCATGTATGATTGTTCGGCGCAGGAGACGGCGCCGCGGGAGTCGGCGACCACGGAGATAGAGCCTGCGGGGCCGGGCATCTTAACCGTAAGGTATGCATAATGCACGGCCATCATGAACTTGGCAAGCGCCGGACGCCCGAGGATGGCGTTGTAGGGGAGAGGGAGCTCCGCAACATCGAAGAGGACGCACTCCGTGCGGAAGTTGTCCCGGCTCCCAAATGTGACAGGCAACTCAACCTGCCCGAGGGGTAGGGAGTGCCCGGGAGTTACTCCACAGAAAGGGAGTGACGACTTTAGGCGTCGGGAAGATACTTGCAGCTTCTCAAAAGCCTCCTTGGAAAGGAGGTTGAGGCCGGCACCACCGTCGATCAGCACTCTGCCGACCTTAACATTGCAGATAGTGGGAGACACAACCAGAGGTAGCCGTCCCACGGCTGCGGTGCTGACGGGGTGATCTGCCATGCTGAACGTGATCGGAGCATCCGACCACCTCAGGGGTCTTGTGGCCTCCTCGCTCGGGGTTGCCGAGCACACTTCGCGCCGCATGACCTTGATGCCACGGCGCGAGCAGGGTGTGTAAGCGCCCCCGTCGATGAAGGCAACCGCATGTTCGGGCTCCTGGAAGCCGAGCTCGGTGTTGTTGGGGACGACCTCGGCATTGCCTCCTCCGTGGGACTCGTCGCGCTCCCTCTGGCGCTGCTCCACGAGTCCTTTGACCGTACGACACTCCGTGAGGTCGTGCCATCTGGTCAGGTGTATGGGACACCATTTACCTGGCTCGGGCCCCGCGGGAGCGGGGACCCTCGCTGGAATAGGAGCTCGGCCAGGGGCAGGGGCTCTTGCTGGAGCTGACGCCCTAGCCGGTGCCGGGGCCCTCGCGGGCACAGAGGCCCGAGGAGGAGCCCGAGCAGGGGCCCTGACGGGGCGCCGATCGGCACCCGGCTGACGCTCTTGACGGCGATCGGGCTCTTGCGGCTCCCTGTGAGCGGGGACTTGGGCTGGCTCAACGGGAGCGGCCTCGCGCTTCCTTCTCTTTTTCTTTTCCCGCTTATCAGAGCGGGAAGAACTTGGCGGGTCGGAAACGGGGCGAGGAGCATGCCATGCCCTGGCCTCCGCAGCCTTGGCGCACTTATCGGCCAGTGCGAAAAGCTCCGCAGGGGTCTCGATCTCGTGCGTACCTAGCTTCTCGAGCATCCGCTCATCACGGACGCCCTGCCGAAAAGCAACAATAACAGCATGGGGGCCACTCGCGGAATAGTGTTGCGAACCTGGCTGAAACGCTGTATAAATCGCCGTAGCGTCTCCCCTTCCTGCTGTTGGACGGCGTGGAGGTCGCACTCCAGACCGGGACGTGCGAACGTGCCCTGAAAGTTGGCCACGAATTGGTGGCACAGGTCATCCCAGGAGCTGATAGATCCTGGGGGTAAGTTCATAAGCCAAGAGCGGGCGGAACCCCTCAAGGCAACATGAAAATAGTTTACCATCACCTTTTCGCTGCCTCCGGCCGCTTGGACGGCCGTCGTGTAGATCTGGAGGAACTCGACGGGGTCGATGGACCCGTCGTACTTCTCCGGCAGCTCGGGGCGGAACTTGGAAGGCCACCTCACCCGGCGGAGCTCGGTGGTGAAGGCACGGCAACCGGTGCCGTACCCCGCAGCACGAGCGGGGGTTCTTGGTGGCGAGAAGCGGCGAGCCGGGGATCCCCGGTGGTCATGGGCCGGGAGAGAGGAAGCCTGGTCCTCTGCCCCAACCCCCTGCCGGGTCTCCCGCTGACGTTCGAGAGTGACTCGAGCATCTTCGTGGCCACTCCGCTCGTCAAGGTGCAAACGAAGGTCCCGGGCTCCGGACATGGCCAATGGGACGGCACTCCGCCTGGAGACCCCTCGGCCCGTGCGGGTGTTGCCCGCTGAGGAGCTGGCTCTGGCGGCACCGTGCTGAGAAGTGGTGCGAGGACTCCCGGCCTGCACCTGGCGACGAGCAGTGCCGACCAAAGCGACGACGTCTTGCATCCACCGGCCTTCCGGAGTGTTTGGCGTGGCCTGAATGGGCGGGTGTCTGAGGAGAGCTTGTGCTGCAAGCAACGCGCTCCCTGGGCTGGCCTCACTGAAAGCGAGCCTGCACCGAGGCGGCACCCGACGTGGTCCAGAGGCAGACCTGGCGGCCGGGGTCCCGACCACCTGCTGGGGGTCGGAAAGTACGTTGGCAGCGGCGGCGGCGCTGATGGGCCCAGCGCCTTGATCCCCTTGGGCGGGAAAAGCCGCACGCGTGGATGGCGGCTGCCGCGGGTACGCAGCAGCGACGGGGCTTTCTTCGCGGGGCAGCGTTCCGTTACTGGAAGTGGAGCCGGAACGCTGGAAACGGTGCCCACCTACCATCTTTTCCTGTGGAGAAAAAAGTGAAACAAACAATCCAGGGATATTCCCCCCTACCTGGCGCGCCAGGTGTCGGAGAGTGAACTCCTGTCGCAGGGATCCCGAGAGACCCCTTTTTAGAGATTCGGCCGGGGGGATGATCCTGGAAAAGCTTGTTTGGGAAATAAGCGGGAACGGAAATAAATGCGATGGCAGGCGGGAGACGATCACCCTAATGCAAGAAAAAGTGGGTACGCCGGGTTTTAGACAGGTTCGGGCCGCACGGAGGCGTAACACCCTACTCCTGTATGAACACTATATTTATCCTTGAAGAGAATTCTTCAAGGAGGTATCTGGTTCTAAGGGGAGAGCTGTTTACAAAGAGCTTGAGGCTCTTATGTTCTAGCTTAACTCGAGCTGGTTCGAGTGTCTGTCGATCTATCTTTGGCCTGGTTCGTCGGAGATTGTTGGCCGTCTCGTCGTCGAAGGCTTTCTCCCTCCTTTCCTTTTATAGGCGCGCCGACCTCAACATATCCTGAATGGGAAAGAGGGGACATGAATGCCAAGGTGCCACGGAGAAAGGCGTAATCATTTCATTTTGGCGAAGTGACAGGGGCGGTGGAGAAATGCGGCGCGCATTCGACCACCAGCCGCTGCGGAAGCCTCGGGGCGCCCTAAAAGGGGCCCACCGGTCAGCCTCAGAGGTGCCCAGTGCGCCCACCCTGTCTTGTTCTTCTGCCAGGGCAGGGTGGCAGGCGGAGTGCTTCGATTCTGGCAACGTTATCCCGAGGCACCTGGATAAAAACGGGACGGGACCCGTGCATTTAATGGACCCACGGCCCCCTGCTAGTGCATGGCAGGGTCTGACACTGGGGCGTGGGCAGCTGAGAATGTCAGGATGTCAGGATGTCAGACCGCGCGTGCCTATTAAATGCGGCATTGGGCCTTTGACTGGATGACACCCTGACGACGGGACCCTTCGGGTCGTTGAATGATCTTGCGCGAACTCGGGGGCTGCCACGTGCAGCCCCGGGCACTCTCTCCCGAGCACTTCGGTGGGACCTTCGGGGCACCGAGTCCTCGGGGGCTGCCACGTGCAGCCCCGGGCACTCTCTCCCGAGCACTTCGGTGGGACCTTCGGGGCACCGAGTCCTCGGGGGCTGCCACGTGCAGCCCCGGGCACTCTCTCCCGAGCACTTCGGTGGGACCTTCGGGGCACCGAGTCCTCGGGGGCTGCCACGTGCAGCCCCGGGCACTCTCTCCCGAGCACTTCGGTGGGACCTTCGGGGCACCGAGTCCTCGGGGGCTGCCACGTGCAGCCCCGGGCACTCTCTCCCGAGCACTTCGGTGGGACCTTCGGGGCACCGAGTCCTCGGGGGCTGCCACGTGCAGCCCCGGGCACTCTCTCCCGAGCACTTCGGTGGGACCTTCGGGGCACCGAGTCCTCGGGGGCTGCCACGTGCAGCCCCGGGCACTCTCTCCCGAGCACTTCGGTGGGACCTTCGGGGCACCGAGTCCTCGGGGGCTGCCACGTGCAGCCCCGAGCACTCTCTCCCGAGCACTTTGGTCTTAGTATTTGGACCCTGCAGATCATCGGGGAACTAGGGTGCTCGGGAACCAGAGGCGGCGGCCCCGAGCACCTTCTCCCGGGACTTAGCTTTTTCTTACCTCGCAGGGTGGTGACATGTGGTGGATAGCCGGCCTGGCCTCGGGACTTAGGGACCCCTGGTTCTGAATACACCGACAAATATCCTAGGACTTTAACAACAAATTATAAAATAACAAATATATTTGATTCGAGCATGATGACAATTTAACATAGAGAACCTTATTTCTAGTGGATTGATCTTCTACCTTAAGGCAAAGAGCCATTTTGCTATAATACCATGACTTTTGATGATTTTAGACCTATAGATGGGAGATGAAAAGGGTTAATTTATCGCTATATTCTATATGGTATGATATTAGTCAATAAAATAATATATATGATCGAAAAAATTAAGTAAGAGACCAAGATAAAATAATAGAACTTTATGTTGGTAACATCAATATTTTAGAGAAGTATTTCTGCATATTCGGATATGGATACTGTCCACATCCATATCTATATTTGGGATAACGAATTCATACATATCCATATTCATATCTGAAAAACGAATTCATATATATCCATATCCATATTTCGTATCCATATGCCAATCAAATACGAATTTTTCTTACCACATTTATATTTTACTGAATAAAAATAATACGAATATCTACACTCTATTTTTCACCCATAAGTGCAATGGAGGGTGACGTGTGGGCCGAGATCCGGAGAAGAGAGAATGTGGTGCGTTGGTCTAATATGAAATTCTGACACATGGGCCCACGCATGTGGGCCATTGGATAGGTTATCTATTACCACTAACTTTTGATGACGTGGACGAAATTATAGCTAGTAGTCAACTATAGTGTTTGGTGTACGTCTTTCTATTTGGCAGCGCCGTGAACGTGGCTGTGCATGGGTGGACTTTTCCGTTTGCTCCCGCCGGGTGTGGGGGTGGGGAGCTCCCCAAATTTCCGCGGAAGTTACCGGACCCCGGTCCGCTCGCGGTGACGCGGAGCGAAACGCGCGAGCAATCAAGGCAGCCAACCTCCACCAAACCCGAACCTCCCCCATCTGCCCTCGAATCAGAATCGTCAGACCGCACTCCGCCGGCGGAGCAGTGACGTTGTTGTTGTTCTTTTCTGCTCTTCCGGACAGCTCCCTGCTGGTTGTGAGAATTGCCATCGTCGACAGCGCGGACGATCGCTGGGCCCTGTCCCCTGCGTGATCTACTCGTCAAAACGAACGGCAAGCCTAGCGTCTAGAGATTCCACTGATTCCGGGTCCGTGATCCTTTCAATGAATTGGGTGTAAGCAGCCAAAACTCTCCTTTGTCGTTCCTGATCACAATACCCGCACCCCATGCGCCAAGATTCAGCAAACAAAACTGCATCCACACCCACCATAATCCATCATCCCTCAGGCGGTGGAGTCCAAGCAAACAGCAGAAGCAGAAGACTGCCACCTGTTTGGATGAAAAGGTTGGAGGCACTGCATAAAGACCATCTCAATGCAAGCTCTTGCTTTCTCAGCAATACGTCTGGGATGAAGCATTGGCTCACCATTTCTAATTGCATTCCGGGCCTTTCACACGTGCCACAAAAAGTGATTGCGAGACTGTAGCATGCTCATCCGATGCTGCACCTAAAAACTCAAAGAACAATATGCTCTGATCGGCAAGGTTTTGTAGCAGACAATTCTGCAACAAGTTTTGTTAAAAAAAAAAAATTGCAGCACGTAACTCCTAGCTTGTCACCAACAATCCCCGTCTCACTTGATCTTGCTTCGTATTATCTTAACTATTTATCCATTCTACCGTGGCTATAGTCCCAACGGTACATTTCCCCCCCTGTCCGTCGATGGATCGCATTTTGCCTTATCCACTTTACGTTGTAGCAACATGCAGGAGTCAACCAATATGCACAGTTGGAGATGCTAGTGGGGTGTGTTTTTGGAACTAGTTTTCGTAGAGCTATACTGTACAAGGTAGTTAGGGTAAATTGATTGAGTGAAGTCATATTTGTTAAAAGAAGGGTATTTAGTTGTTTGTATATGTCTGAAAATACTGAGTTGAGTTTCTATTTATTTGGCTAAATCTGAGGTTCTACGAGTGGATACAAGAGTTAAGATTATAATTAATTACTTGTATGAAGATAATTTTATAAAACTGATAAGTGAATCTGTCTACATAAACGGATGCAGAGCCTGCATCTGTTAGACCAGACTGTGGAATGAAACTGTAATCGAGCTTCACTTAAAGACTAAGATATGACTATATATTTACACCCATCGAATCAGACTATAACAATAGATATATAATAAAATGAATTTCTTTTAGAGATTTATATCGCTAGGCCAAGGTAGGAGATATGCGGTGAACCAAACCCACCTAGTAGGGGAATCCAAGATATCGTTTTTAAAATTTTAAAATGATACTATTTTGACCAATTGTTTATTTTCCAACTAGAAGCGCGCAAATCAGGTATAGTACCGGGACTCCTCTGCAAAAGGGTCGTTACCCGCACGGGTCCGTGTGGCACACGCGCCCCCTCCGCCCACCACCGGCCGGTCACAAACGAGCCAACCGTCCCGACTGCACCGCGTGAGCACATGCCGATTCACCACCACGAAACGACCCCACTCGATTCCGCTCCGGTTCCTATTCGGCCGTTCCGAACGCACGAGCCACACCGACCCATGGCTTTTAAAAATCTCCAACCCGAGGCGAAATTTTCCCCTTCTACCCATTTCCGCTCGTTCGACGCGGATGCCATCTTCTTCTTGTTAGCCCCGCCCCCCGCCACCGCAGCCGCCCACCCGCCCGCGCCGATTGGAAAAGGGGTTTCGCTCGTCCGGAGAAGGCAAAGCGTCCACCCGCCCCCGCGAATCGTATGGTCGAATAGCGACTCGGATGATGGCGGAGGAACCGGCGGTCGGTTACGATGTCTTCGAAGGCGCCGGCTGCGCGGGCGGCGTGGAGGACAACCTGTCCATGCCCCTTGGCGACTTTTTCGCCTTCCTGGAGACCGAGCCCTCGCCGCCAGAGGACGGGGAGGAGGGGGAGCAGCAGCAGCCTGGGGTGAGTGCCTAATCGCGGCTTGCCCTAATTCGCTTTGCATCGGATTTTGCTATACTGGATCGGGTTTGGTGGGCGGGGGTTACGTGTATGATAGGGTTTTGGGTTGCGCGGGGGCGGAATTCGTCTAGATTTTTGGGGAATTTGTGCATTCGGCTTAGGCGATTTTGGACGGTTTTGGGCTTAGATGCCGTGTATTTTGGAGTATGGTGCTTCTGTGGTCTCGAGGTGTCGACGAGCCAAGTGTGATCGAGCGAAGGTATTGGTGCGGCCCGGCCTTTTTACTTTAACGAGTGTTTTTTGTTGCTTAGCACTTAGTGGAATGTTGCGTGCTTGTTCGTACTATTATATGCTTCTGGTACATGTGGTCTATGAATTGCTAACCGTATGTAGACTATTGTTTGGGAAATGGTAACCATCTGAATACAGTTGCTTCGGCAATTATTGTACACTGCTGTTGTCTCTGGACGCCTTGATATGAAGAGGTTCATGTGCTTCCCGCCCTTGTTCGTTTGGTCCTTTGCTGGATTCACTGGTGGCTGACATGTGGTGTCACCGTCGGCCATGGCTTATGGTGGTGCCCGGCGAGGGACACAGGGTTATACTGTTAGAGAAGGTTATGTTGACAGCGGCAGCTGGCAGCTGAGTTAACGTTGTGGTGAGGCTGTGGTCGTGGTGGTGCCGCTATGGGATGTTATTGGTTGCAGAGGCATGTGTTGTCAGCAGTAGTGCCATGGCGGCAGCAGCGGGCCATGCTGACCGACAAGGGAGCCAAGGTGGGAGAACCGGAGAAGAGGGTGATGGTAACTGCAATCGGCGACAATTGTATGTGACAATGAGTTGGGTTGTGTCAGAGGTGGTGGAATGCTGTAGATATTGGAAAGCAGTTAGCGAGCAGACACCCACCCTGCAAGTCGCAACACTTTTGTGGTATGCGGCCTTGAAAATCAGGCTTAAAAGTGGTATAATAATTCTAAATTTGAATATTCATATGTGCAATGTGAATCATAAAGAAACTCATACAGATGAACAATTGAGTTTCAATTCACTACTGATTTGGACTTCCAGAAGACGAAAGGAATCTTCATGAGGAAGCGACATAAAAGAAACCCTGTCCTTTGGGCCGGTATAAATGCCTTTATAGTGTTTCAAAGTCCTTGAAACTGTTAAATTGGCCTGCACCTTTAAGCGCTGAATTTTGACTGATATGCATATATCGTCTATTTGACAAGCTACTACCTTGATAAGGGCCGTTATCAAGGCAATTAGGGCCACTATCAAGAACAAGTTATAGTGCCTAGTTAGTTGGTCTGTGAGGCCCTTGTAGGTCACAAACTCACAGGTGGTCAACACAGCAAGGATTAGGAAGCGATGAGGGGCTGTGGGGTGGGCGTTATGTGGCGGACATGGACGCATCTACCTTTACTTTACCACAATCCAAACTATAGTGAAAAAAGGGGTTAATTTTTGTTGCAGCTACTTGTCTGACTTAGCAGTATTAGTTATGATGCTCAATGATGACAAATGTCTTTCATACCTCCGTGGCATCTGCTTAGATGCAAGGTAACTACACGGATAATTCTGAACTACCTATAGCTGTTTTTCTTAAAAAGGAGATGAATCGAATTGATTTGATCTGGGATGACTGATGGTTGAACCTTTGGATGCTTTGTGTGAATGTCATGGGAAACATGAACCTGTTTATTGTTTGTATATTTGTGGCGGACAATGCTGCAGTTGGATTGGTGGATCCTCATTTTTCTTGTGTTTTAAGTTTAGCAGGTGGCCTTCATGGAATTAGCCTGTAGCATAAATCGCATGATGTTTGTTTGAAAATACCAAGTTGTTGGATGTTTGATTCAACTTGAGATATTGATATTTTTATTGTTGGATCGAGTGGTCTTGATTTTCTATTGAGATTGGGACAGAAAGGATCAACGAATAACAAGTGGCTTCAGCAAATATTTTCTAGCATCTCACGCATTGCTTTGTCTGTTTGATCCAAATTGGTCCATTGTTTTTTACGGTTTGTTGTCAGCAAACAGCCATTTGTATCCAGTGTATACCAATTTCAGAACATTTGTTTAGTAAATGTTGTTAGAAAGATTACGTACATAACATGTAACACTTTCTATTGTGTTCCTTTTCTTTTAGTTCCGTGTCTGACTTTAGTCTCTTGTCTTTCTTATGTTAATGAATACAGGTCAATCAAGGTTGTTTGCAGATGCCTGCCGACACCAACGGTTCTGAAAATGCATTCCAAAGCAATGAAGGTATACTGAGCTGGCCATTTTATCATATGATTTTACAGGATGCACAAATTTTCTTATCCATAATTGTTGATTTGTTGTTAATCTTATCACTTTATGAATAAGCTGAAATTCTTGAGAATGTAGAATCTTGGTCAAACTACTCGCATGTGGACCCTTCACAGTGCCAGATGGAAGTTAACATGGAACTCAATCAAGGAGAAGGAACGATTGATCATTCAGAGGCTAGCCCTTATGGATTGTTTAGCAATGCTGAGAAATACAAAGGTGGCTCTAGATGAAATTGAATAGTCATTACTCCGCATTAACTTCTTTTCTTAATCGCTCACCTAATATTTATCCTGTGACTTAAAAGAAAACTTGAATATCGCTTTGCAGGCCCAAATGATCAATCAAGAGCTTACAACATGATCGGTCAATATTTTGCAACAGATGCATCAAACCATGCTAATTTTGAAGAAGCAACTGGCCTTCCATATGAAGATTTCTCAAATGGTTCATACCTTGGACGACAAGCTATGTACTCTGACCAAACACAACTCCAAGTAGATAACAACATGGCAGACATGGAGACACAAATGAATACTTGTATGTTGGTTTCCTCTTTAGAAATGTGTCTTTTACATTATCATATTATAAAGGAGCCATTAATTAATTGTTTAATATCCACTGCAGATTTTTCAGGTGATATATCCACAGATCAATCAGGTTTGAGTGAAATTAAATGGGAGGGTACAGAAGCAATGCTTGGTAATACTGGTCAGGACGGTAACCATTTCACTTCAATGGACATGTTTTCTCTTACCCATAATGCACCTATACCTGATATTTCTTGCACTGAGTTGAACATGGGTGAGGCAACTGAAAGCATGCGCAATGGCAACAGCAGTTGCCTAACTGTGCAGGAAGAACATCTAGAGGGGGAATGTGGAGAATATCCTCATGCATATTATGCTTCCGTTGATATGCTTGGTGAAAGATCACTGCATGATTTGCCACATGATTTTTCACAAAACAATGAGCAATATGAGATGGAACAGTTCCCACCGAATATATGTGAAAGCGATTCGATGAAGATAGCCTCTCCGGATCAATACTGTGATGATACATCTTTATCAGATTTTGACATGTATGTATCCTCGCCAGAGTCGATTTCCTGTGAGCAGAACCAGTCTGAAGATACTTGTTTCAAGAGCGAGTCTAGCACTGACTCTTCTCCAGTACCCTCAAGCAGAAACTCCACCACAGAGGATGCTGATAAATACTTAGGTCACACATCAAAACAGTTGCTGGACTCCAAGTTTATCCCTATCGGCAATCAACACCCATTTAAGAACATGGGATATCAAAAACCTCCAGTATTACATAAACAGTATGATTATCGACGCGACAACTCTTCTATTCATGGCAATTCATCAATAGATTGTTTCAGTATAGATGACAATGTGGCCTCTGATTTATGTGTTCTTGAGGGTAATAAGAATCCTGCTCCTGATCGTCTATTGCCACTCCATGGAAGGCTCCATCATAACTTTCAACAATCTATGTATGCTAATTCCATTCTTCCTACATTTGGTGGGATGAGATACAAGCCACATGATGATGAAAGAAATACACTACGCCTTGCGTTGCAGGTCATATAGCCCTCTGTACCATGACTTGCTTATTTTCCTTATTTACTTTGTTTAGCAATAAATAGTAATCAAGAATTTTCCTAGAATGAAATGCAATTTTGCGGTTGAGTAACATTTTTTTTTTTTGCTGCTGATGCTTGGCCTTTTCAATTCTTAGTATAGTGTCACATGCTATAGTTTTGGTTCCTAGAATCAATTTATTATCTTTTGATGTACCACTTGAGTGCTTCATTTTGAAAATGCCTTGTTGTAGGAACGGTAATGTCTTGTAAATATTTGTTTTCTAGAAGCATTATTCATATTTCAGTGTAACTTGACTTGATATTGTTGAGTTGGTGGATGTGTATGGAATGGCTGTTTCTTGTTTGGTTTCAAGGTATTGTTGCCACTGGTCAATGAGTCTTTTAAACAACTGGGAGAGGATTTAGATTAATTGAAGTCTTTTTGAAACAATTAACAATCAATATTAGTTTTATCTTTTCAAGTTTTGGTAGTGTTCAATAGCTTGATCTTCCCTCAAACTCCCAAGAACCAACAAGCTTGGTTCTTGAGCTTTCTAATCCAATTTTTCCTGTGATGATAGAAAGCAACCAGACTGTTGGTTTGTTGCTTTCTAATTTTTGATGGTAATGCAACATTTTTTAAGTAGGATTTCTGTCTTAACTCATTTTAGTAATAGGTATACGACACAATTGTTTTCTATTGCTATTCACAGGTGCTTATGTTTTCTTTTCTGATTTTCTATAATCTTACTCTATTAAACATTGGCTTCTTTACTGCCACACATAGAAAAGCTTGCTGGGGGGATTTCCCCCACAGTTACCCACCAAACAAAATTGCTATCTTTCTTGTGCTCCTTCAGTACACTTGACATATTTTTGTGATTGGCAGGATATTTCACAGCCAAAGTCTGAGGCTAATCCACCTGATGGGGTTTTAGCAGTTCCTTTATTGAGGCATCAGGTTTGCCTATCAACTAATGTTGTGTTGTTTCCTAAAAGTAACATTACCAACTCGAGTAATTATTGTTACTTTGGACAGAAAATTGCCTTGTCATGGATGGTGCAAAAGGAGACCCGTAGTTCGCATTGCTCTGGTGGAATTCTCGCAGATGACCAGGTATGCTAGTGGTCCCCTCCCCTGTTCCTCAGCAAAGGACCAATCATGTCTTAGAGGTCATTTGATACTTTTCAGGGCCTGGGTAAAACTGTATCGGCCATATCACTGATTTTGACAGAACGGCCACCAGTGCCACAGTCATCTACTATTAAGAAAGAGCCATGTGAAGCTGTAACTCTAGACGACGACAATGATGATGATTGTGCTGAACCTCATTTGAAAAAACCAATACATGCATGTAGCCCTGAAGTAACGAGTAACACAGTTAAGAAAGAAAATACTATTGTAGCGGTTAAGACAAGACCAGCTGCTGGAACATTGGTTGTTTGCCCTACAAGTGTTTTGCGCCAATGGGCAGGAGAGCTGACTAATAAAGTTACGAGTAAAGCTAATTTGTCTTTTTTAGTATATCATGGTGGCAATCGTACGAAGGATCCTTACGAGCTCACAAAATATGATGTTGTGCTAACTACATATTCTATAGTAAGCATGGAAGTACCAAAACAATCAAATCCTGATAGTGACGATGAAGAGAAAGGGAAGCCTGACAGATATGGTGCTCCTGTTGCCTCTTCAGGTAGTAAAAAGAGGAAGTCATCCTCTTCTAAGAAAAGGAAAAATGGAAGTGCAGTGGAGAGTAGCTTGCCTGAGAGACCTCTTGCAAAAGTTGCTTGGTTTAGGGTTATTCTTGATGAAGCACAAAGTATTAAAAATTACCGAACTCAGGTTGCCAGGGCATGCTGGGGTCTGCGAGCCAAAAGAAGATGGTGTTTGTCCGGGACACCTATACAGAATGCTGTGGAGGATCTCTATAGCTATTTTAGATTCCTCAGATATGACCCGTATGCTGTATACAAGCAATTTTGCACCATGATAAAATTGCCAATCAGTAGGAACCCAACTAACGGCTACAAGAAGCTTCAAGTTGTTTTGAAGACGGTAATGCTACGCCGGACTAAGGGTAAGTAAATAAGTTATAATCATCTTCCATTTTTTCTGCCTTGTACAAATCTAGAATCCAAGCATAGTTTAGTTGTGTCCCAAAAAATAGGTGCACTAGTGGTTCTACTTAACTACATGTGACCTCTCAGTCAAGGTGATTTTTGGTTGCCTGAAATTTGTGGAATAGCTGTCATCAAATCTGATTTAATAGTTGTCATGTCTTATTTTTGTTGAGTTTAATGGATGCTTCAGATCTCTCGGGAGATGCTGTTCAGCATAATAACAATTAATCAGCGATTAGTGGGATAAGCATGAGTTGCATTATGCACATCTACAACCCATCGTGCTATTATCAATTCCTGTTGACAAGTGCATGTTTTGTGCTGCCTGTGGTATCCTGTTATTTAGCAAAAGTCAATAGTTTGTGGGCTTAACAATGCAGTTTTGTCTATATAGCATAAGTTGATTGATGGCATAACATGTTAATACATCTTCAGTCATTGTTTCTCTGATCCTATGGAAAATTCCCTGATCATGCATTCCCTTATATTTAGCTTTTGGTTTGTTGGCCAGTGTAGTGTAACTATGAGTGAATGACCTTTCAACTGCTGGTTGAAGAATGCACTTGCTTGAGGAAGTCTTTTAAGCTCAGCCATAGATACAGAGACACGTTTATGTGCTAGCGCTCTTCACCAGTTCTATAGATTCCAATTTAGGGTACTATTTTTGAACATTATTCTCCATTGTAACTTAGTTGACTTGGTGTCATTTGCTTTTATCCTCTTACAATCTTTGCAGTTGACATTGAAAGTTATATTTATTGTATTACAATTTGTTTGTCTGTTATGATTTCTGACCCGGTCTTTTTGTAGCAACAATGCTTGATGGGACACCAATCATTTCCTTACCGCCGAAGACTGTTTCTCTTAAGACAGTGGACTTCACTAGTGAAGAGCGTGCTTTTTATAATACTTTAGAAACCGAATCACGAGAACAGTTCAAGGTTAGTTCACAATATTTATTAATAGCCTTATTTCTGATATATATTCTTCTATTTCGTCTGTCAGCTTGATCTTTGAATTTTGTAAGTTTTCATTTAAATAATAGGGATATTTTACATGATGAAATATTTATAAATCTATCAGGTCTATGTTTGCAGCTGGGATTTTTCTTCTCTTATCATTTTGTATTATGTTTAAATGGTACAAATGTTTTATTACTAGCCAGTTAATGAGCACCGTGTTTGGATGTAAGATGACAGAACCCTACATACTTGAATAGCTTTACCAGAACAGTAGTGTGTGGTAGTCAGATATTAGGCTACTGTCATCCCTGATTAGAATTGAATATTAGTGGGCTTTGACGCTTATGGGATGTGGCGTGATTGATCACTCAACCTAAAGTTGATATCGATGCGTGCTTACACGTTTCATTTGCAAATCATTGGAAGGCTATGCTCACTACAACTCCTATGCAGGAATATGCAGCTGCTGGTACTGTTAAGCAAAACTATGTCAATATACTACTGTTGCTTTTACGGCTCAGACAGGCATGCGATCACCCTCACCTAGTAAGAGGCCATGAGTTTACCTCTAGCTGGATGTCTTCGTTGGAGATGGCGAAGAAACTGCCCATGGAAAGGCAGCAAGAATTGCTTATTTGCTTGCAATCTTGTTCTGCAATATGTGCTCTTTGCAATGTAAGTGAATTCCTCTTTTGCGTATTCACCTTAAGTTCTATCAATGTATTCACCTTGTTCTGTAATATGTATTGTATTTTATATTGCTATCTGCTTTCATGCTCTGGACTGTTGATCTTTATTTGAGTAACTCTTTCATCTAGTAAGTTTGCATAATTCTGTTTTTGAGTTTTTTACTGGCAGATGGACTCTGAGAGTGCTATTATTACCACGGGAATGTACAGTTCCAGAAAGTCTAGCTATCGGTATTTAGTAACAAGAATTATGAATGTGTTGTTGTGCTGATGCTTTGGTTGTAAGAGAGATATCTTGCAGTTAATATGCATCTTAGTATTAAGTTTGCATTTCTGCCAGTGCAAGTGAGTTTTTTAATTCCCAACTAGATTGTACTGAACTAGAATTTCACCTGTTTAGTTTTCTTGATCGCAACTTGATGCTGGGTCATGTACCTATTGTTGTGTTTTCTATTCTGCTGCAGAAGCACTTCTGATTCTTAACAAACATGAATTGTGCAGGATGCACCAGAAGATGCTGTTGTCACTATATGCGGCCATGTATTTTGCAACCAGTGCATACTGGAGCAACTCACTGGTGATGACAGCATATGCCCGGTGTCGAATTGCAGGGTCCGACTAACTACAACTTCACTATTCTCCAGAGGCACTCTTGAATGCTCTCTGAGAAGATTAACCTATGATTTCAAATCTAACGATTTGGGCATGGAAATGGTACCTGCTGAAAAGCGGCCTGGGATCGATTCATCGTACGCATCTTCCAAAGTGAGAGCTGCATTAGATATTCTTCTCTCATTGCCCAAAATAGATCCCACCCAAATGAGCGATAGCAAAAAGTCAATTGGGCTTACCTCTGAAAAATTCGACGGAAATAGTACGTCAGAACATATTGACACCAAGATGACAGAGAAGGCCATTGTGTTCTCTCAATGGACTAGAATGCTGGATTTGCTAGAGGTTCACTTGAAAGCTTCTCATGTGACATATCGAAGGCTTGATGGAACTATGTCTGTTGCTGCACGGGATAAAGCTGTGAAAGACTTCAATACGGTTCCAGAGGTTTGTATTTAATGGCATCTGGCATATCCACATATTTAACATTTTCAAGTATATCAAGTTCTGTTTTTTGACTTCTGCTGGCAGGTTTCTGTTATGATCATGTCACTCAAAGCTGCGAGTCTTGGTTTGAATATGGTTGCTGCCTGTCACGTACTTAT
This sequence comes from Phragmites australis, assembly GCF_958298935.1. Lineage (NCBI taxonomy): Eukaryota > Viridiplantae > Streptophyta > Magnoliopsida > Poales > Poaceae > Phragmites > Phragmites australis. Next base: position 40,842,867 of record NC_084922.1, on the reverse strand, counting down.
GCTTGATCTTTGGTGGAACCCAACCACAGAAGACCAAGCCGTGGATAGAGCACACCGTATTGGCCAAACGCGGCCTGTCACAGTATCACGGTTAACTGTAAAAGACACTGTTGAAGATCGAATTCTGGCTCTTCAGGTAAGTTTGAAATTTTTCTTGATTGCAAATCATCCGCATTTGTAATCATGGGCTGGTATTGAGATTCTGATTAGATTCTGGCAATAATCCGTCCAGATTCCTCCTGAAACTGGGCCATAGGGGGGATACAGTCTTTTGTGTAACGGTTACACAAATCAGTTTGTGTACCAACCAACCAAAACCTCATGTTAGGAGTTGTAAAGAATTCTGACAAAAATATGATACTATAGAGTATGCTATCATCTACATCTCATAAAATTTGAGCTCAAACAACTTGTACAGGGAGAAAAAATTCATTCTCTTTTTTGTTTCTCCTTATACAAATATACAAATTGTTGCTTGAGCTAAAATTTTATGAGATGGTAGATGATATCATGTTCTATACTATCATATTTTTGTCGGAATTTTTTTCGACTCCTAACATAAGGTTTTGGTTGGTTGGTATACACAGTAGAATTTCTCCATAGGGGGCCAGCCTGGTGTCCAGGCCCTCCTTGTCTAGTGATAGAGCAGTGTGAAAATTCTAATAAGTTCCTTTAGTAATTAAATCTACACCATTATCCCCATGTAAGTTCAGCTTCGCTGGTGATCTTAGGGAACAAGCAGAATCCTTTCACTGATAAGGATCTAATTTCCTGGAAAGAATAATTCAGAGTATAGAAAAAAAAAATGCAGGCACCAGAATTCACCTGAAATAATCAAAGCACAGCTAAAAAATCCTTCTAAAGTTCCAATCTGTATGCTAATGTTGTCATGAATACCATTTCCTGGACTTCCTGTTGGTGAGGTCCTGACATTGGCAAAATCCAAAGTTAGCCAGTTTATTCTTTTGGTCATTGAATTTTAACTATTAGTTCGTTAATAATTTAGTTTAGCAGTAACTTCTATTTTTAGTGTCTCCTGATGCTCAACTAAGCTGTATATGTTTCAGGAGAAAAAACGGGAGATGGTTGCTTCTGCATTTGGGGAAGATAGATCTGGTTCCCGCCAAACTCGATTGACCGTGGAAGACCTGAATTATCTGTTTATGGTCTAGCATTGCTCCTGAGAGTGGGAACAGTTTGCCTATTGGATGGTGTAGACAGTGGTAGATAAAATATTTCTCCATAACAAAGAACAAATATAATTTATTTAGGGGTAATTAGTGTTTTTAGTTTGTACATGTGCAGAGATTTTGTAGTCTTAAAGGTGGTATTGTGGTTTGTTAGAGGATCCAATTCTTTTTGCACTGAAAGCAGAGAGGTACTTAACCAGGTTGATCCTGCTGTAGTGTCCGCTGACTGAATATCATGAAGATAACAATGAAAATGTCATTAGGTAACATGATATTTGTACATATTTTTTCATCAGCATATCCAACATCTGGGCTTAGCATATGCGCAGTTTGGTTGTATGTGACGAACCATGTAAAAAATTGAACTGAGCTTGTCATATTGGCTTTCTTTTTGAGAATGCTAGTCATATTGACCTGTCACCAATTAATTCTATACGATAGTCCATGGAGAAAAAACGTGTTGCCAATGCATGCATGGTTTTTTATTCGTTTTTGGGCAGCTAAGACGTTGATTCTATTTTAAAGTCCTGGCATATGCTAGTATATTATTTCCGGTGATGGTGATTCCATTTGTTGTAGAGCAAATTACTTATTTCTTGTTTTACAACCGGCTCCCTTATTTTGAATCAGCTTTCACCATGTACCTAGATTTTAAAAGCATTATCCTTATTTGCCCTTTTTAAATTATTACTGTTAGTTTTTGCTAACATCCCTTATTTGCCATAAAATCTGAACACATTTAATAAGCTTTTCCCCTTGTTTTTTTATTTTCAGATTTAACAAGGCTTCTCATATTGCACAAAAAGTAAACATGCAACAATATATCATTTCACAATAGAGTAACAACACATCTATAATATGTCTTTAAAATAGATACGTACGAGCAAATCAGGTTTCCTACATCCATATACAATTATCAATTTTAAGTCTTAAGATTGCATTCCATCCATTAAATAGTTTTGGGTCAAAAGATAAACAACAATAACACAATTAGTATTTTTCACCAAGCTTCTTTCTTGCCGTTGTTCCAAACGTCGGGCTATCAGGTGTAGCAACCATTTTCCCCCTACGAGGTGGTGTTGTAAAGCGTGAAGATTGTTCCATTGTCACAATTGAAGTTGAACCTCTCTCTAGTTGATTTGATGCATCCTCTAGCTGATTGGAGCCTCCCTCTAGTTGATTTGAGCCATCAACAATGGGGCCCTTTTGTTCTTCTCCTATGTGCAATAAAGCAAAAGACAGTAAATCAATGAGGCTAGGCTAATAAATTGAAATAAAAAGATAGAATTATACATCTTCTTCTTGGGTTCATCATCAGCATCAGGTTGCCCTCTATTATACTTTTTACATCTATGGACGGTATCACCACATATTGGACATTTTGTAGGTGCCCTCTTGCTGGCCCCCTCATGACTTCCCTTATATCTTTGTACCTTTGGCCTCCTTACAGTTCTTCTAAGTATTGGAGGGTGCAATTTAAATTCAAGGTCCACTTTGAACCACTTAGATTGCTCAGTAAGTGGTGGAATGACTCCAACATAAGCCAACTTGAACTTCTCAATTTAGTAGTATGGGTGTACAAAATCAATAATTTTTTTGTTCGCAAGTGATGTTATGAAAGCAATGGCGTGAAAGCAAGGCAAGCCGGTTACCTGCCATCGCCTACAAGTGCAAGTCCATGTATGTAGATCAACAATGTTTCTGAAATGCCCTGATATGTCCTTGCCACTTACTTCAGCCATTATGTCGCTACTAGACTCGACTTCATAGCACAAGTTTTTTCTCTTCTCATTTAGATCTCTCATGATACTTGGAAGAATAAGACCAGCCATTGTGTTGCCAAATTTTCTCCTTTTCCTGAATTTTATCATGAGCATTTGCCTAATCTTGTCGAGCAAATCTACTAGCAGCAAGCACTTGTGCTTTTTAACCTAGTTGTTGAAGCACTCAGCTAGGTTGTTAATAACAGAGTCAACCTTGCAACCTTCTGCAAACTTACTTCTACTCCACAACTGGTTGTGCCATATAGATAGATATTTCTTTATCTTAGGTCTAGCTACTAGGATTGGTGCCATATGGGATTCAAAATTCTTTGGAGTCTACGAATAAGCAGTTGGCCACAAGTGGTCATCAAACACCTTATCCACAATTTTCTTTCTAAAATTTATCACCATATGTCTCATACACTCCCTATGCTCAACTCGAGGGAAAACTGCTGCCACGGCCTCACATATCCCCATGCCACCATCACTACATATGGAAAGATATGGTGGGCTCCCAATAGCCTCCCGTAGCCTTTCCATGAACCACTGCCACCCCTCAGATGATTCTGACTCAATAACTGCATATACAACTGGGAACATCCAGTTGTGGCCATCAATAGCACAACCAGTAGCTAGCTATCACCAAAACCTTCCTATAATCATGCATAAAACAGAAATAAGTACTTGGTCATCAAAACAATGTATGGAGTGTATAGAGAAAAGTATAGAGTGTACCTATCAATTAAGTGCTATCAATACTCAAGAAAGGATGACAACAATTAAGAAATCCATCAACACAGGGCTTGAGAGCAACAAATACCCTCCTAAAGCATTGTTTTCCCTTCACCACCTCCTTGTCTATTGCAACTATAGAGCCGGGGCACCTTTTTTCCACTCCAACCTTAAAGCTATATAGTTTCTCAAAACTATCTTCCCATGAACCATACAATTTGTCCAATGCAATACTCCTGCCAGCATGAACTCGCTTGTAAGGAATGTGAATGTGATACTTACCATGCAATCTCCTCTCTAACTCACTTGCTCTAATAGTAGCATCTTCCCTCAGTCAATCCATAACTCTGTCACATATCCAAGCCTTCGTAGCATTCTTCACCTTCTCACTTCTCTGTGTGCTAGCAGAATTATGCCGCACGTGGTGCTTCTAAACCTTTAATTATAAAACAAAAATGATTAGAGAGTAGGAACAACATAGAGAATAGAAACAATACGGAGAATAACAACACACATATAATAACTGAAATGTTGACTTGTCTATCATTGGTTTTGCATAAATGAACCACTTGCATCCCTTTGCTGTACAATGAGCCCTAAACCTCCCAGGTTCACTCTTATCAATGTTAAAAGCAAATTCCTTTTTAATTGCATATTGTGATATTGCAATCCGAAATTTATGAATGGATGTGAATGTTGTGCCTACTTTCATGACTGGATTTTCCTTGACATGCACAACTACAGGAATGAAAATATTATCATCTTCTGTGCCTTCCCAATCAACATCATCAACACCCTCCTGATCACTCTCTTCACCACCCTCCTTGTCACCACCCACATTTGGAACTACCGCAACATCGGTACAAGCTACAACAACATTAGTAGGGGTTGCATCAGCATCATTAGTACCCAAGTAAAGGCCCTCATCATCCACACCAACAAATCCTGGCACATAATTCGGACCCAACAATTCAAGCTCGTCAACCTCTTCCACCTCATCCACTTCATCAACCTTTGTGGAGGTGGTGCTACTGCTATGTTGACTTTGGCTAGGTGGTGCTGCTGCTGCAAGTGAGGGAGTACATGGAACATCAATGCTTGATTTTGTAGTTGGAGGGTTGGGCTGAGAAGTAGACACAACAACATTGTCAAATTCAGCTATATCATGTACAATCACTTGCAATGGAAGCTTCCTTATCTCCCAGTATTGAGAAAATGCATTGAGCAAGTCACTATCAGAAGCAATCCGAGCATACTGTTTGCTATTTTTGTCCCCAAAAGATACATACATCTCTTGTTCCTTGCAACGCTTAATCTTTGCATCTAGGTCTGCCAAGAAATCAACCCAATTCGTAGTATCCTTGTCTACTATCAATTTTACATCCTCAGTCACATGACAATCAATACATGGTAGCTCAACATATGCAGGAACTCTAATAGCAACTCTGCAAGTTGAGCTATGATCTATGCTACATACAAAAATGAAAATCCATCAAACAATTTGCAGGACATATGAACCCTAAACCTAGCACACAATATAAATTCAAGAGACTTACCCCTGGGAACCCATGATAGATTGAGCTTCTTTGGTGAATCGAGGCTTCGCACGTGCCCTAGGGGCTTCATCCTCCCGCAACCCCCTTTCACCTCAGGTAGCTCGGGGTCTCGGCACGCGCCCTAGCGACTGGTGGCCTTGCACGTGCCCTGGGGGGAGGAGGCACCTCGAGGTCTTGACGCTCAAGGGTGGGCAGGTCTGGAGGATGGGGTGGAGAGGAGCTGGTCGTGGGTGTGCTCGAAGGCGGCGAGGGCCTGGCCGCGGCCATGCTCAGCCTTAAGCCTATGTTTGCGCCCGCCATGGAGGTCACACAAGGAGGGGCCGTGCGAGAAGGGGGCTGTATCAGGTCGAGCAGGGAGGCGATTGTGCTCAAGAAAGGACAGTACCTATGAGGGGGCACGCGAGGAAGAGCTTTATGAGGAGGGAGGCGCGAGAGCTGGCGACGTCAGCCCTGGTGGATCAAGAAGAGCTGGCGGTGTCGACCCCAGTGGATTAGGGAGAGGCGATAGTGGCGAGCCCTCCATCGGGTTGCCCAGGGAGGCGGCGGCACCTGTCTGTGCGTTTTTTTTTGTGAGGTGTGCGAGTATGTGGATCGGTTGTAGAGCTGAAGGCAGTCTGGGCATACGTAAAATTGTAACGATGAGCATATAGAAATGAAACAGTTAGCAGTGGAATTTCTAACTTTCTAGACGGAAATGGGCAAATAAGGGATCCGGTCCCAAAATATGGGTATGTTATTGAAGTTGGTTCGAACAGGAACAAATAAGGGTGCCGGTTGTAGAACGGGGGAAAATAAGTAATTTGCTCTTTGTTCTATACTAGTCAGGTCCTAGTCCTTCAAGCAAATCCTTGTCCAGGAGCACGCCTGAGTTTTGTGAAGCACTATCCGTGATTCCAAACGTGGCTCGATGTGGGTGGTGGGCGCTGTCGCCGTTGTCCCACTACCATGCGTCTTCTTGGAGACCGCAAAATGAAAGCCTCATGGCCTGGACAACCTTCTCCCCTACACCTGCGGGTGGCGTTGCCGCATTGGGTGTGGCCTAAACGCTTGCTCTAGGTTCGAGTTGCAGCTAGTGGTGAAAAGGTGGAAAATTATTTTTTTTCTCGGAAGCGATAAGTTTGGAAACGAGTATGATATTGGAAATGCTAGAATATTGAAAAAGGAACCTCCGAGTGGAAGGTCGAAAACCAATAATTCATACCGAAAAACACGGAGATGTAACATGTATGCACATAACGCTAAGCAACACACAATGATATAATCCATTCAACATAACAGCATGTGTTCATACAACCGCTCAAGCATATGAGGACACAAAATGAAAATAATTTTGACAACCAACATAACACCACTCACAAGCATATGAACATAAATACGACAACCTGACATACCACAACCATACAAGCATAACGTGTATAATGAGATTTTGATGGCTAAATACTATATAGCCCAATTTTTTATATTGGTCTAAAGAAATTAGGCTGAGAATTTGTGATATAACCAATGATGCCAAGAAATTCAATGGCCGCAAATGTTCTTGGCGTGCTATTTAATTGAAGCGATTCAGCTAAACAAGTAACATGGTCTACATGCTAGATATTCCTAAGAAAATAACACTGGATGAAGAAGTGATCACTACTGCAGAACTACCTATCACTACCGGCTCTAAAACCCCATTCACTGCCAGGTTTTAGAGCTGATAGTGGGTAACGAGCAGTGATAGTCATGGACTATCACTGGCAGTGGAGAGGATCGATAGTGAAAGATGTTTTCATTGCCGACTGAAGACTCCAGCCGGCAGTGATGCATGAGAATCACTGCTGGCTAGTGGTTTCAACCGGCAGTGATTCTCAAGGCATCACTGCTGGTTAGAGCCTTCAACTAGCAATGTTTTGCCTCTGCGGCTGTTGGGATCGAAGTCCCAGACAAGATGGGCATTCGGAGGTGGAACTGGCGAAGGCTCTTTATGTGACATGTACTGGAAGCTGAACAGTCTTGGAGTCCTGTTCATGTTTACACTGTGACTCTATTTATAGCCCGTACCCTGCGATCACGGACCCGGTTTACACTTATTACCCCCTAACCTGCTACATTCCCGGAATATCCGGGGGCAATATGGTACAATTAAGCGTGGTCCCATAATCACAACAGTACCCATGACAGTTGGGCCTACTATCCAGCTGTTTCTCAACCGAAGGGTGTCGAAGCCCTCTCCGTCCAGCATTTTGACGAGCTGCCTTCACTGTCTCCAAGCGAAGGCCTGTTCCTGTCTTTGCCACCACCAGGTGAAGGCATGGTCCTGTCCTCGCCACCTCCAGGCGAAGGCCTGGGACGCGAACTGGAGCTTCGCCCGGCAGTCGGGGCAGACCAATCTTCGCACTCGCCGGATCGGTTATGGAAGATTCCGCCGACACAGCGGTTGTCTCGTAGCGACTCCAACTCCCAACTAACTTTGCAGTTGCCCTTGGGTACGGGGACGGCAGGGGATGATCCCCAACAGTAGCCCCCTACTGGCAAGGTTTATCTTCGATAGGCCGAGCCTGTAGCCCCCTCTCTTCCTTGTCTTCCCTCTCTCTGTCCTCCCTGTCTCTCTTTGATCTCCCCGTCTCTCTCCCTATCAATACATGCATACAATGAGACATATTTAATGTGAATCAATAATAAAAGCACCTTCATTAATACTAAGTAATTCATGTCATACAATGAAGTATATAAATAATAGTTCTTATAGGTCACCTCTCAAAAAGTTGGTTGAGTTGAGCCAGTCCAGTATCCCTCTACCTCTCCTGCAATGAGGACCACATCTCTGCACGGACAACTAATGGTGTGCGTATGTCCGGGGATGCTTGGGGGCTGATGGTGGTGGAGCGGAGGACCCGTCTATGCCTGATCGACCATAGCATCACCTATGCTCCACGCTCACCAGCGTGTCAAAGACGTCGAAGTTGGACGCTTACGAGCCGTTGCTTCTTGCTCCTCCTTCGCATCATCATTGGAAGGCCATTCTATCGAAGAGTCGTCAGATGGTACCAACTCCGAAAGCTGGTCGAAGGCCACAACAGGATCCTCTGGACCAGGTGCACTGACAGCAGGTGCACTTCTACCATGGCTTCTTCGAGGTGATGGCTGGGGAGGTGGACTTCTTCTAGGAGATGGATGAGGAGAGGGATATCTTCGAGGTGACAGTGGCCCGGGGTGTCGTGGAGAGTAAAAGTTCTCGGTATCTATCCCTGGGGGAAGCACTATGTAGGCCTTCTCCCACATGATGAATGTGTGCTCGTTCTCTCCTGTAGTGTTCGCCTCCTCCTCTATGGAGTAGTCCACCTTAACATGATGGCATTGATCAACTGCCTCATCTACTTTGACCATGGCATAACCCTTTGGTATCAGATATCCGTGAAAATGTTCATTTGAGCTGTGGGGATAAGCCACGCCGGAAGCCACCTTAATGGTAATTTTTCTAGCATCAATGTGTAGTTCACACGATATCTGTGCTATGATGAGGTCCACAGGATAAGTGATGGGGTCAGTTCTTGGAACTCCCAAGGGCACACAACTACTTCGACGACCACCAGAATTGGAGCACGCAACATTAGAAGACGCTGTTGGTCCTTTCTGTTCTCTCACAATGGCATCCCATTGACGCATGAGGGCTTGCTGTACTACTTGTGCTATCTTTTCCTCTGTATGTTTCTCTCCTTTTGTAGCGCTTATTCAAGCATTTCCATCATTCTAGCTTGTTGTGCCTCTCGTTCTGCATCTTGCTCTGCTTGGGATCTCTTTCTACTCTTATAACTGTCGACGTCACCTAGGAATCCATATTACTAACCCATCACCCCAATGCCTCGTGTGCGACCACCATGCTCCTTGTTTTTCAGTGCCAAGGTGAGCTCATCCCTATCCCTGTCTAGCTTGAAAGAGCCTTTTGCAGACTACTCGTGGGTTTCCGTAAGCTTTTTGTAAGAGTTTGCGTCACTTCCTGGTCTTTGGAGGTCGTAAAGAATACACTTCAATCAGATAAGTAAGAAGCACCCCTCCTAAGAAATAAGCGCGTTGATCGTTCGCTTCAGCCCTCCGTCTTATGCATAACCTCTCTCTCACAGTTCATCTAGCTGTTGTTTTCACTGTCGTTCTTTCCTCACATACTCATGATTGCTGACTTTGTGGGGGTAGAGGTTCTTCTTCGAGTTTGCTTTGTTCACCTCACTCAACCTCTGTGCTTCTTCCAATAACTTCTACTCTGCAGAGGCTAACCAATGATATTCTAGTTATGACCATTTGTTGAAATCTGACATTGTAGCTTTCTGCACATAGGTTCTATTTAGTGTGCCATTCCAATTCTTAAATGAAATGTCCATAATCATTAGTATCTTACGCTTAACTACGTCCATATCTGTCTATGCAGGGAACTCGAACCTCTCTAATATCTTGGGCCACAGGATGTCATTCTTGATTGAATCATGTGCGGATCACCTCGTTCGCTAGTCCACAATCTGTAGCTGATGGGTACGTGATTCTTAATAGCTATACCACAGACTGACTTGTATGGCCCCATAACTGTTTCTAGTGCAGTTGGCACCCCTGCTGGTGAGGTCTCTGTAATCACAAATCATCCCGTCATCTTCAAGGGACCTTGAGCACGATGCCACTCCTAGGATTGATCATTATCCTGATCCTCAGGAGCATCAGGCATCTGCGTATAAGCGAAAAAAATATTAAGAACCTATACAATAATATGTCGAGCAAATGCATTCTTCTACTTATGAATAGGCTACCTTCTTCAATGATTGACGGCGACACTACAACTCTTTCTGGCACCTGGGCCGGTTTGATGTTTGCTGGTGCCATCCCTTTCTGGAAGTTTTGCAAACGATGATGATGAGCGGTTGAGTATTCTATGTATAGAGAGCTGAGGAAGGAGGGAGATAGAGATAAAGCCGATGAGGGAGGGAGAGAGGCTGTCAAAAGAGATATAACCATAAAGGAGTCGATAGATAGAATGCATACACATACAATATTCTAATTGAGTATATTATGACCACATTTAACAAAAAGAAGTCACATCTTACGTACCAAAATAGGCACAAATATGCACATTGATCTTATAAGTCACTTCATCTTACATAGCAAAATAATGATTACAACAAGAACCAGGATTACGACATCTTTACACATGAAATCAAATTTCTACTAATTTTCAAAGGTAGCCAATTTTAGCTCGGCCTGAATGTCTTGACTGTTGTATGCCGCAACAATTTCCTGTTGGACTTGTGTAATAACTATCCCAATTGAGCTTTGCATTCATATGTATGGTCTCCAATTTCATCATTTGCAAAAAGAAAGGCAAGTATGAAAACAGTGCAATTTTTAATACAACACATAACAGGAGTAAAAAAGAAATATGGCCTCAGTATATAGCAATAACTGGACAATAGGTGTATAAAAGTGCTCTCAGGAAATGAATAAGAATTGGTACTAGGACAATCAAAGTCTTGCCCCTAATTGTTCTATTGAGTACATCAACGACTGGACAATTTACTAAGTTCTCATTTAGTTATTAGTACCTGGACAAACTTCTCTAAAATCACACAATATCATCATGGACAGTGCTTTTGTACGAAATTAGAGAGCACAGATTCTGAAAAGGACAAGAAATTTCACCAAGATAGAAATAAAGACTAAACAACAAGATTCAAACAAGTAATGATAGGGAAAAAAGGATGAATCAACTTCCTTATATAGAATCTGATATGCTACTCAATCTCTGAAGTTATAGCAGCACACTATATCAACTTCCTTATATAGAATCTGATATGCTACTCAATCTCTGAAGTTATAGCAGCACACTATCCAGGTCCAGGGATCAAATTATAATAGGTAGCCTACTGCAGAGACAACACAAGAAATATGTCTTGGTATATAAGTACAGACTAGCAAGAACCATCAACAAGTCTCACTAGGGGCTACAACAAATATCAGACAACTAGAGAATCATAGGTCTAAACTATTGTACTCAGTAAATTGTCCAGTCTCAGTGTATCAATTATCATCGAGCAAAGGGAATATGTAACAGTACTATTTAGAACAGAAGACGGGAAATAATCACAAGAATCATTTGAACACACAAAAGAACTGAGGCAACATCTGTTCTTATCATTTGAACACGCAAAAGGACCGAGGTAGCATATTTGTTCTTATCATTTGAACACACAGAAGGACCACAAGCAGCATCTGTTCTTATCATTTGAAAACACAAAAGGACCACAAGCAACATCTATTCTTATCATTTAAACACACAAAAAAGACCGAGGTAGCATATCTGTTCTTATCATTTAAACACAGAGAAGGACCACAAGCAGCATCTGTTTTTATCATTTGAACACACAAAAAGACCGAGACAACATATCTAATCTTATCATTTGAACACACAAAAGGACCACAAGCAGCATCTGCTCTTATCATTTGAACACGCAAAAAGACTGAGACAACATATCTAATCTTATCATTTGAACACACAAAAGGACCACAAGCAGCATATGTTCTTATCATTTTAACACACAAAAGGACAAGCACACAAATATATGTTCTTATCATTTGAACATACAAGCAGCTGGCCATGAATCGATACGAACTTGCGCTGAAACCCTAGAAATCGGAGGGGAGAAGCAGATAGAGGGGGAGCCGGGAGGCCTACCTCGACGTCAGGCCTATTCATAGTGAGTGTTTTAACCCTTGATCGTATGTAACCTTTAGGTTGCAAATTTATTTTGCAAAAGATTAAGGTTCATGCAATTTTCATTGTGGTGGATTTTTAGACTATGTTTTAGGTTTGATCAAAAGTGTTTGAGATCAAGAAATTAGTTGGGATTTGTAACCGTTTGAATAAGCTTTCTGTAGAGTCTAAGACCACATAAATTATACATCGGGTTTAAAAGTAATCGTCGTTTCTCTAAATGTTAGCTGTGTTGATCTGAGAGTGGCGGCCTAACCACCAAGATTGCCGGTCTAACTGTTGGAGCTGACACAAAAACTTTGTTTTCCTAGAGAGGTTAGTGGTCTGACCACCAAGATGATCGATCTGACCGCTAGAGCTTGGAACGGGTGCTGGTCTGACCGTTGGAGTTTGTAGAGAACCTCCGTTTTCCTTGAGAGGTTTGCAGTCTGACCGTCAAGGTAGCTGTCTGATTGCCAAGATGGCCGATCTGACCGCTGAAAGAATGAAAAGGCTGTAACAGCTAGTTTTAGAGTCATTGGTCCAGTGACGGTCCGACAGCCAGTTGTACTGCGATTTGACCACCAAATGTGCAGAGAGGTCATCTCGGGTATAACAGCTGGTTTTGGTGGTTTGGCCTATATATAACACTTGTCTCATGCCTTGAGGTTGAGTCCTTCCCCCATTGAGCATCCATGGGCAAAGTGAAGTCCTCCCTGCATATTTGTGCATGTGTTGCACATAGAGAGGGTTGTAAGACAAGAATTAAGTGCATATGGATTAGAGATTGAGCTTTAAACGCTTGGTTTGTTACTCTTGGTGTTTGCCAACACTTAGACAACACAGTGGTATTGTGATCCGGCAATCTTCTCAACAAAGTTTTTGAGAAGGCTCGGTGTGATTGTGAGATGCTTTGTGCATGCCTTGCCGAAGTGGTAAAGTGCAGATCTAGTGAAATCAAGGTAGTGAGTGGTTCATTAGATTAATCTGGCTCAAAATCAAGTTGCTCGTGGTGAGCCTCTTCTCGTGGTGAGAATTGCATACTTGATAGAGGAGTGGTTAAAGGCTTGAACCCACCTCAATGTGGATTAGGGGAGACCGGCAAGTCTCTGAGACCACGGCAAAAAATTTGGTGTCCACTTTGTGGTTTGTCTACTTAAGTTTATCTACATTGTGCAATGTATATTCCTATAATTATAATTGCTTTACATGTCACCCTAGGTTGAAAACCTTGACATAGACATAGAATTAATCACTTTGTTGAGATATAGATTTTGGGGTTTTATATGTGTCGGAACTGGTCCTTTTCAAATTCCGCATCTCTAGAATTTTAGAACCGCATGTTCACCCCCTCTAGTTGACATCCTTGATCCTACACGTGAGTCTGGGACGCGAGAACTGGAAGGACTTGGGTTCACGGAGGAAGGTTGCATGGACCTGCTGTCGGTGTAGAAGTGGTCACTAGCAGGTGAAGGTTGGCCTGGATGCTGTGACGCCGTAGCGGGGGTCATCGACGCCAGAGAAAGAATGCCTACCCTAGACACCACAATAATGCAGGTCAATGGATCCGGACAAGGACTGCCTCAGTGAGGCACTGCCGTAGTATTGTTCATAAGTCGGGGTGGAAGACGGCCTCGATGGCTCGACGATGAAGGTCGGACGTACCGGAGAGTGTAATGGCTCAGTGAATGTGGTAGATGGATGTGCTGAGAGAGGAGCCAACACTCGTGCTCCCATCGCAACATCCTAGGATGACCTGCAGCTGAGCAACCTGAAGACCTTGTTCACCTGCCAGATAATCTAGCCTAACACAATGCTCACCTCACCCTTGGGGACCTCGAGGCCATTGTCAATCCAGACCTTGGTCACCCACGCCTCGACCTCAACCAGGTGCAGAATGTCCCTCTGTAAATAAAAATTTCATTTCATTACACCATTTTTGTACCAGCAAGTGTAGTAAATAAGGAGTCGCGTAATACTGTATGTAACTCAAGTGAGCGCACATGGTTCTTGTGAGTTGAATACGTGTCACGAACGTTTGTCATATGCCGCGGAAGCTTGGTCAGTGTGTACATGACTCGGGTGGATGTCTGATCCACGAACTAGAGCAAGTACCCTGCGTACACCTCCTCAAAGTGTGGCCGATCCTCGTCCTTGATGTTCTCGATCGCATGGTCCTATTTGTCAACCCATTTGTACACGAGTCACAAGCGTGCTCGTGCTATGAGCCCCCTTCCACGTCGACTTGCAAAAACATAAGCAAATAAAAAAAGATGCTACAGTGTCTCTAATGAAAAGACAATTACAATGTTACACACCTATGTATGTCGTAGGCACCGTCCTAGTCATCGGGAGTGGGAACGCTTGGAATTTCCCAAACTATCGCATCACACGATTCAGTAAGTACTCCTCGATGTAGATGTCACAAAAGAGGGCACACCGCGTGAGCCAATACTCTTGGTCCCGTAACCATAACACCAAAAGTCCAAGCGGAGCACATCGATGTACCTCCTCCACCATGTATGGCCTCCAGCGGATGTCGTTCATCGTTAGCTCATCAAATTAGTGAACGAAGTTCGGGTACGCGCGATGTGTCTGCACACTAGACCAAGACGGCTGTGGAACCAAACTAAGTTAGACAAAAAAAAGGAAGTAATGAACAATTACGTGCAAAGTTCAAAGCTCTTACCCTATGTCTACACCACAACGATCCCATAGTCGGGCCGTTGACACTGTCCGTAGGGAACTAGTACGTGCTATGGTCCACAACGGGTTTGTCAACGGTAAAGCACTCGTATGACCACATCTGAAGCAGTACTAGAAACCAGGTGAGAATCGTGTCATCGCCCGTCTTTATGCAGGTGTCACATAGGCCACAGTACATCGCAGCTAATACAATAGAAGCCCAACTATACTACGGGACCTCCCCCGGGTTGGCATCTGCAACCTTTTTAGCGTATGGGATCATGCTCTTCGAGACTGTGTTACTGTCGGCCTCGGTGAACATGATCTATTCGAACAACCACATGAGGTACGCCTCCAAATGGCGGGAGATATCCTCTCGCATGCCAGTGGGTGGATGTTGTCTACCTATCAAAGAAGAAAGAAATACATATATGTTCATAGGTTAGTAACGTAAAGGAGATGACAAAATAGTACAAGATGGACATACCACAAAATGAACGAGTAAGGTCTTTATCGAGTTGTGCTTCTCTGTCCCTGAAAAAACCCTAAAAGAGGCTAGGTTGTCCCTTCGTTGAACGATGACAAAGAGTCCCACCAACTCATGGCACCACACCATGCCCACATCTCTAGCCCCAACAGCGACACCCACGCAAGGGAGGCCCATCAGGAGCTAGACATCCTCGAGCGTGGGTGCCATCTCTCCACACGGGAGGTGGAACACGTGCATCTTGGGATGCAACCTATCGACACAGGTCGCGAGCAAGGCCATGTCGTAGCTGAACCACGTGGGTGCCTCCGATCACCCACCAATGCGTCCACCTCCACCAGTCGACACAATAGAAGTAGCCCAGCATCACGCCCACCTCCATCCCGTGTGTCGGATGAGCTCATGAGGGTTGACGTGCGTTGGATCCCGAGGTTTGTAACATTTTATGTGGCTTGTTATCGGTGTTGCTGGCTATTTGTATTATGTTTGTAGGCACCATGATGCAGTACGAATGGTGCCTAACATTGAACGAAGGGTCAAGCAGCTCCTGTTACGCCATACCTGTATGTTCAAAAGTTACTTATAGTTTCATAAGAAAAATAAACTAAGAGTAACAAGTAATCGTGCAACATATAACATGAGATAATAGATTGTTCAAAGTGTACACAAATATGTTAAAGAATCACAACTTAACATGTTACAACCTCAAACATAGTGATAGTGTCACTACTACAATAGCAAACTACAATGTTGTGCACACTAATGTCCATCACAACGCGAATTACAACATTAATCAAACTCAATGAGTCGACAAAGATGACAAATGATGGGGACGAGGACGTCTCCCATCTGTAGCTGAGCTGGAAGGACCTACTTTTGCGGGGTTAATACTTGGAACGGCAATGACACATTTCTTGTAAGTGTGCTATGTTCCGTTACACTTGCTGCACCATTTCATTCGACAATCGGATTCTGCTTCTTCCATATCATTGTGGATCCTCATAGTCATGCGTCGTCTCTTCTTTTGCTTCATCTTGTCGGTATCAAGGATGAACACACAATCGGGCCAAGGTTCCTTTGTAAAATAATCATAAATCCCAAAACCATAGACCTCATGGTTCCAGGTGTAGAACATGGCTTCCTTCTTGAATTAGTCAGAGATGTACCTTTGAGTCATCATCCCTTTCACACCACACACAGCAATCACATGTGAGCATGGCTTGTACAGTAACATCAGCTTGTAGCATATGCAAACGCATGTGTCATCGAAGAGGGAACGCTTGCTCCCCGGTCAGGCGCGCGCGATCGGCTCGGCACATCGCTGCCGCTAACTATGCTTGGTCGAGGAAAGCATATCGTGTTCGTTCAGCAGGCTTCGTGACCGGACGTGCACCATACTATCATTCGATCACCCTTGTGCAGTAGCGAAATTCTGCGAGTCTTGTGCTGTTCATCAGAAATATCCGAAGCTTTAATTTAGCCAAAAACATTGTACATCAAGATCCCTGTCATAGTAGCAAAATTTTGTGACTCTTGTGCTGTTCATCATGAAATTATATATATTTGTTGCTTGATGTACAAAGGATGAGCAAAGCATGAAGTTTAACCTGTGTTCGGTGACACCATCAAGAGTTGATCGGATAGGTGTTGTCGATGTACAGTAAGTTGATGCAGTGCCAGCCTGAAGAAGATGTCGATGTAGACTTGGCCGGTGTGTAGACGATGTAGTCGTGGGTGAGTCAGTGCAGCTGGAGGCGATGGTGATGACGACGGCGGTCTTCAAGTCGATCAGCGCTGCATTAGGATCGGGAAAGATTTGTTAGGGCGTTTAGAACCTCATGTGATTAGTTAGCCTTGCTAGGCGCCTAACCCCCTTATTTATATGGCGCTGCTCGACTCGGGACCGCAACCATATGTTGGTTACGCCTCCAATCGTGGCGCGTATGGGGACGGGACTCCCCCATCTCTCGGTCTCGTCAGTTAGGATACATTAGCTGTTTGCCAAGATCAATTCCAACATTCTCCCTCTTGATCGTAAGGCTGACATCATAAGCCCACTCTCAATTGAAACAACACTCCAAGGCAAAGCATTACAGCAGCTAATGATATACCGCTGAAACACAAATACCTATAGTGTATCACTCCATCTCGAAATGAAAATTCATTATTACTAATGGGAGTTGGTTTGCATTATGGTCCACTTATCCATAATCATAGGCGTTCCAATAACCCCATGCAGGCAACATGATCACGAAAAATATGAGGTGGTAAGCCTTTAGTGAGTGGATCCGCAAGCATTGACTTAGTACTTATATGCTTGACACTTATTGTTTGAACCTGGATTCTATCTTTCACAATATGATACTTAATGTTGATGCGTTTGACAGCACCACTCGACTTGTTGTTACTCGTATAGAAAACTACGGGTTGATTGTCGCAGTGTAATGTAAATGGCTTTGAAATACTGTCGACCACTCTTAATCTCAGGATAAAGTTCTTTAGTCATACAGTCTGCCCGGTAGCCTCATAACATGCTACAAACTCAGCTTGCATCGTTGACGATGTCGTAAGTGTTGGTTTGTAGCTTTTCCACGAGATAGCTCCTCCAGCGAGGGTGAAGATATAACCTGACGTGGATTTCTTAGTATCCACACACCCCGTAAAGTCTACATCCGAATAACCAACAACTTCAATGTTATCGGATTTTCTAAATATGAGCATGTAGTTCTTAGTGCCTTGCAAATAGCGAAGGACTTTCTTAACGGCTTTCCAATGGTCCAGTTCTGGATTTGACTGATATCTTCCAAGCATCCCGGCCATGAAAGCTAAGTCAGGGCGTGTACATACTTGAGCATACATAATGCTTCCAACAGCTGAAGCATAAGGAACTGACTTCATCTGGTCAGTTTCATATTGGTTCCTTGGATATTGAAATGTCCCAAACTTATCGTCCTTAACAATAGGAGCAGACGTGGCAGAGCACATATGCATATTGTATTTCTTCAGTACTCTGTCAATGTATGCCTTTTGAGACAAACCTAATACTCTTTTGGACCAATCTCGGTGAATCTCAATGCCAAGAACGTAAGAAGCTTCACCGAGATCCTTCATATTGAAATTAGTTGAAAGAAATCTCTTAGTCTCAAACAACATATCCTTATCGCTGCTGGTCCCCTTAAACTTTACATAAATGCAGTTATCAACTTCATTTTCTTTAAAGCCAAAATTTTTAATGACTTTATCAAACTTGAGATACCACTGCATGGGCGCTTGATTTAGATCATAAATAGATTTCTTAAGACGACATCTGAAATGTTCCTTACATTCCATGACAAAACCTTCCAGCTGAGTCATGTAAACATTTTCTTCTAAGTCACCATTAAGGAATGTCGTATTTATGTCCATTTGATGCAGCTCTAAATCATAATGCTCTACAAGCGCCATAATTATTCTAAATGAATCTTTACTTGATACAGGAGAGAAAGTTCCATTATAGTCGATCTCTTCTCTTTGTGAAAAGCCTTTAGCTACAAGCCTTGCTTTGAACCTTTCGATGTTCCCCTTAGAGTCATGCTTTGTTTTATAGACCCATTTACAGCCTACTATTTTGGCTTCGTCAGGGATTTCTACTATGTCCCATACATCATTATCACTCATAGACTTCAATTCATCCTTCATGGCACTAAGCACTCAGGCGAATGCTCACTCTTCATGGCATCTTTATACGAGTTAGGATCTTCTGCTTTCCCTATGTCATTAACATCCTCATTCATATAGACAACATAATCATTCGAGATGTGTTACGTTGTGATCTCCTGATCAGTTCATTAGGCACTGCAAGACCAGGACTGGGTACTACAGGGGACTGCTGAGGCAGGAGTAGAAGAAGCAGGTGCCTTGAGCGCCCTCTCCGCTGTCTTGTCATGCTTAGCGATGAAATGCAACTTCTTCTTAGAGTTGTAATCTCCTTGGAATTTCCTTTTATTTTTGGGGATGCTAACTTGATTAACAAAATCTTTCTTTTCAGCCCTCAGTCTCTCTTCCTCTTGAACACACATCACGATTAAGTCGCTCATAGTCCATTTCTCCTTCCAAGTATTATAGTTAATCTTAAATGGAGAAAATTCAAGAGGGAGAGAGGTCATAATGAAATGGACAAGAAAACCATCAGAGATTTTTTTTTCCATGCCCTTCAGTTTGGCAGACATGTCTGTCATCATCATGATGTGTTCTCTTATGCCGCCAGACCCAAAGTTGTACTTAGTGTTGAGGAGCTTCTGAATCAATATACTGACATAAACTTTAGAGTTGCCTTTGAATTGCTCCTCCACGGATGCCAAGTACGTCTTAGCCTTTTCTGAGGTTGGGATTACTCCCCTTATAGCTTTTGAGATCTAGTTCCTCATAATCATTAGTGACATGGGGTTGGACCGCTCCCACTTCTCACAAAGTGCATCATAAGTTTTCTTTAGTTCATCATAATTCTCCATGCCAATGGCGGGAGCAGTCAGAGCGTCAACCCTGAGTGCATAGTCAAGGTCCAAAACTCCAAGGATAATGGTCATCTTAGCTTTCCAAGCGGGAACATTATTCCCTGTAAGTTGCTTTATGCCGTCAATTGTGGCGGTAACAGAGGAAGCGTTAAGAACTGGAGAGGAAAAATTGGGCCAGATTAGAAATTTATCATAAGAAAATAATTTGCACAAAAATAACCCTACGTTGCTCTGATTAATCATGCCAAAGAATTAAAACTCTAATCCGCATCACCATTGGGTAGAAAACGGAAAAGAATTTGATTAAACACATAAAATAGTGCATAATTACAGTCAACTTTGGTCAGAAAGTAATTATGAACCTACATAAATTGATCATAAAATTCTCCAAAAAAATCTTCACGTTGGTTCCAATTCAACCAAATAATTAATTCATAATTTTTTTTTGCATAAAACATCATTATTTTGGGCTATTTTCAATAGAAATTCCATTACATAAAAGTTAAGACGTTAATAAATCACTGGAAAATCCGGGAAAAAGAAGAAACCCAAAACTTGGCCTTGCAACCCAAAAACAAGCGTGCAGCTCGTTTCCCTGTGCGTGTGTTGGCCCGGTCGAGAGCGTAGCCCAACCACCGCACCCGGCCCATTTTTCGCGAGCGGCCAAGCTCAGCCCAGAGCATCGGCACCGTCCATCGCGATCGAACGGCCCACCGGTGATCAAAACCGCCGGCCTCCCCGAAAACCCTAACCCTATCATTCACTCCTCTCCGTCTCATCCGAGAAATCCACACGGCCTGGAGAGGAAAGGCGGCCACTGGTCCAACAGCACCGGTGAGAGAGAGAGAGAGAGAGAGAGAGAGAGAGAGAGAATGAGAAGAGGGCGGCACTACGGGCCTACCCGCCGGAGCGCACGTGCGACCGAGGTCGTGCGCGCCTCCGTCGGTTGGTTCTGTGGTGTTGCTCGTGTTGATGGTGCGTGCGGCGAGAAGGGGTTCCAGGCGGCGGAGCTCCGGCGAGCACACACACAAGACGGAGACGCAAGCTTCCGAGGAAGATCCACATGCACCCGAGAAGGAGGAGGCGAATCCACCGGAGGAGGAGGCCAATCCGATGACAGCATAAGCTCGCAAACACGTAAGGCCCCCCTCTCTTCTTGGTTAGGGCTTTGATTTGGGATTTAGGGATTGGATTGGGGATTTTCTTTAGAATTTGCATTAGGGTTTTTTAGGTTTCCCTAATTACTCTCATTCTTTAATGCTACCCGAGGCCTAATAGAGCTAAAACCCATGCCAGATTTGCCCATTCCGAACCCCAAAACACACATGAACATGCATTAATCTGAGGCAAAGAACCCTAATTCATGAACATGTGTTCTAATCCATCACTAATTAGGCCTAAGATAGGTCAAACATAATCATGAGCATTTAAACTGAGCCTAATATGAACTTAAACACATAATTGATCATCAATATGCTTAATCCGATCAAAATTAAGACTAATTGACCACTAATAGGTGTCAACCGAACATAATGAAGTCTTAATTAAGCATAATTAGGTCTGTTTAGGACTAATTTTGGCTCTGATACTATTGTTATAGCTTACGAGTCTTAACTCATAATCATTAGCCCTAACAATAGACACACGTAATTGCGGAAGCATGAAGTCTAATCTGCGTTCGGTAACGCCATCAAGAGTTGATCGGATAGGTGTCGTCGATGTACAGTAAGTTGATGCAGTGCTGGCCTGAAGAAGATGTCGATGTAGACTTAGCCGGCTTGTGGAAGATGTAGTTGTGGGTGAGTCGATGCAGCTGGAGGCGATGGTGATGACGGCGGCGATCTTCAAGTAGATTCAGCTCCGTGTTAGGATCGTGAAAGATTTATTAGGACGATTAGAACCTCACAAGATTGGTTAACTCCGCTAGGCGTCTGACCCCCTTATTTATACAACGCTACTCGACTCGAGACCACAATCATGTATTAGTTGCGCCTCCGATCATGATGCTTATAGGGACTGGACTCTCCCCATCTCTCGATCCCGTTAGTTAGAATATGTTAATTGTTTGTCAAGATCAATTTCAACACAATCAAGTGACATCTCCCGTCACTGCCGCTTCACCTGGACGAGGAGAGGGCGAGGCTGATTATCACGTCGAAGCAACACAATCAAGTGACATCTCTCGCGAGTTGATTAGCAGTGTCCAGTGATTAACTCACATCCAGACATCCAATCAAATAATACATGAATCTCTGTACAAAATCAAATGGCTGTAAATGACCTACGCTTATGGAAAAGCCGGCTAATCCACATATAGCAAAACTGTTAAAAAAAAAGATAGCATTTGAAACGGTGCTATGCCCTGTGGCATCGGAACGTAAACTTCGTGGCGTCTCTGAGGTTCCTCACAAGTTTGCAATGTCTGCCACAAAATCATATTGCCCGATCTACGAGGACTTTTACAGACCTGACGTCCCAAGCAATCAGTTGGCGTCCAGGTACGCCACATTGCTCGGACGAGAGCGAGACACGAGAGGATAAGAAACGGCCGTCGCAAAGAAGCTGCGGGACCTTCCTGTCCTTATCCCGTCCCGTCCTGGGCCGGCGCGCACCCCGATCCCAACTCCAAGGAGTGCACCGAAAGAAAGCAATCAAAGTTCTCCCCGGGTCGGGCACTGGATAAACGAAAGCAGCATGCCGCCGTGCCGCGCCAACGCACCCCACCTCACGCGATCCCCAGCCGCCCGCGCGCGCCACGCCCTCCGCTCCACTCCTCCCCCACGCCCCGCGCCCTTCCCACCGCCTCGCGAAACCAAAGCGGCCTCGCCTGCCACCCCCGCCCACAAATATTCCCCGCCTTTTCGCTCGTCGAGTCATCTCCCACCAGGCCACCACCCGAAAACACCGGCATCCGGCTCCATTCTTCGCCCCCTTTTATACGTGAAGCGGCCGGGCGATCGGATCCTCTCTAGCTTCGCGTCGCGGGTCAGCTCGTTTGGTCCAGAGCATGTGCCACCCGGGGCTGCCGCCTCTGCCACCGGGCTGCGCGGTACTCAGGCGGCGGGAGCCGCAAGCGGGCGCATCGTCTCCGCCCTCGGCCGTGCCGCGGCCGCACTACTACTGCGTGTGCTCGCCCACGGCGCACCGGGGCTCGTTCCGGTGCAGGTGGCACCGCGGCGGCTACGAGTGGGGGCGCCGTTGGCCGCGCGTGGGCACCCCAGGGCGTGCCGAAGGCGGGCCGGACATACAGGCGAGGACGGCGGCGCCGTGACGGTCCTCGTTCGGCGTCGGGCAGCCGGGGTCAAGCTGTATGTGTGTGTGTATGTGTAGTGTTGGTCACTCGCCTCATGGCGCCTTGTTCTGCACTGTGATGATGTAAACTGTACATAGTGCGAAGTTGTCACAAGTAACAGAAACAAACATGTATACATGACTCTATACAGGTTACAGCTTTAAGATTTGTCCAGAAACTGGCATGCGGTCGTGTATTGATTCAGCCATGAGAGAAGAAGAGCATCAATCGTCAATCGAATCTGACACTCAGATTTCAGAGTCAACTAGAATCGAGTTCATGCATATGCACAGGCTATTATTATATGAAAAAGGATTGCAGCCTGATAGCTGTCAGTCCATCGTGATCCGGCCGGGACCTCCCTTCAGTGAGCTGTACAGCTGCCTAGATCGTTTGAAGCCGAATATATCTGTAATCCTGTACGTTTTCGGTGGATCAGCTTCGGCGATCGCCTTCTTGAACTCTGCCGAATGGTTGCAGCCGAAGACTTGCACGCTTATTGTCCTCCTTTGAGGTGCGTCCACTTTTATGTACTGATCGAAGAATTCAATGAATTCTTCTTTCTTGAGCTCTCTTAGGGAGCAACCTGGCAAATGTTATTCGAGATCAGGTGTCTTGACAATTAATGACATGACTTTCTTTTAGAAAGAAGTTATTTTCTGTTTCCTCTAAATAGCATTTAGTAACAATGATAAAATTTTGTGAAAGTTTGCTCTCCTCTTACAGTATTCTTGTTTGCTTCGTACTTGATGCCATTTTTCTCTCATCATGTCATGCATTGTTGTCAAAAGGAGAACACTTACCTTGGACTCGACCCTATCAAACTTGAGAGCTCCTGCCTCGATCTCTCCCCAGTAAAAATGAGATTCCTCCCACAAGTTTTTAAATTTCTCCAGTTTGGAATCAATCAGTGATTTGACATTTCTCTGAAATAAGAAGTCCATGTCAATGCCAGCAGTGCAAATGTCTAGTCGAATAATATCAAGTAATGCCCTCTGATTATGGACATAAAATAATCAAGTATTGCATTAAAATGAAACATTATGGATATGACATCATATTTCTGCAATCTTTTTTCTAATTTATAGTTCTTCATTATTTTGATCCTTGGTACTAATACTGTATATCCCTTCTATGATGTAATGATGTAGACATCTTGTGCCAGTTTATAATCCATTCTCTAAATCAAGTTTCCTCACCAGTTCTGAGTCTTGTAGTGGATGTCGCTGCTTAACATTCAGTAAAAAGATTGTAGATAGCGTTTTGTGAATTAATTATGAGAGGGATATTTGGCATTGAACATCACATAACTAAGAAAAACATGAGAGCTCCATTAGCTCTGAAGGGCAAATTGGAGCCACTAACCTTAAAATCCTTGTCGGACAGTTCGTGGATTTTGCTTTCAAACATCTTGAAGAATTCATCAACTCTAGCATCAAGGTAAGAAGGATCCTAGCTGTCCAATATAACATCAGCAGGAGAAAACAAGCGAGAGTTTATCATATCAATTACTCTAGCTTTGAACTTGTACCTTTACTGTGGACTGATCAATAACAACATGGAGTGCCCGGACTCCATAGTCGGATCTGAAGAATGATAACATTCATGGTAAGCTAGGACTCCAAATGGTCAAATTCAAATGTGAACTAAACCTTCATGCTATTCCTAAAATGAGAAAGTAACAAGAAATACATGGAAGACAAAACCTCTGGCATATACCTTAGAGAAAGACTTGTTATATACCCAAGCTGCTCAACGGTTCGCAGCTGGTTGAAGGTAGGCTGGCTGGCAATTAGAGAGAATAGCTGAAGTTTGATATTCGAAATGGCATCGTCCTGATGTACCTGAATATATAAAACATGTTAGTATCCTTACTGTTATAGAACGTTACTGTTACAGAACGTTATGCATTCATCTTGGAACGTTTCTTGACTTTCTTCCTCCTTAAGATATTAGGGTCATACTAGTTTTCTGCCCCGTGCGTTGCAACGGGTGCCGAAAATTTCCCATTACGGATGTTATTGACTATCTCCTTGATTCTCTACCTCGTATAAAGGATAAATGGATAATACATTAAAGAAAATAAAAAGGGCCAAAATGGTCAGGCTTTATACATCTCACACTCAGTTGCACTGCTATATTTACTAATTAGATATGTTATTAAGTAGCTAGAGCATCACTTGGTGGTTGAAGAATACAGCAACTTCCCAATAAAATCTGTATGGGGTAAAAAATATTATTGTTAAATTGAATCCTTGTTGTCTTTATTTTTGCATGTGAGAACAATATTGTATCACAAAGCTTTAAAATTGGAAAAAAAGGTTAAAAACTTAAAGATTCTACAGAGTTTATCCACAGCGTTCCAACTATCATTGGACTGATAATAAGCAGTAAATAGTTGAGAGCAGGATCACCAACAATTAATCGATTTGGTGAACATGAGTTTTGCACCAAAGGTTTGAACGTACCAACCACCAATCAGTAATAAGTTTTTGATCAATATTGCATCTCTAGCACCACGTAAGTAGCCCTCACCTGAATATATTGGACGATTGACGAATTCTCATTTTTCGGATTTAAGCCCTCAATTTGGTAGTAGCATTTTAACTCATTTCAAGCATGATAACCCTTTTAGTCAGATATTGTGATGGAGACATGGGTTTGAACAAAGAATTGGGGGTATTAAATATAGTGTCTTCAATCTCCTGGACTATAGATTTTGTGTCACTTGGTTCAATATTCCCTACAAGGTGAATAAGTAAGATTAGAAATGCTTCCCATTTAAGTCTCATGGAAATATACTTAAACCATGATTAGCATAAGTCTGCCAAACCTTGAACATAGCATTCCAAAAATGTCTTCGATAGAAAGTGTGGTACAAACTTCGCAAGAGAATCTGATTCAATCTTAGAAAGAGGTTCAAGTTTCTCAACTACAGGCCACTTTTTGTCTTCCAATATCAAAGAGACATAATATGAAGCTTCAGAGTATGGTTGGATGAAATTGAAATTTTAGTAGCCCTTGACAGAAGTTTCCTGAGATTGTAAGATGTTGGTCAGCAATTACTCATGAAAGAAATCATCACACAAAATGACAAAAGACCATTATGTTCAAGAGTTTGAAAAGACCCGGCGCAGCACAGGTTATCCTAGATATAATATAGAGAAACCACAGGCCAAGCATGAGGTTTGAAGAATATATTGCAAGCTGCAACTCCTGAAAGTACAATTGGTAGCAACAATCCACAGTATACATTGCCCTATTTTATTGTAATTACGATGTGATAGAATCTGCACTTACGTGTCACTGACTATGCATGAATGCATCACAAACTGCACCATAACAAAGCAGTTAGACCATTCAACTGGATGGGATTGAGCTACTTTAGACCATACCCATGCTACACTTAACAAAGCTTACCTTTTAGTTTTTTGGCTGGTGAGAAATAAAGCACTGTATTGGAACTGAGAATGCCGTCAAGTTTCTAGCATTCTCTATGACAAGAGGGTGCCACAAAAACTAAAAGGTAAGCTCTAAGTGTAGCAGAGATGTATATGTTGTGATGGATTTGTGACCATATAAGAAATGATCGGATCCAAAATAATGATATAGGCAATATCAATTGAAGAAAAGCTTGTCCAACATCAGTTGGGATGGTACCGATCGATAAGCGCGTGAACAATGCTTGTGGTGTGCGTGTGTTTGTGATGAACTCAAGAACACAGTGGTTATCCAGATTCAAACCTTCCAAAGGATAATAGCCTTACGTCCTATGTATTTTGTTATCAGTGTTTCTGAACTGGTTACAGATGAGTCCCCCTTTGCTAGACCTGTTCTCCTCTTTATATGCAAGAGAATGAGAACTTACAAGTTGGTCATTTTTTGCTGACCCATATCTAGCTATATGTACTTTTCTTAGGCCATCATCACGCAGAGCGTGTGCTCCGCACCTTGCGCCGGTGGTACTATAGGGCCCTTCCCATCCTCTTGGACGCCTACACTCTTACCTTACCTCGGTAACCATGCATGTCCTCTCGCTATGCGCCACAAGCTCATCTGCCAAGCCATTATGTCCCAGCCTTCCGTGAGTCTACCTGCAAACTCATCCACTTGTTTGGTTGTTCTGCAGACCATGTCTCATCTATCATGTGGTGCTAAGTTGGTTCGTAACACCCCACTCCATAGCAATTAATGCTACGGGACGAGACACTGTACATCTGTGCCGGCCACGACTTTGTTCGTTGGAGGAGGAGCCTCGAAAAGGAAAACACTTAAGTAGATATCACTAAATACGACTAGTAAGGGATGGTCATGGGATCACATTAAATCACAAGGAGGCTAGTCGTGCAAACCTCGCGCTGGTCGTGCAAGCTAAGGGCTGGTTGCACGATGGACCAGGGTTCAGGATATATCCCCCGCCAGACGTCATATCCCAGATGGAACCTGTTAGCTAAGATGTCCCCTTACTTAATACTCCGACATAAGCCAACTCAACACTTCAAAACAAAATTATTGATACTTTTCATTCCACAACAGTGGGAGGCCGCTCTGGAATTCAAGCTACATATCAAAGACTTAAGAAGCTCTTTACTTGGATTGGCCTCAAGTCTGCTGTAGAAAATTTTGTCAAACAATGTGCCATATGTCAGTAGGAAAAACATGAGAATTGCAAGTTTCCAGGTCTTCTTCAACCATTGCACATCCCTGCTAGTGCATGGCAAGAACTGTCAATGGACTTCATTGAGGGATTATCTAAAGCAGATGGCTATTCAGTTATTCTGTTAATTGTGGACGGATTCACTAAAATTCCCATTTTTTACTCCTGCAGCATCCATTTATAGCTCAACATGTTGCTAGGGTATTCCTCAATAACATTGTCAAGCTTCATGGAGTTTCACTATCCATTGTTTCAGACAGAGATAAAGTCTTTACAAGCAATTTCTAGCAAGAGTTGTTTAGACTTATGGATACTAAATTGTAGTTAAGCACGACTTACCATCCATAAACTGATGGTCAAACCGAGCATGCAATCAATCGTTGAAAATGTTCTTGAGGTGTGCTATTCACAATTCACTGACAAAATGGTCCAAATGGCTAGCACTTGAAGGGTTTTGGTACAACACTAGCCACCACTCCTCTCTCAGTTGTTCCCCTTTCAAAGCCCTCTATGGTGTTGAGACAAATTATGAAGCCATACCTAGTCTTCAGACATTAGATAACCCTGATGTGTCAGTCATGTTGCAGCAAAGGCACTTATATTCTGAATTTCTGAAGAATCAATTGGCCCAGACACAAAACAATATGAAATTGCAAGCCGACAAGCATCGCACACCCAGACAGTTCTAGATTTGTGATAAGGTGTTACTTAAGTTGCAACCTTATGCTCAATCTTCTCTGGTAAACAAACCTTGTTCTAAACT
This sequence comes from Phragmites australis, assembly GCF_958298935.1. NCBI lineage: Eukaryota > Viridiplantae > Streptophyta > Magnoliopsida > Poales > Poaceae > Phragmites > Phragmites australis. Next base: position 40,814,537 of record NC_084922.1, on the reverse strand, counting down.
TTCATTCAAGTATTTTGGTATGTTTCTCATCACATACCACATTGGCTAGATCGCATACCGTCTTGTCTTGCCTTGCTTGATACTTGTAAGATCCACCCGGTATTTCATGTTTCACAACTGAAGCTATTTGTGAGCAATTATACTCCGATGTTTGCTAATATTCTTGACTACCAAGATTGGGATTCAATGAACCTTCAGCCCAAGCTCATCTTGGATCGCCGAATGGTAAGGAAATGGAATGCGGCAACGACACAGATTCTGGTCAAATGGCTGGTCTTCTCTCCCGGAATCAAAGGCAACTTGGGAAGATTATACGTTGTACGTCAACACTATCCCACTGCTCTAGCTTGGGGACAAGCTGTTTCTCAAGGGAAGGTATTGTCGTGGCTGGCGGTCTGGATGTCTCTGGCTCTATAGAAAAGAAGGCGGATTTCTAAAAGTACGTTATTGTAGCTTGCCCGACAAGTTGATGAAGGTAGCGTTGCCCAGCTGATGTGTGCGCGCGTGAGTTGGAGTGGTGTCCAGGTTGTATACCTGGAGTGTGGGCCATGTTGGCCAATGAGTGATGAGGAGTATAAATATTGAGAATATCGTTTCAAATTAGCTTTATGCAATAAACATGTATCTGATCCTCACCAACTTATTCTTGTTCTTCCTGTTCTTCTTCTTCTCTGCAAATCTCTCTCTCCTGTGAAATTCGCTTGCTACCCGCAGTGGCTACAGTGCCGCACTACGTGCCAAGCTACCGGCTCCGGTAACATGTCACGAGCATTCTATTTGCAGTGCAATTTTTCGCTTTCGCGTAAGTAAAGTTGTTCGCCTCGTTCGAAGGAGTTCCAATGGCGGTACAAACACAAAGGTTACAGTACCATTTGCTTACCTTTGCCTGCTGAGGTGTAATCGCATTGCACCTGAAGCGGGATCCAGACTCCAGAGGCGCACGTATGCTTCGGTGACCAATCAGAAGATGACGGTACGTGAGCTACGAATCGAACTTCGAAATTTTGCTCCAAAAGATCAAAAGTAGCTGGTTAATAAGTTGATTGCGACTTGATTAACGAGCATGACGAATATCTCGGCTCATTCGGCAATCGAGCAGAGCTAGAAGGACGGCTCGCCCGACTCGTTATGGTATGTAACAAGCAAGCCAGGCGCCGGCTCCAAGCGGTCAAGCTTTTCGTCCATCCCTAGCTGGCTAGAAAAGCATTGTTGAAAAAGGAAATTGGAAAAGAACAACGATCCCGTCCGACTAACCCTGCACTACTTGAACTATGGAAGCATCCACAAGTATGGATCAATTTCTCCAGGCAGAGCATCTTAGAGGCAGAAAATTCTGTAGTCCCATCTTTTATATTAAAAACCTTTATACATTTCTCCACGAGAGGATGCACGTAGTAAACCGTAGACGCAATTCTTCTGAGTCCCACGCTTTCCTGCAGAACATGACGCACCGAAATTGAACGGGGCTACGAATACGAAGAAGGCGTTGTCAGCGATCGTCAACCAGGACCCATCGCACTTGGCGAGCAGTGAGCAGTCCCAGAAGGGGCGGAGCAGCTACTTGACTACTTGTACAGCACCCGGCCTGCACCGTGGGCGCCTGGACGGCGCGCATCACAAGTCTTGTGCTCACAGTTCACAGTTCCAGCGCGCGAATGGTGAGTTGGTGACACTTCTGGTATTAAAACCTACAGAATCACAGTTCCGGCACAGAATAAAATAGCCGAAGAACTATACTGTTAGCTATTGCTGGCACCAATTGTAAATGCGCATGTACATAGTAAACTTAACGATGGAACATATCGTTGTAGAATCCTGCCAAGTCTCTATTGTATTTCCTTCCAAAACAAATAGAACCAGGTACCAGTGATACATCTCGGTAAAGCAATCGTGCTTCATAAACAATACCTACTATTTATCCGTGTAGATGTTCGAAAAATAACAGGATTGATTCTCCTCCAGGAACAACCAGTACAGGCTCAATGACAGAAGGTCGCAGGCACCATTTGGCGACGCTAAACACATGTTTTTGTTCACTGTACAGATGAATAATTACTAATACCAATTGAGTGTTGAAACTTGGTATCATCTGCAAGGGCTTAGGCAGGAATTAAAGGCTATGGAGGAGAACCTGACCAGCTAGCAGCTGAATAAACACCACCTGTTGCACACCACTAGTTAGTGTTAGAATGGTCCGGGGTTGGGGAATCAGTAATAAGCTCCAACTCTATATCCTGCTGCTTTTTTAGATAATCCTGTGCTGTTGATGTGATTATCTTAACAAAGAAGTTCACAAGCACAAGCCATACTATACTGTTCCAGACCAATGTAAAAGAGAAATTCCACTGTTTGTCCTGTACACGGTATATTATAGAACATTAATGAACCGGTAAGAGAAAAGGAGATGAACAAAACCAAGATAACAATTAAGGGGCAGCTAAGACAGGTAATCCAAGCTCAAATGACCACGGATTTGAACTGAAGATACCAACCTCCATTTGTGAGGACGGTGAGACTGGTGCTGGTGGCGATAAATACTTCTCTTTGGCAGCGTGGAGTTTGGCAATCACAGATGGCAGGGTGGCAGAAAACCCAGGAATGTGACCAAATATCCAGATTAATTCCTTTTCCATAAGATACAAGAGTTGATTGTTGCACAAAGACACAATAAATAGTGTCTGTGGGAGAAGAAAAAAATGCATGTCAGAACAAAGGGTGCTGCAATTATTAGTGTCAAACAACCTGACAAATCAGGTATGTACAAGTACAAGCCAAAATGACTAAATAATTCGGTTAAGTCAGGTACCGTAAGAAGCTTAGCCAGAGAGGTTTCTCAACTAAGTTCACCGGGATTTTCAGGACTAAGATTAGAAGTACATCACGTAATTTTATACAAGCTTTAGTGAACTTAATATTTAATTTCAGTGGTTTTTTATCTTCTCTTAATATGGCGACCAAATAAAAAAGAATCAAACCAAATCTAGTTCAACATATTAAATTCAGTAACGAGTTATCATTAGGTTTATTTCATTTTCAGGTTCAACATTTCTTATAAAAAAAATCGAAATTCCAGAAGAAGAAAATAAAAAAGGGCAGGGATTGAACAAGAGCACGTGGCTGACTGAGCGCTCACCCTACTAATATAGAGCAAAGCAACTTAGGCAAATCCTGCCATATTTTGTGCTGAAATTATATCCAAAGGACCAGCATTGAAGGCCAAACATGTGTAAATCCTAAAAACCAAAGAAGATTCTCCATTTGCAATCTATTTCTACTTCGGTTTTTGCTGAGATAGCTTGTAAGGTTTCAAAATTCGAATCCAAGTGGACAACAATGATCACATACAACCCTACAACGCATAGAAGAATAGTTCAATCTTATGAAGTTACTACAAGACTGTCTTCTCAAAGCTTAAAAAGACTACTACGGTACTACCCACACATTCATATTAATGGAAATCTCTAAAAAATACACAAGGCCAAAGGTGACAATGGAGTGTGTGGCAACAAGTACAACAAAGTCACGTAACACAGTCGCACGTTAGCAATTATTATAAAAGTATGAATATAAGGTAGATGCCTCACCTGAATATGAGTCTTGATGATGGCCTTCCCAATCAAAGTTGCAAAAAAGAACTGCCAGAAGTGGACGCCAAATTGCCCACACATAATACCAGCAAGGTCAAAGAGTGGGTTTGGAACCTATAAGGGCAAGAAAATAAGGCAAATTTTTACCTATCAGGGACTAGAATAAAATATTCCTCGTAGAGGAAACTTATGGCAGCTATTGTACAGAGAATGCTTCTTTAGCTTATTTGTTGGTGTTGTTTTTATCAAATAGACAAATACTTCTATACAACATCCATACAAATTGACAAGACAGCATGGCAGACAGGAGACTAACCGAAGCAAGTATCAAGATAGTGAAGAAGTTGAGATGTTGAGAGTGAGAAAGAAGCCATCGCTTGGTTCGATTAAGAGTGGATGCTACTGGCCCATCTTTGGAAGTAGCAGCATCCAGCTCCTTGACAGCTTTTGACTCACTTCCTGACAAGCGAGCTGCAACATGGCATAACATCCCTTCAGAATAGGCAGCTTAAAAACGAGTAAAAGAACAGAAACTGAAATGCCACGAATAGCCTTTCTACTCTTTCCAATAATTCACAGGCAACACTTCTAGAAATGGTTTTTCTAAGATTCATCACACACACAGCTCCACTGCACCTCTAATGTACTACCCTAAATAAGCAACTCTAGTATGTCAAGATGAATGGGAATGGCACTGTTTTCATTAATTGATCATAAGAGTTTTACACATTTAAGAGAAAAAGAAAACAATAATTCAATGTAGCAAACACTAATTATGCAATATTTAAGTTGATGAACTTTAGGTGCCTTAAAAAGGACATAAAGTCCAATGTTAAATGAATATAGTAACAAAAGGACAGCATGTTACGTAATACAATAGCAGAAGAGATGTATCTGTTGCTGTTGAAACAAATCAGTTTAAAAGCAGCACAGAGGCTAGTAATATTATTTGTACAGAGATTAATGTTGTAGAGCATATAATAGAATATCATTACTTTTTTATATAAAAAAGGCCTTGCAATTTTACCTGCTCGTGATATAAAATAAGGTGGGAGCTCGCCAAGCGCAGTCCCAATGCCCCAAAGAACTGCTTCCAGCTGTATCTGAGGTAGTAAGTCGAAGACTGGGATCCTTACTGAATGAGCTGATGCTGGGTACACAGGCGGTCCAAATTCTGAACATTTCTTGTCAAGCCACGATGGCCCAACTTTAAGCTGTATGGTATCATATGGAGCCATTTTCAAATCAACCCGGCCACATTGAACAGCTTTAATAGTGAAGAGAGCAATATGAGGGCCCAGATACAGCACAAACGTATGCAAACCAGAACCTGCATTTTAGAATTTAAATCATCAGCTTTAAAAATAAGATTATTTTTCTGTTTCAGCAATAAAATGTTTCAGATTTGCGTGTTCTAGTTTCTAAATTTAACAGTTGGCGAGCACTAATTGCAACATGTGTTGGCAAACAAACCGGGTGATCGTATAGCCCACAGAAAATCATGGCAGCCAGTAAAAACTCCACCAAACAACAAGAAGAACGTGCATAGCGAAAAAAGCCATATCCTTCCAGACTACTAATAGTTAACCAAATAATATTTTAGAATCTTGACAGAGTGATGTTTCAAGACTAATGGAATATCCACCGATGACATAATATACCTTCCAAAGACAGGAAAGGAAAATGCATCAGCATTCTGCGTATTTATTTGATGTGGCTGCTCTGCACAGACAGCTAGGTACATACAACATAAGTTTATAAGTCCCAACACAGTCAGATTAAATGCTAACTATAGTACCAGTCGAACTAGAGGGCGAATGAATATAGATGGAGGAGGTGAACATCATGTGCAAAAGCACCATTCACAAAAACTCCATGGCACTAATTTTAACTGGTTAAAAGGTTCATTCAGAATATAAATCAAAACAGAGAGAATAAGTCTGTGAACTGGCCAGGATCCCACGAAAACTGTATACTGACAAGTGAAAACTAAATACTTGTCACTTTTGACTTTAATGTTTAAGTTTTGACCAATAATAATTTTTAAAATTCAGTGAAGTGGCAATACTATTGTTAGATTTATCATCTAAGGCACTTGAAGTATGTTACATATTCATAACTGTTTGCGTATGTATTTTTTAAACATTTACAGTTAAAGTGTAAATAACAAAGACAAAAAGGTGACCAGTGAAACCACTACTGACTGCAAGCTTGTGATATTTATTTCTCCAGTAGGTCAGCAACATAATAATATAGAAATTGCTGCCCATTGGTCACCTTCATCTTAATAAGGTTGCAAACACAAACTAAACAGGAATTTGTAGTACATGTTTTCCTTAAATGCAATAGATTTAGCAATAGTTACCAAAAATAAAGTATGCCGACTATCCTCTTTTTTCCCGTCTAACGAACTTAGAACAGTAAGTATATATGCTTAAAGCTCTCAATCACATCCACTGACTATGCAGTTAAGAAATAATAACCAAAATACTAGTAGGATCAAAAGGATCAATTAGCAAACACCAGCAACACTTTATTCATTTTATTTTGCTTTCTTTTTTATTGTAATTGAACTCCCAATGTTGTGAGGTGCAAATAAAACTTGCCTAGTCCAATTGATGAAGCCACACCTAATGAAACCCACCACAGCACAAATTTTGCATAATTAAGGAACTCCTGCATGCGTTTCAAGAAAACAACGTTAGTGCTTACATTACCAAGATGCTATCAAAAAAATAGTATTTCAAGAAAATACAAGATCTTTAAAGTGTATATCATCTTTGTTCAATATGTTGACTTTGCAGTAGGAACTCTATAAGAGTTAGAAAATACACTAACAGGTGTTCTTATCGAAATGCCTAGTTGTATCAGCATAAACACCAGAGATTTAAAAAAACATTAGAAGGAAATGCAACACACCTTCTTATGCAGGTCATCTGAAACAAAGAGTAAGATTCCAGGAGCTACCACCAGAAGAATTAGGAGAACAAACAAACCACCCTTACTCAGGATATATGTTGCTAATCTTTTCAAGTACCGTAACATGGCTAACATGAAAAAATGTAATGTTCTGAGTGGCTGCTTTGTAAGTGTCAAATTCTCCAAGTCCATTTTGTGTTTCTCCCGAATTTCTACAAAATAAAGAAATACATGAGATAAAAGAAAACCAGACCAACAGCACCAGTCATCACAACAACCAAAAACTAAATTAGTTCAACTACTAGTATTGTAGTATGTCTGGTTATCAAAAACGACAACTCACACTGCCATTGACAAATGCATAAATCGGAACATAGGTCATCATTTGTTACAAGTTGCCTTGCTTTGGAGGGAAAACAAAGGTTTAGTGCAGGCAAGCAGTTAATATGGTACCAGGGGATCTCAGCCCTTAACATGATACAACATTCACACCATTGTCACAAATTCAGTGCACCAAAAAAAAAAAGGCAAATTGATTAGCTATTCTTTGATTTCAGATTTTGAGTTGTGCACATCTTACTGTGTCTTATATACCAAATAAAGTTCTTTGTACAGCCAAGTTTGATGCAAATTCATGGTGTCCTAGTGTGCTATCGAAAATACAACTTAGTTATTCAACAATCAATGCAACACATCATTAAATTGCAGAAATCAGAAAGTAACACCCACATTCCCATAGTTATCAAAATTGCAGAAACCAGAAACTAAATAACTACATTGTCGTCGCAAATTTGCAATGCACCAAAACAATGTAGACAAGGTGGTGACTTGTTTAGCTATTCAATGGTTTCAGACTTTTGAGTTGTGCACATCATGCTGTCATTATATAACAAGTCCTCTGTAGAGCCAAGTTTGATGCAATTCATGCGATACAAAACCAACTAAGCCATTCAGCAATCCAAAATAGGCATCATAACATGCAAAATTCATATGCGCTAGTTGCAAGAATATTTGCCATAATGGCATCAAACATGCTTTACCATAATACTAAATTAGTGCAGGGTATGTGCAATGCACTGATCCGCATTAGAACCGGAACAAATCGTTATATTCCCAAACACACAGACATCACCATGCAAGCACCAACGCAACGAACCGGACATATTGCACTTCCCACTTCACAGTTATCCCCAATCTCACTCAACTACAGGTCCACTCCAAATTTTTCTCCCATTATACACCGATTTCAAAGAAAACCAGTCAAACCGAGCAAGGAAGCTAGCTAGGCCGATCTAAAACACCTCACAATGCCTTAGCGCCCGCACGCATGAAACCAAGCCAAGGATCTCACCGGGGATGACGCTGCCGCCTACGTTAGACCAGCACCGAGACGGCGGTGCCGCCGCAGACATCTTCCGGCGCCCCATCGCTCCCCCCTCCGTGACGCGCGAAAACCCTAGATCTGGCGGCTCGAGGGCACCAGAGCCACCATGGGCGCCCGGATCGGACCCGAAGCTCCTCTTAGGGCCCGGGGGCGGCCGCAGGGGATGAGCCGGATCGCTTGCTAGATCGGAGAGGCGGCCGCGGCGGAGGCGCCGAGACGGTGGTAGTTCCCTCCCGTGACCACGTCGCGCGGTTCGTTTCAAATTTTTTTTTCTTATTTTCCTTGCTCCGGTTGGTCTTTCTGGGGGTAAGCGACGGGGCCGTTTTTTCCGTTGTTGCGGGTGGGGGAAGGAAACAATTTTTGTGGACTCGCGTGCTGTGAAACTGGGCCCGCTTCGGAGAGGCTACTGACGCTGCAAAGTGGGGCCCGCGAGTTGTCTGGCGTGGTGGGTCCGGGTTTCAGTGACGGGCAGTGGCGTGTCGGGGTGTGCGCGCGGAGTAGAGCTTGTGAGCTGCGCGCCGAGACGCGAGGAGCCGGGAGTTTGTGAAGCCGGAGACGTGCACGGGAGGGGTGCGGTGCGTGCGTGGGCGGGATGCCTTGTTGCTAGCCGTCGCTTGCGATGCCTTCTACTTGAAAAAAAGGACAATGCTGTACCTCCATTTCCCGACGAGGATCGAGTTTGCGAGAAAGAAAATTTCCAAGGTTCACATTTCACTCCGATCTATGGCACGGAACATGCATAGATCAGTAAGGCCTGGCCTGCCTGTAACGTGGCTGAACCGAGCCTCTGATGTATTATGCATTGCGTTATTACTATCCACTTCACGTAGAATTTAAGAAGAAAACATTAAGTATGTTTCAGGTAACAAAGAATTTATTTATTCAGGTAGAAACTTGAGCGGAATAGTTAATGGTAGTGATATAGTTTATACTATATTTTTTAAAGTGGTAGCGTTGAATGCACAAGCCTTATGATTTCTCATTTTTTTTCTCAATGCAGTGTGTTTGTTTGACCGTATCTCTATAACAAAGTAGTTGATAGTTTAGTTGATTTTGGTGCAAGTTCTATGTCCCTGAAACTCGAGTTGTTGATGGACAAATATTCCTGAGTTTGTGCTTCATTTAACCGTTAGTCATGATCAGCTTGGTGTACTTTGTTAATGGAAGTTCATTTGTATCTAAAGAAAAAGAACGATAGTTGCCTTGCTCCTCATAGGAGGGGGGCATGTGCCCCTTGTGCTCATCAAATCCATGTACAAAAATCTCCTCTTCTAATTTGTGTTGAGAGTATGAAATAATATAATTAAAGTATCTACAAGCTACATTATTTATGCACTGTTGTCTATACGGCTATATCTACTAATAAATATTGCAGAGAAAGAAGTAGATGCAAAATGCACTCGTATTCATCTCAGTTACAGGTACATATACAAGCGCAGGAGGGCGACCGTGAGTAACAGATTGGCCTACATGCATGGATCATGTGCGTGAGACTAGGAGGGTAGGCGGCAGTGCCGTGAGAACTGGTAAGAGGCTAACAAACTAGCTAACGGTTTGGTGAACAATATATGTTCTCCTATACCCTCACCCACCCCCACCTCAATTTGTGCATTCTCTGTGAAAATGCACAAGCTGGATCGGAATTCATCAAAGAGCGTCGAAGGCAGTCCCTTTGTCATGATGTCCACAAATTGGTGTTGAGTCGGGACATGTAGGACACACAGCTGACCGAGAGCCACCTTCTCGCGAACAAAGTGTATGTCGAGTTCAATGTGCTTGGTGCGGCGATGGTGGACCAGGTTCTCCGAGAGATATACTGCACAAACATTATCACAATACATCACAGAAGCTTTGTTGATGTCAGTGTGCAGCTCGTGAAGAAGATTTCTCAGCCAGCAACACTCTGCCTTTGCATTCACCACTGCCCAGTATTCCACCTCCGCGTTGGACCTTGAGATAGTGATTTGTCACTTCGAGGACCATGATATCAGCGACTCTCCAAGGAAGACGCAATATCCGGATATCGAGCATCACGTGTCTGGACACTCGACCTAGTCCGCGTCCGAGTATGCAATCAGCGAGGTCGACGTCGAGCCAGTCAAACGGATGTCGTAGTTGAGAGTGTCACAGAGGTATCGCAATATGCGCTTGACAAGGGCCCAGTGCTTGTCATGCGACGCTTGCATGTGGAGACAAGCCTGGTTCATGCGACGTCTGGCATTGTTAGGGTTAGATAATGAATAGCGTCTACTATGCTCTAGTAGAAAGCAACATCAAAAGCGAGCTCGCCATCATGCATAGACAATTTGGGCTTGGTGTCGATTGGAGTGGATGCTGGTTTGCAATTGCTCATCCCTGCGCGTTCGAGGATGTCTTCGGCATATTGGACTTGATTTAAGAAGAACCTATTTTTTGTGTGGGTTACTTGAATGCCGAGGAAAAAAGGAAGTGGTCTGAGATCCTTCATTGCAAATGCGGAGCTGAGCTTGGTGATGATTTGTTGGAGGATCATCATCAAAGAAGCGGTAAGGATAATGTCATCGATGTATAGAAGAAGATAGGCCATGGTCGAACCGTTCCTGTACATGAATAATGACGAGTCCACCGGTGGAGTGGAAGCCAATTGTGCGCATGTGTCCAGCGAACTGTTGAAACCAGGCCCGTGACGGCTTTTTCAACCTGTATAGTGACTTGGTGAGTAGGCATACATGATCAGGGTGTTCAGCATCAACGAAGCCAGCAAGTTGGTAGAAGTATATGCGTTTAGCGATTTCACCGTGCAAAAACATGTTCTTCACGTTGAGTTGTTGGTGTACTGGCCAGTTGTGCGATACCGCGAGATGAAGGATTATACAGATCATGGCTGGCTTGATGACCTGCAAGAAGGTCTGGTTGAAGTTAACTTTGGATCATTATGTAAACCCACGGACGACCCACCTAGCCTTCCGGTGTTCCAACGAGCCGTTGGGGCAAAGTTTGTTGTAGAAGAGTCACTTGCCGGTGATGATGTTCACTCCATGTGGTCGAGGGACCAGTGTCCATGTTTTATTGTCTTGCAGGGCCTCAAACTCCTTCATGGCATCTAGCTATTCAAGCCGTGTTGTCGGTGGGTGAACACCGCAAGCGAGGATCCTGAGGGACCCCCTTTGAGATTCGGCCGGGGGGCTGATTCTGGATCTACCTCATACGTGAATTTAATGCGAATATGTGAGATCTAGACGGGACGGATGATCGTCGGCTAGTGAGAGTAAATTCTCAAGGGATTTTAGACAGGTTCGAGCCGCACGGAGCGTAATACCCTACTCCTATGTGTATGCTACTAATGCTCTTGGAATGCCTTCTTCTGGATCTCTGTGTTACAAGGTTTTTTGTCTAAGTCTAGAGCTTCGGTCGTGCTCCAAGCTTGGTGAACCTCTGCTCAGCTTGGCTTCTCAGAAAGCTTCTCAGACTTGTGTGTTTTATGCTCTCACTTGTTCAGACTTGTAAAACTTGTCCTTCTCCGGAGTGCACCCCCCCCCCCCCGTTATCTTGTTTGGGGAGGCTTGGCGTGCCTAGAAACGGGGGGCACGGGTCCCCATGAGCCATAAATGGAAAACAACTATCATGGGCTACAGTTTGATGTTACAGGAGGTTGAAAATGCGCCCTCGGTCGGTCTTGTCTCCCATTACGCCAACTTTAGCAGGTGCAGGGGGGCCACCAGGCAGCCGCCGAACAACCCCGCATGCCCGCTCGGTTATAGCAGGTCTGACACAGTAGGGGGCAGGCGATACGCCTCGAGCTCAGCGGTAATATCTCCGTTTCCTTTATGGGCCCCGCAGGGTGACGCGCGATGGGACCGGTCGTATTAAATGTCCCCACGCCTTCCTGTCAGGCGGTGGCAGGGACTGACGTACTTAGTACGACAGGCGTGGGGGGGGAGTGGTTGGAAGTGACAGGTCACGCTCTCTCTTAAATGCAGCATCGGATCTCTCACCAATTAACACCTCACTGTTGAGCTCTTGTGGGGTCCACCGGCAAGGGGGGCTTCTCAGGTCCTCGGGGAACTCTGGGTGCTTGGAGGACTACTGTTCATAGCCCCGAGTGCCCTCTCCCGGATATATCTTTTCTCGGGTCCTCGAGGAACTCCGGGTACTCGGGGACCACTGTTCATGGCCCCGAGCACCCCTCCCAGAACTGGCTCTTCTCGAGTCGTCGGGGAACTCTGGGTACTCGGGGACCACTGTTCATGGCCCCGAGCACCCCTTCCGGAACTGTGTCTTCTCGGGTCCTCGGGGAACTACGGGTACTCAGCGACCACTGTTCATGGCCCCGAGCACCCCTCCCGGAACTGGGTCTTCTCGGGCCTCAGGGAGATGGTCCCCGAGGGAAGGCACCACGTGGCATTCTGTTGTTCTAGCCTCGGGACTCGGGACTCCTGGTTCCCATGTCACCGACACGTGTGGATAGAGATCGGCGTAGTAGATGGCGATTGCATGGCGACATTCGCATATCGTGGGTTGGGATTAAAGATCTAACTCGTGCATGTGTCACCATCAGGTGGTGAGGCGGTGCTATAGTTGTAGCATGTGTTGAGGCTGTGGCGTGGCCGATGGACGGAGATAGAGCTAGAATGTTAGTAGATGACATGGTGACTATGTTGTGTGCTAGAACGGCCTACTTAGGAGCCGTCACAAGTGTGGCATCGTTTAACGGAGCATCGGGCGCAGGAGGCATCATGGTCACGATGTCATTTGTTGATGTTGAGGGGTGCATAACGGGCACCGCCGAAGCTGATGAGTTGGCATATTATGGTGGCCAGCATTGGCTGGATCGCGTGGGAGTCTCTACCGTCACGACACACGTAGTGGTATAAGTAATATGTCTTGGATGGGAGGCGACGTGGAGCTAGTGGGCGTTGGCCATGGAGCTACGACCTGCTTGAAAGGAAATTTCGCCTCATCGAAGTAGACATGACGGGAGGTTAGTGCACGCCATGTTTCAAGGTTGTAGCACATATATCCTTTGGTTTCAGCCAGGTAGCCGATGAAAATGCAATGAGTGAAGCATGGCACTAGCTTATGTGGAGTTGTGGCTGTTATGTTTGGGTAGCATAAGCACCCAAACACACGTAAGTGCTCATATGTGGGTGGGCAGCCAAAGAGGAGCGCATAGGGTGTGTGGTTGTTACATGATCGATATAGGAGCCAGTTGAGTAGGTATGTTGCTGTGGCAAGGGCATCCAGCCAAAACACGGGCGGCATAGAGGCATGGAAGAGGAGGGTGCACACACTATCATTTAGTGTCTGGAGGACGCGCTCAATGCGGCCATTTTGCTGCGATGTGTACAAGCAGGTGAGACAAAGCACAAAGTCGTGAGCGGAGAAGAATGAACAAGACGCGGCATTATCGAACTCTTTGCCATTGTATGTCTGTAAACTCATGATAGATAGCTGAAATTGCGTACAAAAGCATGAAAAGAGATTAGAGCATGGAGGACATTAGATTTATGTTGCAAGGGGGGAAGTCCATGTATAATGTAAGAAATCATCTAAGATAACCAAATAAAACTTGAATCCTGAATTGCTTATTATAGGGAAGGTCCATACATCAAGTGTAGTAGTTGAAAGGGAAAAGAGTAAACATTCTTCAATGTGGGAAAGGGCAACCGTACATGCTTGCCAAGATGACATGAATGACACGTATGGTTGTCAGATTTCTCACAAGAGTAATCAAAGGACTATAGAATGTGATGTAGTGGAGCATGCCCTGGATGACTAAGCAGGCGTGCCAGAGGTCAATGCTGGCATGGAAGGAGTTGTCGTTGGCGAGTCCGGTGAATGGCGCACGAAGCGGGTAGAGATCGCCGGTGGAGTCACAACGGAGCAGAACCGTCCGGGTGCGAAGGCCCTTGATTGAGAAACCACACGGGTCAAATTCCATAGATACCGAGTTATCTTTAGTTAGGGCATGGACTGAAATTGTAAGACCCCTTTCTCAGGATCTCCTGTGCCTCCTGTATCAGTCCCTGGATCAAGTAGCTGATACGCACAGTACAACAGTTGTAATATCACAGTCAAGCTTGAACATAAGTGTTACGGTTACAGAGTACAAAGGGTTACAAACCATAGCGTATATATTACAAACTTGGCCGAACGACCAACAAAAGCACAGTGGAAAACAGAACCCAAACCACAAGCAGCTAGGGTGCGAACACAACTTTAGAGACTACTCTTCAACTCCGTCCTCGCCTTTGACGTTGGTGGGGCTGCCTCTTCATCTGAATGACAGCAAGAGTGAGCACAGAAGGCACTCAGCAAGCCCCATACTATTTTAAGGTGTTGATAAATGCATAAATGGGTGATTCAAGGATAAGGCTTTACGGTTTAGTTTTATGCGTAAAGCGGTTTATGCAGGTATTCTATTGTATCATTTATTATTGATTTTAAATAGTTTAAAACCAGCTAACAAGCTTTATCTGGGGCTTTTTTGTCCTGGGAGGGGTTACACCTCACTCCGCAGTCCCTATTATCACATCTGGTATACATTTAGTATCATACAGCTTCTAGCGGGGTAAGCCAGGAAACTCATCACACGGACATCTAGTCCACACACTTACTCATCAAGACACACGCACCCAGAGTCTAGTCATCAAGGTTACTGCTTTCGCATGTCCATGGACGTGGGCACAGCTATTCGAATAGATTTACACTCTACAGAGGTTGTACAACTTTACCCATGCGATATGCTCATCCTCCAACCATTGCAAGCGGAGGAGCGAATCATACCGAGATCCTCTAAATACCTTTCCTGCTGGGCTTTTCTATGAGACACCCCAAGTACTAGAGACCATGTTCAGAATACCAGATTGGCTAGGATGTCTCTCGAAATATTCAACAGAGGGCTATATGGACACTTGGTTTCTCGCTGCTCCCCAGCCCCCTAGTATTATGCCCAACTCAGTCCAGTGATAGAAGAGTCAAGTCTTGTTCATTTAGGACGCATGGTTGCACGGGGGTGGCTAAGCATGACGGCGCAATGACTCGGTCCTTAATCGGCCAAAGCAGGTATCTTCTGGCAATGAACACCACAAAGGTGACTAAGCCACCAGGAGCGTCCTCGTCTAGAGTACTACTCCACCTGCCCCCGCCAAAACAGTTTTCACCCATTTTTATACATCTCTCACAATATCCCACACGATGTCAAGGATTTCACAACCATCACGGAATTCATACCATCAAGGATTCATAGTATATGAGTTAACATTGATAATAGTAATTCTTATCTTCGAGGAGAAATGTTTTAAAAGTGACATCTCTGAGGAAATGTATTCCATCCTAAGCATGCTAGATATCAAGGCGTCGCCCATCGTTAATATATTTAAAAACAGGTATTCTGAGGGTGATATGTATTCTGGATGATGACATGTAAGGTATGTCATTGTTGATAGGATTAACTACTACAAGTAGTTTGAAAGAAAATACAATATATAGCACATGCGATAATAAGTCTGGATTTAGTTGATCATGTATATTATTTGAAAATCATAGGTTCAGTATGATCAAGGAGATAGGAGTTGCCTTCTCCGAAGTTCTCTTCAGAGTCTTGGTTGTAGTTT
This sequence comes from Phragmites australis, assembly GCF_958298935.1. Lineage (NCBI taxonomy): Eukaryota > Viridiplantae > Streptophyta > Magnoliopsida > Poales > Poaceae > Phragmites > Phragmites australis. The sequence goes on along the minus strand of NC_084922.1, from coordinate 40,799,052 downwards.
GGATCCTCCTCGTTCCTAATGCTTTCTGCGTAGCACTCGCAGAACTCTGGTTGCTCTGCAATTACGACAATGATCAATAACGGCTATACTAGAAAAGAACTAAATAATACCAAATGGAAAACCAAATGAGCCCTAATGGACAACATAATGTGACAGATGAGTAGATCTCGATTTTAGATGAATTTCGGCGAAAGAATCGCCGAAATCGGAGCCAGAACGGATAAGTTACGGCTCCCAGAAGTTTTAATCTAAATTAAATCGGAAAAAATATTAAATGGCATTGTTCATGAGAGGGACCCACTGGTGAGGCCCACTGAACAGTACCTGGGCCCACATGAAAAGTAATGGGTGGGACCCGCATGAACAGTACTATTTGGGCCGATATGGGCCTAGACTGGGCTGAGTCCGGGCCGGGCTGCACAGTGTTGGGCGCCCGCTGGGGTGCGACCCTTAATGGCTGGGCCGGTCTGGCAGGTCGACGGTGCTCGAGCCGAGTCTGGCTCACTCGGCCAAGCCGGGTCACGGCTATTGGCAGGCCCACGTGAACGTGTGGGCGCGTGGCGATGGCTGGCGCAGCGCGAGCGGCGGAGTTGAGGGGAAGGAGTGGCCAGTGGCGAGAAATCTCACGATGGCGCGTGCGGGGAAGCTCGCCGGCGTGGGATTCCGAAGGGGGTTTCACGATGCGAAATCGACACTGAGCTTCTTCGCGGAACGGTGAATGCAGTGAGGAGCATGTCGACAGCGGTCGGCGACGAATTCGGTGCCAGTCGGCAGCCGAAGGGGCACCAGCGTGGCCAAAAATCGGGCAGCGCTCCCATATACAAGGAGGCACCAATCCGCACCGAAGGAGGGGCCTACGGCTTCTAGACATCACGATACAACGACCGGCGACACACACGGGGCACTAACACGTCAGCGGCGAGCTAAAGCGCGGTGGCGGAAGTTATACACATGGCGGTGCATGGCAACCAGCCAAGAGAGAGCTTGGGGGCGTCTACGCGCTATCTAGGAGGGGGCGCCAGGGGCTTGGGATGCTCACCGTGCTCAAGGACGGCGAGGAGTGGGATGGCGGCCGGAGATTCGTCGAAGAGGTGGCGGTGATGCTGATTGACTGCTGGCGCGAGCGGGCTTCTGTCGAGCTCCTGGCGAACGGATGGTGGCTTAGGGACGACAGAAGGGCTCTAAAGCTCACTGGCAGCACGTGGTCGGAGGTTCGACGGTGGCGAGGTGTGAGGGTGTGAATGGGCGACGACGGCGATGGAATGTGGGGAAAGGAGGAGAAGACAGACTAGGACGACGCTATTTATAGTGGGAGAGGGAGCACGGGAGGGGACGGTGTGTGCGTGACGTCGAGCGGTCGTCAGTGGGCAGTGCGACGGTGAGGTGGTGGAGCGGCGCCCACTATTTTTCCCGCAGCGTGGGCGCTCTGTGCCGGCCACGTGCGGGCAGGGCGCAAAAGTCGTGCGTAGCCAGGCCCTTGGATTGCGGGGAAGAGAGAGCAGAGAGGGAGGGAAAAGTGAAGAGGATGACGGCATGGGGGAAAGGGGCAGGTGGCTCGCCGGCGTGGGCAGCGCCAGCGAAGCGCAGCGTAGCGCTGGAGGAGGAAGGCGATCACGCGGGCGGGGCGTGGATGTGCGACACATGGACAGCTCAGCGCGGGCGGGGCGTGGATGACGCTGGCGCGCGCGCGGCCGCTCGGCTGGGCCGGCCGTCGTGCTGTTGGGCCGAGCGCATGGAAGAAGGGAAAGGAGAGCGGGTCGGCTGGCGGGCTGAAAGCAGAGAGAGAGGAGATTCGGCCCAGGAGTGAAAAAGAAAAAGAAAAAGGATAAGGAATTAAATTCAAAAGAGAGATTTGAATTTGACTTTGGATTAGGATCAAATCAATTGGAAATTTTTGAATTATGAGTTAGAGATAAAACTCTGAGATTTGGGAATATGATTTGAATTTGAATTTGGACTTGGGATGGAAAGAATTTTAAGAACGGATTTGAATTTGAGAGATATTCAATTCAAACTACCACTAAAAAATGCATCAAAACCAAAAACCAAACGCAGACGAATCAACTTAAGGCAGAGATTACCTTAGTATAAAATTGAAGCATTTTGGAATACTTAGCTAATTAATAACAGTACCAATACTCACACACATACTTCCTTGATTTTATTTGGTTTTAATTTACTATAAAAAATTTAAATTTGCACTAGATTTTGCTATTTAATTAATATGCTAAATTCATTATGTCACAGAAATCAAGTTTTTGATTAACTGAGGTGAAATCAAAACATTGTTGAGATGTAAAGGGGATAAAGAGGTAGCGATAGTGGCTCGACTGGCGAATTGAATAGGCAAAGGATCATCATTACCGAGTTGTGGTCGATTGGCGGGTCATGTTGTTGCCACTGTTGTTGGATGCACGATTTCGCTCATTTGACGTCTTGCGTTTGTTTTGGCGCTCACAACCACCGGACGGAGAGTTGGACGTCGAGGAGGGTGGTGTGGTAGCAAGGTGTCTTGGAGTGGTGGAGGAACCAACCACCAGGAGTGCCGTGTGTGCCATGCGGTTCTCTTCCTATGACATATAGGATCTTATTTGGAGGAAGCTAGGTGGTGGCACCTGCGATGTCAGGACGAAGATGGCATGACCGACTTTGGAGTTGAGGCCTCGCAGTGTGTTGATCATGAGTGCTTGGTCGGTGATGGGTGAGCCGACATCGCGCAACGTGTCCACGAGCTGCTTGAGGCGACTATAGTAGTCGTTCACGGACATGTCCCCTTGGTAGAAGCTGTGGAACTCTTGCTGGGCGTAGACGGCGTGTTACAGAGAGTTGTCGAGGAAGAGGTTGCAGATCGTCGTCCACACGCCGTATGTTGAGGCCTTTGGCTGTGTCACCATGTTCATGATCTCCTTGGTGACCATCGAGTAGAGCCATGAGATGATACTGGAGTCCGTCTGGATCCAATGGGCGTCGTCGAGCATCACGATGATGTCCGTCATGCCGTCGATGTGGCTAGAGAGACCGAACTTCATGAAGGTGAGCTCGAAGAACGTACGCCACCGCATGAAGTTGGTTGTGGACATGACAAGGGTGATAGGCACATCAGCGTGGATGTTGATCATGGCGATGGGCGAGGGGCTGTGGTGCAACGACATGGGGAAGAAAGGGGTTGGACAAATTCCCAAATCATCCAGAGGTGGAGGAGCCAGAAGGGCTCGCCATGGAAAACGAGAGGGAACGGAAGAGTTAGAGATTGGATCAAGGTTTGTGTGATACCATGTTCAGAAAGAAGTAGATACAGAATGTACTCGTCGTATTCATTTCAATTATAGGTACATATACAAGTGCAATAGGCTACATGCATGGCTACTCGTGAGTTACAGATTGGTCTACATGCATGGATCATGTAAGTGAGACTAGGCGTAGTGCTGTGAGAACTGGTAACTGATTCTTTTCATTAGATATTGTGGAATTCAAGGAAGTTGTATGCCCTGTAGCTAATAAAACAATGTCGAGGCCTACTTTGTTCATTCTTTATTATACTTTGTTTCTGCATCTTTTTCTGTTCAACTTATTGGCTTCAGAAGTTTATTCTCACAAGGAATCGTCTCCATGTGTTTTTGCTCTTGGTGATGCCCAATGTATCTGTACGTGTACCCTTATATGTTCGATACATAAATGTTATGCAGTGCGAGAAATTTTATGTTATTTCATGGATTGATTTATGCAGACTGATGTGCATACAGGTATGGCAGACAACTTGTAAGTGAGCGTAACACTTGAATAAGCTTCTTTTATTCAGTGAAACCCACGAGGAAGCCATGATGATCAAGTTCATACTGTCACGCACGCACTTTTCGTTCTTGATTTTTTTCTTTTAACCGAGTTCATTTGCCGGTTTTATACACACCAAGAAACACATTGATAGGGCGTCAGGGAGCGCACCTCAAGTACTAGCACCAAATAAGTAAAAATTAAGTGGCAGCGACGGTGATCGAGCAATAGTTGCTTCCTTATGACCATTGTTAGGTGCTATGTCAGATTTCTCAGCTACTGTCCATAAAGCAAATCACACGCATTTAACATATTTTATTGGCCACATGGATCACATCAAACGGATCCTGAACGGCCCACCCAGTTAATATATCAAACGCATTTGGTTTGGCGAAGCTTTTTTACGACGCGACGTGGTGCCTGCAGATCCTTCAGCTGCTGGTAGACTGCACAATGGTAGCCACAAAAGCATGGCCGCAACCGCGCGATCGATGATGGATGGACAGGGCGAACGGGAAAAATGAAGAGCTAGCACACGTGGATAACGAGCTCCTTTTCCATTCCACGTCCGGTGACTGGGAGGAGATGGCGAGGCTCGGTCGAGGCGTCGGTTGTTGCTTGCTGGCTAGCTCACCCGTCTGGTAAAATCGATGGCGTGCACCGTAAGAATTACCCGAAGCATGCGTTCCCACGCCTCCAGGCAAGCATCATGGATGCGAAGGAAAGGGGGTGGGGGCCTGGGGGAGGGGGGGGGGGCTTGTGGCGCAAGCGTTCGGTCGTTCGGTGCCCTTGCCTGAAATGTTTATTTCTTTAACCCCGGGATATGTATCTTGCTTAATCCGCTGGTGAACAAGGCGCAGAAGAAACCAGCGACGATTGATGACTCTGCCGGGTTGCCTTGTTTAGTACCTTGATCGGGCAAATGAGAAACAGTGAAGTCCTATACAAGATGCAGTAGCAGTACTAGTTTATTTGGCGCGGGAATCTTGTGAGGGAAGGATCGCACGCGAGAGATCGATCCGCGATAGCGACGGGACACCGTAAGACTATGCCTTAAGGATTCTGTTCGTAAAGGAATTATTTATTTTAGCGTTTCAATAAAAAAATTTCACGTTTCTTTCACGAAGAGTTTTTTAAATTTATTTCTTTTAGTATGGGATTCTCTCTATTTTCATTTTACAAATATCTTTCAAACAAATTACTACAGATGAGAAAAAATAAAAAAATAGAAAAAAAGAGAATTAGAAAGAAAACGAAATAAAAAGTGATTAATATTCTAAAGATAAGCATGGCAGCGCTCAGGGCGGGGCTCATCGATCGTATGATTGAGGCGCAAGGGAGTCTGGTGCGGCAGGGAGCACCGAAACGGAGAATAGTGTGGGAGGCTTTACCCAAGTGTAAAGCAAGCCGAAGCTGTGCGGGTTACTTCAGCAGCTGGTTGTTCATATACACTGAGTCCACTGACCAGTGACCACACCACGCCAACTGCCTCTTCTTCTCTGCAGCAGCAGCAGTTCTTCACATGCTCGTCGTCACGACCCATGCGGTTTCGCTCTGCTATAGATATGAGATGCTGGAGACGACGGCCAAGGCTCGCCATGGGGGGGCTACGGTCTCTGCTCTCCCCGCTGAGGAGGCTCTGGTGCCGAGTGAACGCAGTGCGGCGCAAGAGTACGTGGTTATACGCACTTCTCCCAGTCCGTTCTTCCGGTTACTTGTTTCTTCTCTTTCTGAAAGATGTTTTCCCGGTTCCTGAATTCTGATGTCTGAACGACAATTCTTTGTGCTGTGTGCAGAGAGAGGAATCTACATCCTGTACGACGACGTGAAGTCGTGCCAATGCGAGGACGTGCACGTGCTCTGGTCGATCCTCGTGGAGTCCCACGGCCTGCCGCCACCGACGCCGACGCTGCCGGTGTTGAGGCTGAAGCGATGAGGGACGATGAACGCGCCGGCACCGCCTGAATAATAGTCGAAGGTCGACATGGCCATGGGAGGTGAAGTAGTAGTGTTTTTCTGAATTCTGATGTACACAATGTTAGTGTGTGTGTCGCCGGCGTGCTGCTCTAGAATCGTCCTGCATTAGCGCCTCTTTTGGAGGCTGATGAGACGAGAGTGGCCTGCGGTAGAGTGTAGCTGCTGCACCGGTGGCTTCATGAGTGCGGTGATGGGCTTCTTGGAGCGCACCCCTCGTTTGATTTCTCGTTTATTCTAGATTGTATTTGCATGCAGTCCTTCAGTTCGTCTCGCGTTGGAAGAGAGCGACAGAAGTAGGCAATTTTCTGAACCTGCTATCACCATTTTTTTGTGTTTTTGTTTATCTTCGCTTTGTGGCGCCTCCAGTTTACACTCATTTCGTACCGACATTTGAGCAGCATACTGAGCCAGACTGCAGGGATATAAACATCCAAAACACACTTATTAGAACTTGCATACTTGGTAGCCGGCCGTCCTCTTAGAACTGTACAAACTCTGTCGACATGGGCCAGTCCAGACCTGGAGAACTTGCGCTGGCCTCACAATGTTGGGCCGGCCCAACTTGCGAAACTACATGACAGGCCTTCGACCCTGCTAAGCCGGCGAGACAAAACCCAATGCCCAGCCCAATGGCAAAGGGTGATTGATCCAAGTGATCTTGTTGACACGGCAGAGGACGATCGATCGAGCGCGACCGATCGCATAGGCGAACGAGGATGGACAGCATATCACAGCGAAAATCCATAGCATTTTGGAGCTAACCAATGGTACCAGCTTGACAGTTACGAACGGGTAAAACGCACCCACAGGGGCTGCCACGGTGAGCCATCTCCAACTCGGACCTAACATCTCTCTGCATCGTTTACACCGCCGCGCCGAACCGAAGACCAGGCCAGCACAGCACGAGGCCGGCACCGCAGAGTTGTGCCCGTGTGCCACGCGCGCGCCGCTCCGCCAACGCAGCGACAGGCCAAGCACCAACGCCAGCCGGCACCGGCGCCGCAAACCACCCTCATCTCACGGTGAACCACCCACGCCAATCATTGTGAACAACCCGACCGCATTGCTCATTCATCGAATCGACAGCGGCAACAAGTCGGTAGCAGCTTCTTGCCGCTGCTTTCTCAGCTCCTCGCCTCCCGATCCACAGAAGCTAGCGAGAGATGGCAGGACAGATGAAGGCCAAGATCCTCGTCGTGGTCGTCGCCTTGTCTCTGGTCGGCACGGCTTCTGCAGCCGACGCGCCCGCCCCGGCTCCCACGTCCGGCGCCACAGTCGCCGCGCCGGTCTTCGCCGTCGTGTCGGTCGCCGCAGCTGCTTTCGGCTACCTCTTCTGCTAGAAGTGTGCATAGCCCACAAGCTTATTATTATTCGTTTTGAGATTTGTTGCTTCTTGAGTGCGTGGATGTATTCATATATTTCATCTCCTGATTCGAGGATCACTAAATGACAGCCAAGACCACCCGATGCGATCATGCGATTGTCACCGTCTTGGGCTCAGGCCCAACTACGGACTAGGCCGTATTGGGTTGGTGTGGCCCATTCGGATGATTGGCCTGTAAGAGCTAGACGTCGTCCAGGAGAGTAACCAAACATTGAAGAACCAGAAATAGGAACCTAACGGTGAGCTGCAGCTAGACGAGTCCTTAGGGACTTGATCTACCCTTTCCCTATCCTCTCCTCTTCCCTGTACTTCCCAATCCACTCTCTAAGCTTTTAGAACTTTCTCCGAGACTTGTATTGGTTGATTCGACTATTAAACTCCGATTTGAAATTGTTCTTGTGTGTGTTGTGTGGATTTAAGTGCTTAGATCATTCAGGTTGGTAACAACAAATATACTACTTATTTTCATCTGCTAGCTCACGCGGTAGTTGGTTTGAAATTTTCCTGGGTGAAATTGAGCAAGGACAGACTAATGAGATTTTTCATTTCAAACTCAAAAAAAATTTCTGGGTGAAATTGGGCAGTCCCTCTCGACCCGCATCTCGTCGGAGTACTGCTGCTTGAAAATTTCCCTTTCTAGCTAGAGGTTTGTTTCGCATACAAATGTGCTACCTTGTTACAGACCCGAGGGCCATAGACAAGTTTAGAATAACTAAGTTTCTACTACTCACAGATTCTGAGTCTCCTCCTGCGATCAAATACTTTGAGGGCAAGTGATCTTCCGTTTCGTGCTAGTTTTCCCGCCAAGCACATAGGAACGGAAAAGGCTCGGCCCAAGTTCCAGCTCAGTTCCCTTTTCCCAGCCTTCTCACTTCTCAGTCGTTTCTCTCTCTCTCTCTCTCTCTCCAACCCCCTCCCCCACAGCCCCGTCCAGATCCAGATGGGACCTCCACTGCTGCTCCACGCCGCTCTCCTCTGACCCCGCCCTCTCCACCGTCCCCACCGCCGGCGTGATCTCCTCTTTCCCCACTGCCGGTTTGTCCCACCGTCCCCTGCTGCCGTCCACCTGGAGTGCAGAGCAGCCGCCGGTTCCCCGCTCCACCCGCCGCCGCCGTCCGCAGAAGAGCCCCGCCTCCTGGAGTGAAGACCCGCCGCCACCGCACTCCACAGAAGCTGCCGCCTCCGCCTCCGCCGCCGCCGGAAGGAAGACCCGACTCCCTGGACTGAAGCCGTCCAACCCCCACCATCAAACATACATAGGTACGGATTGGGTTGTCCATTTCTTCAGTAGCAGACGATCTAATAGGAGGGGGGGGGGGGATTTGTCTAATACTAATCAACAATGTACAAATGCTAGAGTGATAAGGATTATAGCGCGGGCAGTTCTTGTAGAATCAAAAAGGTATTTGGGCCTCTTTGACTCCTATCTTCGGAGATACTAGAGGTCATACGAGCGGGTTGCTAGATCAAGGCCAGACGATGGCTATCGCCTACGCTTTGGAAAACTGGTGCCATGTGCTCCATTCCACTGCCAAATTGATTTGGGTTGCCAGATACGTGTGCAACACAGAACGTGTCTTTTCTGAAACTACAGAACGAAATGCATGTGGTTATATGAAGTAGCTTCTAAAATGTATGGTTTTCTGAATTGACATAGGAAAATACATGTGATTCTATGGAACAACTTATAAATGCTGTCGTATTCTATGGATGCAACTAATAAATGTAGAATCTTTCACAACAATGTCATGATAATTGTGTCATAATGATGCGGTTGTGGTGGCGGTGAGATAAGGACCAGAAATGGTGCTGGGCTTGATTGACCAAATCACGTGTTTTGGGGGCAAGCCCAATCTTTTTGACTCCCCTCCATGCCCGATGGGGTCTCACATGTGTCCGACTCAAACCCCATTAGATAAACCTAATCGCTCAGCTTAAACCAAATCATCCTCACAACACATCACAATGCTCAAGAGATTCCAAAAAACGACTCTGTTTAGTCCCTTTGCAAGCTGTCTGATGCCTTTTTGCCTTGTTTTTGTGCACTTTAGTCTCTGTGAGTTCCTAGAACTTACCCAAGAATAGACTGCACTTTGTTGCTTGCTTTCTGGTTCATGGATCCATTGCTCTATAGTTTGTGCACATTATTTCTTCTCAGCTAGACAGGCGGTCTTATGCTTATCAATTACTATTGTTTATTTATGCTTTGCATATACTATACAGGTATAACAGGCTTTAACATTATTGGTTATGGATTTATTTCAGACGGGATACACTACATTTGTCTGTTTGGATTTTGCTTCCTTTTAATCTGTCACTATATCTCTTGTCCTTCAATTATGGCAGCTATGGTTGAAGGGTGTGTTGGTCCAAGTGAGCTTCACCTGAAGAAGGAACTCACTGCCTTAAGAAAGGCACGGTTCTTGCGTGATCCTGAAACATGCTCATCCTGGAGGTCCCCTTTAAGTTCTAAATCATTCTTGACAACTTCTGGTGTTATACATCACAATGAGATCAGTGGTAGTTTATCTCAAAAGCATACAGAGCCAGCTGCTGCGCCTCCCAGAAGTGAAAAGAAAAGGAAAAATGTTTATCTCTACAATTGGAGGCATCATTCTAACAAATCCAGTGAAAGTGGGATAAAGTTAGATGCGGATGATAGACAAGCCTCAACAGTATGTAGCCTGGAAAGCCCATGCATTTCTAATGGTATGGACTCTATGAGTGACACATGCCTGGAAGTTCCTGTCAGCATATACAGTGTTCAAGGCTCAAATTCATGCACTCCTGTTAAAAGAACTATTAGAAAGGTGAGGAGGAGTTCATTCTCAAAGAAAGGAGCAATCAGAAATTCAACCGTTTCAAAGTTGCTAGATCTCCATGTAAACTCTGGTGAGCAGTCTGAGGATACTGAGAACTACAACTCAGAGAATCACGAGCAGCTTCAGAAGGGAGGCTATTTTTCTCGCTCTACATCACCGCTATTTGCTGCGTCTGGATGTCTTAGCTCATCGAATCCTTCTAAGCTGTTGAGAGTGTCAAGAAGAGAAGGATCTTCCTTTTCTTGCACTCCGGTCTCCACTAGCTCCTATTACAGGTACAAAGGCAGGAATCCTAGTACTGTAGGTTCATGGGATGGGACAACGGCTGCTTCACTTGATGACGATGGGCTGAACCAACCAGGATTGTTGAGAAGTCAAAGGTGTGGCATTCCTTGCTACTGGTCAAAGAGGAGTAAACACAATGGATCTGAAAGGAGTTGTTCTCCTTCACTTTCTGATACACTTAGAAGAAAAGGCAGCAGCCTTTTATGTGGGAGTCAGACAATGCATAGAAGGAAGAAATCATCTGGCTCCAATAAATTTGGATATCTTAAAAAATCTTCCCAAGGTGTGCCACTGTTGGGTGATAGTAGTCATTTTGCTTATTCATCATTTGATTCAGCAAGTGATGAAGTCTCAACCATCTTTGGAGAAATAGATCTGGAAGCTTTGAGTCGTTTGGATGGTAGAAGGTGGTCAAGTTGTAAAAGCCAGGATGGGATTGCACTGTCTGTGAGTGGAGCTGATCATGTAGTTTCAGACCACAGAAGCTTGAGCCAGAAATATCGACCAAGGTCATTTCATGAAATTGTTGGTCAAAATTTTGTAGTACAATCACTTAGTAACGCCATAATAAGGGAGAGAATAGCCCCAGCATATCTGTTCCATGGGCCACGTGGGACAGGAAAAACATCTGCCGCAAGAATATTTTCAGCAGCTTTAAGTTGTGCTGCCATTGGAGAGAGCAAACCCTGTGGAATTTGTACAGAGTGTAGTGACTTTTTCACTGGAAATGGAATTAATCTAATTGAGGTTGATGCTAGCAACAGAAAAGGTATAAACAGAATTAGGCACTTGATTGAAAATATACCACCGTCTGCAACTTCTTCACGATACAAAGTATTTGTTGTTGATGAATGCCATATGGTATCTTCTAAAGTCTGGTCAGCATTTATGAAATTTCTTGATGAACCATTACCTCGTGTTGTCTTCATATTTATAACAATAGACCCTGAAAATCTCCCTCGTTCTGTCATATCACGTTGTCAGAAATACATGTTCGCCAAGATCAAAGACATTGACATAGTCTGCCGGTTGAGAAAAATTTCTGTGAAGGAAAACCTTGATGTTGAATTGGCCGCTTTAGATTTAATAGCACTAAATTCAGATGGATCGTTGAGAGATGCAGAGACAATGTTAGATCAGCTGTGTTTACTAGGGAAGAAGATAACACCATCACTTGTAAATGATCTGGTGAGTTATTTTTCAGATCGTTGGATATTTTTGTCCTTTTGAAGCTATCGATAGTGCTCTATTGTGTTTATATATGTTAGTTTCACTGAAGTTTTCTTTGGGACTTGCACATGTCTAAATGGAAACATGATAAGTTTATCCTGTTTGATGAACAGACAATAACATGCCGATTACCATACGGCATGTAGATATATGCTGAATAGATTTGTTTTCATTCAGGCTTTACTCAATGTCTTGCCTTTTTTTTCCCTCACAGGTTCATGAGCTTTAGCTTTCTGTTTTCTCTGGCATGAACATTCACAAACTCTTTCAGTCAGGCTTCTTTACTCAATGTCTTGCCTTTTTTTCCTCACAGGTTCTTGAGCTTTAGCTTTCTGTTTTCTCTGGCATGAACATTCACAAACTCTTTAGATTAGACTGTTAGAATGTTCTCTTTTTTGGTCAATTGCCGTACTTTTTTTCTTTTTAACAATGAATGAGGCGACCTCAGTTATCTAACTATGTTGTGTTTCTTGCTTGCCATACCAAATTGCAAAAGGATGTTTGCATATAATAATGTTGCGATTGTCTTCAGGGGTTAACATCTGTAATTTATTCATTAATGGAAATCAGAATTCAAAGATTCCGCATAGGTCCGTAGCAAATTGAAAGTCAGAATGGCAATGCCATAATCGAAACCGTCTAGCAGCTTGAACTTCTTGTTCTGTTATTCAAATCATTATGATACATGAATATGTTCTTTTTTTTGCTCGTTTTTCAATTTTAGAATTGTTGCGCTATTCAAATTAGTCACACAAACTTTAAACTTTGTTTATAGGTTGGGGTTGTATCCGAGGAGAAACTCCTTGACCTTTTGGAGATAGCCATGTCATCAGACACTGCCGAAACAGTCAAAAGGTCGAGAGAGCTGATGGATTCTGGTGTTGATCCAATGGCATTAATGTCACAATTAGCTGGGCTCATAATGGATATCATTGCTGGGACCTATAGATTAGCGGACCCTACTTGCAGTGGAGATGGAATTGGTGGTCGAAATAGTGAGTCTTCTTAATTTACTGATGCAATCCTTTCAAAGCAATATTTTTGAGTTATTGCTGTCCATTGTTTACTTATGCAGACATTCATTCAGTATCATCATGCTTTCTTATACTTGTGCATTACTTTTTTTGGAGTTATTTAATAAGGAAAACAGTAGAGGAAGGCCCTACTGTGGTATTTATATATTATATAGAAAGAAAAGTAGCACACTGTACTTATGATTCTAATGCCTGTCAGATATTGATGACTTCTTTTTAGAATCAAAATATTTATTAGCAACTTCGTTGATCTTTTGATATTGCACTAGCAATACTATATTATATAGAAAGAAAAGGTAGCGCACTGTACTTATGATTCTAATGCCTGTCGGATATTGATGAATTCTTTTTAGAATCAAAATATTTACTAGCAACTTTGTTGATCTTTTGAAATTGCACTAGTAATACTATGCATACAAGTAAATGTAATTGTCAGACAAAGTAAAATGATACATTCAACTCAGCTTCACTATTATCTTGTTTGGTTGCAACCGTAAACATTGAAACTAAGTTAATGAATTTTGATGTTTTGGAATCTGTATAAAGAAATAAGAAATGAAATGAGCTATAGGCTGATGTGCACACTAAGCATATATTGTCATGAGCATACTTTAGATGACTCTGAACCCATGCAGCGTGACCATGCCAATGCCCGGTAGCCGCACCACAAGGGCAGGGATAGGATAGATTCTAGGAACCTTTATATATTTCTTGCTTAATGAAAACGGATACAATCTCCATCTAGATATAGATGAGATGACTTGACCTTTAAGAAACCTATATAAAAAATTAAGGAAATAGATAACAACTTAATGTGATCTAATCTAATCTCTAAGGTAACAAACCACCCTGGGTCCTGGATCCTCAAACGATGTGTTCATCTACTCGGGGGTTATATCCGAATTCTGAAGTTCTGACACATTTTTGCCTTCTATAGTAACTGATGCTGAGTTGGAAAGATTACAACAAGCATTGAGGATTCTTTCTGATGCTGAAAAACAAATAAGACTTTCAAGTGAGCGTTCGACATGGTTCACGGCAGCTTTACTTCAGCTTGGTTCTGGTCATAATTCAGAAATAACCCAATCAAGAAGCAGCAGTAAGCAAAGCGCTAAAGCAACCAGTGAAACTGTGATGGAAGCAGTGAGAGAATCCTCTGCTAGCAGGACTACATTTCATCCTTTATTCACTTTTCGCGATTCAAAGAAAACATTGGATCTCAAAACAACCAGTGGGCACTCCAGTCCTCGGGGCCTTGCTTCATTATCTTCCAGGATGAGACCCAATGACAACGTGATTTATGGAGAGTGTAGGTCTGTTGATAGAGCATTACTGGATTCTGCTCAAACAAGTATTTCTTCTGAGCAAAGGCCTATGAATAGTGGAATCTCTGATAACCTTACCCGAATTTGGAAGAAATGCATAGAAAACTGCCACTCCAAGACATTGCGGCAGCTGCTCTATGATCATGGCAAACTTGCATCTCTCAAAGAATGTGAAGGTAAACCTGTACAGTGTTCTCATTCTTGTACCTGCTCATTTTAATGCTTTTAGGCCTTCCATGGCAAGCTTTAGGCCCTACCTCTGGATTAGAGCTGGAGCTTCCTGACCATGTAGGGTAGCTCAGCTCCACTGCATGACTGTAAGCTTTGATTGATGACCTAAAGCTCGAGTCGGATAATAGGTTTTGCATTCCAACTTTACAACATGCTAAAAAGTAAAAATTAAGGGTAACTAAGTTGCCCCAAAAGTTGAACAAAGTTGCATTAGATCTGTCGCTTGTAGTCCCAACTTCATGATGAAATAAATGCAATCATCAGATTTGTGATGGATATGAATTCAGGTTCCAACTTCTTGATTGGAGCCATAATTTCATAGCTTTAGCTTCAAAATAGGATAGCGCTATAGCTTGGCCAAACAGATGCTGTCATTAACTATAATTGGTTGATTTGGTAAATACCACATCCAAATTAGGTGAAAGATGCAGAACACATTAATCATATTGACTGGTGTTTAATTGTTGCACATGCCAATATAATTCATGAAATTCATGCACGTGTCATTTGTTTGATCGAACTAGAAAATGTAATGCTTCAAACATGGGGCTGGAAAGTTAGTCCACCTAATTGTTTGTTGAAGAATCGAATTGAGTTCTACGTTTTAAATCCAGGAAAGCAGATATTGTAGGAAGCAAAGCAGTTTAGGGCTATTCAATGTCTCTAAGTTACTAAATTAACTTTCTGAACCTTTTTCTGAAGAAATCTCTATTTGGTAATAACTTTAGGTGTAGGTCCCTTGAAGCTTTCACATTCTACTAGCTTAGGTCCAAAGTCGGCATTCTTAGTTACTGGCAGTGCAACCAACAATAGTGACCCGTGGATTAACAGATTCAGCATATTTGATGCTTAATTGTGACCAAACCTGAAAGTTGTGCATTGAAAGGATTCTTGTGACCAACAAGAGAGTTTTCCTCCTTTTGTTTTTCCTTATATGTGCTTTTCCTAGTGCACAAGCTATTCATCCGCCCAAACTAGATTTTGATAAACTTCATTTTCAGGCACCATTGTTGCTTTCATAGCATTCGAGGACAACAATATAAAGTTTCGAGCCCAAAGATTTGTTAGCAGCATCAGAAATTCAATGGAAACTGTACTGAAATGCAATTTGGAAGTCAGGATTGGTTTAATGCAAGAATTTCTTGCCGGAGGACGAAAGCATGATAACTACCCGGATGAAACAGTTGAGTCTGATGTCTTGAGTTACTCAGCAAACAGTGAACGACTAAAGGGAGTTCTGAACCCATCAAGAAATTTAGATTATTCTGAAGAGATTGGTAAAAAAACGGAGCAATATAGCAGTACTTCAGCTGCCGGTGGTGGACTGCGGTCAAACAATGTTCCCATGATCATCTCTGATGGAAATTCAGGAATACATAGAATAAGAGGGCAGGTGGTCTCTGTGGAACAGTCGAAGACTGCAGCTCTTGATGAGCAAAGGTTAGAGAGCGCATGGCTCCAGGCTGTTGAGAAACACACACATGGTATGTTAAATCAAGCAAGACCTGCGAGAAATCAAGTGCTTCCACAAGCTGGTAGTCACCACCACGGGAGCTCCTCAATGCCCAGGCCCACGCCCACCATTGTTCCCTCAATGCATGTTGACAAGAATCTGACTAATGAAATGAAAGCCTTAAAGATCAGTGACAGTCATGGTCCCCCCAAAAGCCAGAATGTACAAATGGAGAATGGTTATGCTATTTCACCAAGTCTCTTGCACAGAAACAACCATTTGGCGAATTGTGACAATGAGAGTGTGTAAGTAACAGATTTACTTTTTTTGACCTACATGAAACCAGCATTATTTTGTGATATTGTCTTTAAAAAATTGGCAGTGCTACTAGAAACAATAAACAGCTGCATTTTACCTGTAGAGAAGAAAATGTAGCTGCGTATTACTTACAAATGGCAGCATGCTAACAAAATTTCTTATTTTCTAGTCAAATTAAATGATGAAACTTTTGAAAGTGGCATTGAAACATGTATAAATCCTTGCATTAGACAACTCCATCAGTCCATTATTCTGCCAATTTGGAGTATGGATTGCTATATTGATTTATGCTTATTATTCACTTGAGCTAGATTAGAAATGCTACTTTTCTAACTTATGTACTTTTCTGTGCCTCACCGTTCACAACTTTTTGTGCCTTTCCTCCTTTCTAGGATTTCAGACTTGTAATGCTCACTATTTGCATGCCTAATTTACAGGGTTTCTGAGTCCGGAGCATCAGGTTGTCACGGGCTCTTCCCCTGCTGGAAAACTGAAAAATCGAAAAGAAGAAAGGTAAATCTGAAATGCGCACGTATTGAGATGTTTCTTTTAGCTAACCTCACGTCATCTCATTTGATTCCTGTTTTGTAAAACAGGGAAAAGGACAGATACGGTTGAGGTCCTCTTGAATTGGCAGTTGATGATAAAGGGAATATTGTCCCTGGGCTGCTGAAAACGGTTGAGAAAATGCCGTGCCTCACAAAGCCGCATTGCTTCATTCTCTCTAGAGGATTTATGATGACCAAATCACTATACTTTCCTTGCATCTGTGATTCTGCTCTGAGAATTCGGCATTTTCGACGCACGAACTCAGCAAGGGTCATCAAAGTTGGATATTCAGCGGAAATGTTGACGGGCATGCGGATTTTAACAAATCAATCTGATTCATTTATGTTTCTTGTACAGACATTTGGATGTGTAGTCCCTTTCCAAGTCGCAGGGCCGAGGCGCTCGGCGCAGTTAGCAAACATGCATTAGTACTTTATTTTTTGTGCATTATCTTTGGTACTTTATTTGACAGCATCCGAGTTTACCTTTCATTTGTTATTCTACCAACCCTTTTTGTTAGACAAATGGAAGACCTTATGTCGTTGACTTGTGATTTTATTATCAAATTTGTACAAGAACTGGCAGCTCCTGCATTTATACAGATTTATCGCTTTCGTATAGTTAAAGCTCATTTTACACCCTTCAACTATCTTTCGTGTTTGCTTTTCAACCTTCAATTCCAACACTAGACATCCCCTCACCCGCACACCCATTTGAAGGCGGTCCAGCTCGTTGTCTAGCTCGCGCTCCAGACGACCGTGTCGCCCTGCGAACTCGGATCCTCGGGAGTTTATGATTAGGCTTAGCCCCTCGGAGCACTTAGGAAATTAGCAAATGTATAGACTCACTGGATTACTTCATATATAGCTGAGTACACAGGTTGATCGAGAGTACATGAACCAAGATACATACACTCTCAACCGGCAAATGTGTACGCCAACCGATGACAACATACCCAACAACACCACGTGAAAATTTGAAAAATGCTGGTAAAAGGAACGATCAACTGATATATGTATACTCCGGGGCGGCAGTGAGCGCAGCTGAGCCTGCGCAGCTGGAGTCGACGCACGCAGATCAGCAGAAGAGGTACCCAACCGCGGCCGCGGCGAGCGTGCCGACAGCGAACGCCGGGGCGGCCGCGGCGGCTCCGGAGGAGGGGCCGGGACCGGGAGCCGGCGCCTCGGCCGCGGTGGCCACGCCGACAAACGACGAGGCCACGACGGCGACGGTGGCGGCCGCGGCGAGGATCCTGAGCTTGAGGGTGGCCGCCATTTCGCTAGCTAGCTTCTCGGGTTGGTGCTCGAGGAATTGTTTTGTGGGGAGGGCAGGAACAGCAAGAAGCTAGCGAGCTTTGTGTGTTGGGGATGGGAGGAAGAGAAGGGGAGGCTGTGCATATATATAGCTGGGGGTGGAGCCTTGTTTAGGCAGAGGCTAGCCTTGGAAACAAGGATTCTTGGCTGGAGTTCCACAGGCTGGCCTTGGGCTGTTTTAATTTTAGGCTTGCTATACGACTAGCTGCCTGCGTGGCCGGCCGGTTTCTGAATGAAAATGATCATTTCTTGGTTTGTTGTGCCGGGACGAACTAACTACATGTGCACCCGCGGATCCGCCAACTGGTGCAATTATCATCGACGATTCGATGCCGCCATTGTTAATTGTCAGGCGCCTTGTTGCTCGAATATCGCAAGAAATTCGTTGCCAAACGTTGGTTCCGGAGCTTGTTCGCTTGTTTAGATTATGTTTGGTTGAGTTTCATTTTCTAATTCTACATCAGATTTTAAGATTATAAGTTAAAATAAAATGTTTTAAGTATTAATTTTTAATTTAAAATAGAAACAAGATGATTCATCTAAATATACTTGATGTAATTATAGTTCTAACTTTATAAATTACTAAAGTTAGAAATAACTAGCTTTAATAAATTTTAAAACTAAAGCCCTACCAAACATGTTCTGTGATGTTACGAAAAAGTCCAATTCAGAGCACAGCAATAATATGGTCGAATCAAAATTTACAACATGCCTAGCCCAATTCACACCTCAGAACTTGTGCTCACGGCGCTACCTCGTCTGCCTGCGCCCATATCTCTCGCAGCGGCGTCGCGCCGTTGCAACTGTGGCCCCTGGCGCCCTGCTAGCTCCGCTGCAGACTGCGGTTCATCGCGGCCCCGCTTCATGCTTTGCTTCCGGCTGCTGCTCGATCCGCGCGCGACGCGACACAAAGACCCAGCGCTGTTTCCCGCCCTCTTGAGTCATCGTGCTGCCGACGCCGACGCCGACGCCGACGCTGACGCGCCGTGCGCTGCGCCCCTTCCACAGCCAGGAGCTGGCCGTGCCGTACGCACGTTCCCCGGCTCGGTCCTCTCCTCGCGCGCTCCCGTCACGACTCGTGTCTGTCTACATATCGTTACGGTGACGCCCTCGCGTCGTCCGATCCGGATTCATACGCACGTACGCACGTACCTGTTCGTTTCAGGAAAAAAAAAACTACCTGGGTGGCCAGAGCTAACTGGGGCTTGCTGGAAGTATTGCACCGTTGGGCTGGAGCTGGAGTATCATGCACGTTCGTGTAAGTGACCCAAATATATCAAACCTAATTACTACTATAGAAACCTCTTTCCCTATTGATTTTAAAACCGACAATAAACAACGAGCATTGATAGTCTGTCGGCTCGATGGATCGACAGTGAAAAGGTTATCATTGTCGGTTGAAGGATTTGGCCGGTAGTGATACTTAAGGCATCACTGTCGGTTGAAGTCTTCGGCCGGTATTGATTCACTGGAATCACTACCGGCTAAAGGTTTCAGCCGGCAGTGTTTTCCCTCTCCTCCCCCCTCGGTCCTCCCTCTTTGTACTACCTCTCTCTCTCCTCAATCTCTTCGTCTCTCTCAATATATACATACAATAATACATATATTTACGGTAAATCAATAATAAAATCATCTTCATTAATAAATAGTAATGAACACATATTAAGTGTCAGGTATTGACAAACGCACATATATACATAATAGTTCTCACAGATCACCTGTAAAAAGTCGGTCAAGTTGATCCAGTCTAGTATCCCTCTACCTCTCTCGCGATGAGCACCGTGTCTCCGCACTGACGACTGATGGCGTGTGTACATCCGGGGACTTCGGTGGGTCGATGGTGGTAGAGCGGAGGACCCGACCATACCTAATAGACCACAGCGCCACCTATGCTCCAGGCTTACCTACGTGTCAAAGACATCGAAGTCCTGAATGCCTCTATGGTTTGAGCCTTCGGCCTCCTCCGCGGCACACTGACAAGCTACCCTCTCGTCCTCTTCCTCCTAGGCACATTTACTGACCGCTGCTTCTTACTCCTCCTTCGCATCATCGCTGGAAGGCCATTCTATCGAATAGTCATCTGACGATACCAACTTCGCATCATACAAAGTAAATCATATCATTCATTAATAAATAGTAATTAATATCATTTATCAATATTGTGTCAATTGGTTAAATATAATACATTGTCAAGCCCCTTTGTGGCCTTTCTTCTTATCGAATACTCTCTACTAGAAGGTACGATGTCATCTAAAGGTCTCTCACACCTAGACAACATGATCAGTTCATGAAACTAGCCATTTGGATTGATAACATATTACAAGAAGAACCCGGTCATCTGTTCTTGAAGGACATGTATTTCTATATGTTGTAACACACTTGTTTGTAGTTTGGAGCGTTGCATTTGAAGAATCGAAAGAATTAGTCCTTAAACACGTGTAGAAATAGAAAAGAAGATATCGATATGTTATTTCATACCTCAAGATCATTGAATCTAACAACATCTCCGTCCAGGCTGAATGCGTGCATGAAAGTAAGAATATAAAACGCAAGAGAATGTTGTCAGGTGGCTACCTTATACACTTCAAGAGGAAATGATTCGTCAATGAAATGAATTGAACATTTTTATTCAGTAGGAAATGCAAGACATGAATATGGATTGTGTACCAAAAAGTCGGTTTTTACATTATACTGCTTCCTGAATGGAAATGTATAATACTCTTTTTACGGTATCTTATGTACGCCATGTACGTGAATATGAATACTAATTAAATTTAGATGCAATCATCGAGAAGATTAAATGATCAAGTTAACTTATTTAGCATATCGATGAGGTGTTGGTAAGTCGTCTTATCTCTCTTTTGTGAGTCCAAGACAATGATTGTCGGAGAGTGAACTCCTGTCGCAGGGATCCCGAGAGACCCCTTTTTAGAGATTCGGCCGGAGGGATGATCCTGGAAAAGCTTGTGTGGGAAATAAGCGGGAACGGAAATAAATGCGATGGCTAGTGGGAGACGATCACCCTAATGCAAGGAAAAGTGGGTACGCCGGGTTTTAGACAGGTTCGGGCCGCACGGAGGCGTAACACCCTACTCCTGTATGAGCGATATATTTATCCTTGAAGGGGATTCTTCAAGGAGGTATCTGGTTCTAAGGGGAGAACTGTTTACAAAGAGCTTGAGGCTCTTATGTTCTAGCTTAACTTGAGCTGGTTTGAGTGTCTGTCGATCTATCTTTGGCCTGGTTCGCCGGAGATTGTTGGTTGTCTGGTCTCTTGGTCGTCTTGTGGTCGGGGGCTGTTGCTCTCTTTCTTTTAGTGTTCTCCATCCTTTCCTTTTATAGGCGCGTCGACCTCAACATATCCTGAATGGGAAAGAGGGGACGCGAATGCCAAGGTGCCACGGAGAAAAAGGCGTAATCATTTCATCTTGGCGAAGTGACAGGGGCGGTGGAGAAATGCGGCGCGCATTCGACCACCAGCCGCTGCGGAAGCCTCTGGGCGCCATAAAAGGGGCCCACCGGGCAGCCTCAGAGGTGCCCGGTGCGCCCACCCCGTCTTGTCCTTCTGACAGGGCGGGGTGGCTGACGGAGCGCTTTGATCCTGGCAACGTTATCCCGAGGCACCCGGATGAAACGGGACGGGACCCGTGCATTTAATGGACCCACGCCTCCCCCCCCTGCCAGTACATGGTAGGGTCTGACACTGGGGCGTGGGCAGCTGAGAATGTCAGGATGTCAGGATGTCAGGCCGCGCGTGCCTATTAAATGCGGCATTGGGCCTTTGACTGGATGACACCCTGACGACGGGACCCTTTGGGTCGTCGAATGATCTTGCGCGAACCTTCGGGGCACCGAGTCCTCGGGGGCCGCCACGTGCAGCCCCGAGCACTCTCTCCCGAGCACTTCGGTGGGACCTTCGGGGCACCGAGTCCTCGGGGGCCGCCACGTGCAGCCCCGAGCACTCTCTCCCGAGCACTTCAGTGGGACCTTCGGGGAACCGAGTCCTCGGGGGCCGCCACGTGCAGCCCCGAGCACTCTCTCCCGAGCACTTCGGTGGGACCTTTGGGGAACCGAGTCCTCGGGGGCTGCCACGTGCAGCCCCGAGCACTCTCTCCCGAGCACTTCGGTGGGACCTTCGGGGAACCGAGTCCTCGGGGGCTGCCACGTGCAGCCCCGAGCACTCTCTCCCGAGCACTTCGGTGGGACCTTCGGGGAACCGAGTCCTCGGGGGGCTGGCGCGTGCAGCCCCGAGCACTCTCTCCCGAGCATCTGCGGATCATCGGGGAACTAGGGTGCTCGGGAACCAGAGGCGGCGGCCCCAAACACCTTCTCCCGGGACTTAGCGTCTTCCTACCTTGCAGGGTGGTGACATGTGGCGGATGGCCGGCCGGGTCTCGGGACTTAGGGACCCCTGGTTCTGAATACACCGACAGTAGCCCCCGGGCCCGTTGGTAGCCGACGGGATGGAGACTACGAATGGGCCCTTCGTCGCGACCGAGGCCGAGGCTGGTGCGGACGCCATGTGGCAAACTCTTGAGAGATGGCCCTTGCGGAAAAAATGAGTAGACGCGTGTCCTCACAACTTCCGAAGGGTATGATGACCATATGGGCGGCACGCGCGGTTGCCGCGCAGATCGAGGAAAATACGCCTGGCAGCCGCTGACATCGCGCGATCGGCGGGGGATTCGCCTGGCAGTTGCGTCGATCGAGGCGACACTTCGCCGAGCGAACCGTCTTGGGCGGCAGTTTTTGAATTTTGAGCTATAAAAAGGAGGAATGGATCGGACCGTTCCCCTTTTTTACGCTCTCTCGCACTTGCGCTCCTGCCTTCTTTGTGCTCCGAAGCCCTCAGGAAACTCCCAGGCAACCGGAGCATTCTCCATTCTCTCTCTTTTCACCACCAAAAAACATCCCCCATATTGCCGAGATGACGAGGGTTGGAGGAGGACGCCGGGACAAGACTTCGGATAGCATCTTGCCGGAGTCTCGTCTGAGGAACGAGGAGGCGGCGGATAAGATTAGGAAGCTGCTGGTTCCGGAGGGTCAGGAAGGAGCTGCGGTGGTGAGGCCGGCGACTCTGACGCCGGCAACGACCGTCCCTGGACGGACAGTCCTGTTCACTTCTTTCGTGGCGGCGGGGTTGGTGCCGCCGTTCTCCGCCTTCTTCCTGCAAGTGCTGGAGACGTACGGCATTCAACTGGTGCACATAAGCCCCAATTCTGTCGTGGCGTTGGCGGTCTTCGCGCATCTCTGCGAAATGTTCGTGGGGGTGATGCCGTCGGCGACGCTGCTTCGCCATTTCTTCGTTCTCCGGCCGGTGGGAAAGAAGAGGGGGCACTCCACGGCGGACATCGCGGGGTGCTGCAACCTTCGGCTCCGGGAAGGCCTGGGGGATCATTACATTCCCCAGGTGCTGCGCAGCAAGTGGGAGGAGTGGCGGCGGGACTGGTTCTTCGTCGACATCGACCCCCACGAGCGCCTC
Organism: Phragmites australis; assembly: GCF_958298935.1. Classification (NCBI taxonomy): domain Eukaryota; kingdom Viridiplantae; phylum Streptophyta; class Magnoliopsida; order Poales; family Poaceae; genus Phragmites; species Phragmites australis. Next base: position 40,775,878 of record NC_084922.1, on the reverse strand, counting down.
GAATTGCCAGAGAGGGCGGCGGAACCTCGGCGATCGACGTGGGAGGCACCGCCGCCAGAAGACGCGAGGCTGAAGCCGGTGCTGGAGCGCATCTTGGAGCTGCGCGAGTCCGGGATGACCTCCGTCATGGTGGTCGTGGATTTTCTACGCCGTCGGTTGGCGCCCTTGCGAGAGCGGGCCCGACCAAGCTGGTTCTACACCGGGCCGGAGGACATCACCAGGACCCAGATTGGCGCGAGCTGGGATCTAGGGCAGGCGGAGCTGCGAGGGATGACCCGAGTGATCACCGAGACGGAGGACATGAGCCGGGCGGAGCTCCCGTGGCCGGAGATGGCGCTCTGCGCCAATCCCAACCGGGTGGCCATCATGAGGCGGCTGCCGGAGTTTGACGCCCAGGGGCCCGTGGACCGGCCAAGAAGCCGGAGTCCTGAGGCCTCCGAACTCCCCGTGCTGGAGGAACTGCTTGGCGAGGAGGTCGCTGGTGGCTCGGCACGGGCCAGTGAAGGGGTCGCCGCTGGCGGCAACCGCCGTGCCAGAGAGGAGGGCGCCACTGAAGTCGTTGAGGAGTTGGCGCCGGGAGACCAGGGAAAGCGTCCCCGGGCCTTGATCCTAGTGCCGGACTCTCCGCCGTTGCCGATGGCAGCGGCGGCATTTCCGGTGCTGGAGCCGCGCCTGGTGCGGATGGGGCCTGCATCAGCGCCCGCGACCCGCACGGCGGAGACCGAGACCCGTGCGGCGGCACCCGAGGCCCGCACGACGGCGCCCATACCCCGTGCAGAGGCTCAGCCGAGCCCCCAACGGAAGAGGCGGCGGGAGGAGTCACTACCGACAGCGCCGGATCCGGACATCAGGCTCCCAGCGGCCAAATGGCGGTATCGGTGAGTCTTCTTGCTTGCTTTTCCATGGGCATTTCCGGCCCGAACTGAGTTTTGACAACTTTCACTTGTCTCTCGTAGGCCGGCTGCAGGCGCTGCTGTGACGGAGAGAGAGCAGGCGCCGGGGCCAGAGCCGAGCCTGCCCGCTGCGACGGCGGAGGCCGGCATAGGAACGGCGGAGGTGCCAATTGACGTGGCGGCCCCTGGGAGAGAGGCGGAGGCGGCGGCCGAGAGAAGGGCGCCGGCGGAACCTACCCCGGGCGCGGAGAGCCCGGGGCGGATAATGGTGGAGGTGGATGTTCTGTCGGGGCCGGCGGACAGGGCGGCCGATGCGGGAATGCGGCCGCCGTCCGAGACCTTGGCTCCGGCGGAGACTACCCCGGGGAGGCAGAGCCCGGGGTGGATGGCGGCGCAAGGCCCGGCGGAGAGCTCGGCCCCCCTGGAGGCATCCCGCGGAGAAGCCTGGGCCCCCCCAGTGCCCGGCCGGCCTGCCGATCCCTTCCTGGCCGCCATTAAAGGCGTCCAAGTAGCAGTCGGGCAGCTGGGCGCAGTGGTGAAGGCCAAGGAGGGGGAGCTCGAAGCCGAGCGCGCCCGCCTGGTACTGGAGAAGGCGCAGCTGGCGGGCGCCCAGGAGGAGGCCCGTGCGGCAGCTGCGCGGGAGCAGAAGTTCCTAGAAGACATCCGCGCGGAAGCCGCGCGGGAACGAGAAACTCTGAAGACCGCGCGGGCAGAAGCCGCGCAGGAACGAGATGACGCCGCCCGCTTGGCTGAGGCGTCGAGGCAGCAAGCTGCCGAGGCCCTTGCCAGGATGGGGCAGGCGCAGGAGAGGGAGGTGGCGGTCGCAGCCCGGGAGCAGGCCGCGGAGGAGCGGCAAGCCGAGCTGGCCCGCCGGGAGGGCGCGGCCGAGAAGACGCGCGCCGACCTCCAGCGCTGGGAAGACGATCTCCAGAAGATCAGAGAAGAATTCAAGCGCTGGGAGGAGGACGTCTCCATCCGGGAAGTGGACAACGAGCTATCGGCGTCCGGTCTTGGTGCCCGGGAGGATTCGGTGGCCCAGCAGGAGGATGTGCTAGCCCGGCGGGAGAATGAGCTGAGTCGCCGAGAAGGCGAATTGAGTCGCCGAGAGGGCGAAGCCGCTGTCGCGGCGGCCGCCGCGGCCACCAGGGCGGAGGAGAATGCGAGGCACGAGGCGGAACTGGCCGCCCGTGAACGCGCCTTGTCCGAGATGGTGGCCAAGGCGAAGCAGGCTGCCGCCCTTGCCGCAGCTGGCGGTTCTTCCGGTCCGGCCGGGGACCAGGGACTCGAGGCACAGCTGCGGGCCGCCAAGGAGAAAATCGAGACTGCCTTTGTCTCGCGGGTCAACCTTGAGCATATGCTGGAGGACATACTCCGGCGGATGCGACGGGCCGTGGAGAAGGGTGGTCTCGGACGGCTTGTCAACGACAAGAAGGGAGACGGCCCCGCACGACAAGTGTTGGGGCTGCAGCAGGTCTGCGAGCGCCTCGAGACCCTGCCCTGGGAAGTCCAGGAACTTGCTGCCCGGGAGGGGCGTGGCTTGGCACATGCCGTGGCCGAGCACGTCCTGGCCTGCTACCGAAGCAGGGACCCGAACTTCCCATTGGAGCCGACGCGGGAGGGAGTGGTCGAGGCTGAGGAGGAGGCCGCCCGGGCAGCGGTCCGGAGTATCGCCTCCGTGGTGGCGGCCGGCTTCAGGCGAGAGGTGCCGCCGCCGCCAGCCCCCGGGGACGACTCGGAGGATTCAGCCGACGCCTCTGCCGCCGACTAGGCCTTCTGTGCCCTCTTTTCTTTTGCCGTCTCAATGGATGTAAATATTAGGAGTGAACCCTTAGAAAACGCCTTGTATATGTCTTGTGAATATAATGGCAGCTTTTCCTTGGGCTCGCAACTCCAATTTCTCTGTGTGTTTGATGTTTCTTCTGGTGCTCTGCCTGGAAGTCCCGGGGAGTACTCAGTCGGGCCGTTCCCGACCTTCCCATCCCCGAGAAATGAAGTTGTTCCGATCGCTGACGTTGGCGCAGCCAGCCCTCAAGCTCTCGCGAGTCCGCACTGCCTAGGTTAAGAAACGAAGACACAGACTCCCTTGCCCGGGAGATAGATCGATCCTGCTCGGAACACGCCGTGCCTAATGAACACTTTTTTACTTTGCGACCACTCAGTTAGTAGAAGGGAGACGTGTGCGGGCGAGAATGTGACCAAGAGTCCTCGCGGTCCGGTGGTGCCCGGGCTTGAAACGGGCCGGACCGAGCACTGACAGCCTGCCCCCGAGACCTGAGCTCCGGACTACCCGAGTGGCTCGAGCGATAGGATTACCCAGGGTACACGAGGACTCGGTAGTGCTCGGGGTCCTTAAAAGCGGACCGAACACCACGACCACCACGAAGGGCTTCGGTCAGACATTATCGCAAGCACGCTACTCTTTTCTGCAAACCGCTCTGTCGTTCTGGGAAAAAGTAGACACGCGGCAGGGTTTTTTGCGTGCGAGGAGACCACCTCACCGGACAGATTAAGGCGCGAGAGCCCCCGAATATGACTCGGGAAAAATTTTTTTTACTGAAAGTAGATTTGTCTGAATATAACCACTCACCGGACAGCTGTCGGCCTTTCGGCCCACCGATCCAGGAGGGATGTGCTTCCGAGCTCGGGTGCCCGGGAACCCGATTCTTTCAACGGAGCGCCCGAGCGCCCAGAGGCCTACGAGGCTCCTAAGGTCGGGTGATCTCGACCACCCAAGCCTAAGCGGTAGGACCACCCGAGGACCCTTAGGGCCGACCAGAGACCGGGGCATTGAAGCCCTCGCGGCCGAGCTGCTCGTGATCGCCAGCCTGTGAATTAAGAGAAAAAATAGGATTTCTTTGCCTGGTGCGCTCTGCCAGTGCGGTACTTGTTATAGACTACTCTTGCTTTCGACCCGAGACCTCTCGAACACCCAAATCGGCTGACAAGAGCGGGCAGAGGCATAACCCAGAGGTCCTATGGTTTGGTGGCGCCCGGGTATGACAGACCAGACCGAGCACCGACAGCCCGCCCCGGGGGCCCGAGCTCCGGACTACCCGAGCAGCTCGAGCGATGGGATTACCCGGAGCACCCCGAAACTCGGTAGTGCCCGGGAGCCTGTCACGACACCGAACACCACAGCCTACCATGGCGGACGTAAGTCAGCGGCGACTGCTCGCATGCATACCGATCGGGATTCTTTTGTCAGCGGGGAAAAAGAGAGAGCGAACTTTTTCTCGCACAACCGAGCTCCTCACCAGACAGATTAAACATACGGAATCCAGAAAAAGTATTTTGACATAGCGATTGCTTATTGAAAAACTTAATGTGCAATATTTACAAGGTTGGGCGACAGCGACTTACCCCACGGGGCGAAGCCTTCAGACTGCTCGGGCGGGGAGAAGCCCCCGGCCTTGCTAACCTGAACCGCGAGCACGACCATCTACGGGTAGAAGCGTCGAAGATGCTCGATGTTCCACGGATTCGGGAGTGGCTGTCCTTCCTCCGTCGCCAACCTGAAAGAACCTGCCCGGGGGACCGCGATCACGGTGAAGGGACCTTCCCACACAGGGGACAACTTATTCATTCCTTCGCGCGACTGGATGCGTCGGAGAACTAGGTCCCCCACCTCGAGAGACCGGGCCCGGACATGGCGCAGATGATAACGCCGCAGACTCTGCTGGTACCGAGCCGCCCGGACAGCAGCACGCCGCCGGCGCTCTTCCAGGTAGTCCACGTCGTCGCGCCTTTGATGCTCCTGCTCACCCTCAGAGTATGCATGCACTCGAGGGGAGCCCAGAGTGAGCTCGGAGGGGAGGACTGCTTCGGCGCCGTAGACGAGGAAGAAAGGAGTCTCCCCGGTGGCGCGGCTTGGCGTAGTCCGATTGGCCCACAGCACGGCTGGCAGCTCGTCTACCCATCCCTTCCCGTGCTTAGCGAGCACGTTATAGGTCCGGGTTTTGAGGCCCTTCAGAATTTCCGCGTTGGCGCGCTCGACCTGCCCGTTACTCCGAGGATGAGCGACGGAAGCGAAGCAAAGCTTGATGCCGAGATCTTCGCAATAGTCCCCGAATAAGGCACTAGTGAACTGGGTGCCGTTGTCGGTGATGATCCGATTGGGGACACCAAAGCGGCTAGTGATGCCGCGGATAAACTGGAGTGCCGTGTTTTTGGTCACCTTGATGACTGGGACCGCCTCCGGCCACTTAGTGAATTTGTCGATAGCGACATATAGGTATGCATAGCCCCCGACTGCTCGGGGGAATGGACCCAGAATGTCCAAACCCCAGACCGCGAAAGGCCATGACAGGGGAATGGTATGGAGAGCCTGAGCTGGCTGGTGAATCTGCTTTGCATGGAACTGGCACGCCCTGCAGCGCTGAACTAGCTCGGAAGCATCCTGGAGAGCTGTAGGCCAGTAGAAACCTTGCCGGAAGGCTTTCCCGACCAGCGTGCGGAACGATGAATGACCACCGCACTCGCCCTCGTGGACCTCAGCGAGAAGATCGCCGCCTTCTGCCCGAGAGATGCATTTCAGGAGGACACCTCCTGCGCTACGTCGGTAGAGATCCCCATCTACTATGGCATAGCGTTTGGACTGCCGAGCAACCCTTTCGGCAGACGCCTCATCCCCAGGTACGAATCCCGAGCCCCACCGCAGCCCGGAGGCCGGCGATGAGACCTTCATACTCCGCCATGTTGTTGGATGCGCGGAACTGCAACTGTACGACGTACCGGAGCTCTTCACCCGTTGGGGAGGTGAGAACCACTCCGGCCCCTGTGCCTTTCAGCGAGAGGGAGCCATCGAAGTGCATAACCCAGTACCCGGGCGCGTCGTGCCCAGGATAGGCAGAGATCTCTTCTGGGATGACGCAGGGGACAGGCGTCCATTCTGCCAAGAAGTCGGAGAGTGCCTGGCTTTTGATTGCCTGGCGACAGACGAAGTGTAGGTCGAACTCCGCCAACTCAACCGCCCATTTGACAACGCGCCCGGTGCCCTCCCGGTTCCGGAGAATGGGTCCCAGTGGATAAGTGGTAACCACCGAGATCTTGTGCGCCTGGAAGTAGTGGCGCAGCTTCCGGGAGGCGACGAGCACGGCATAGAGTAGCTTCTGCGCCTGGGGATACCTTGTCTTGGCCACCCGGAGGACCTCGCTGACTAAGTACACCGGTCGCTGTACCCGGCGGGCCCGGATGGTGGCCCCACCCGGGGGGCTGCCACAGCCCCCAGGGTCGGCGGTATGGTCGGGGCTGGCCGGGCACTCGGGCTCGATTCCTTGGCTGGGAAGAGCAGTGTGTTCGGGCTCGACCCCTTGCCCAGGGGGAGCCGCGAGGATAAGTGAACGGTCGGGGGCCTCTGGGAGCTGGGACCCAGCACCCGGCCCCGAACATTCGTCGCGCTCCACCACCAGCACTATGCTCACGACCTGTGGAGTGGCCGAAACATAAAGTAGTAGGGGCTCACCTTGGGAGGGAGCCACCAAAACGGGTGGCGAGGTAAGGTACTTCTTTAAGTCGCGGAAGGCCTGCTCGGCTTCCGACGTCCAGTCAAAACGACCGGATTTCTTCAAAAGCTTGAAGAGGGGGAGCCCTCGCTCCCCGAGCTTGGAGATGAAGCGCCCGAGGGCTGCCATGCAGCCGGCGAGGCGCTGAACCTCCTTGAGTCGAACCGGGGGTCGCATCTGCTCGATGGCCCGGATCTTCTCCGGATTGACCTCGATTCCTCGGCCAGAGACCAAGAAACCAAGGAGCTTGCCCGCCGGCACCCCGAAGACACATTTCTCCGGGTTGAGCTTGAGGCGGGTAGAGCGGAGACTGTTGAAAGTCTCGGCAAGGTCCTCGAGCAGGGTGGCGCGGTCTCGGGTTTTGACCACGAGATCATCGATGTAAGCCTCGACGTTGCGGCCAACCTGCGAGTTAAGAGTGATACGAATGGCGCGCTGGAAGGATGATCCAGCGTTGCGCAGGCCGAAAGGCATTGACATGTAGCAATAAGTCCCTACCGGGGTAGTAAAAGCAGTTTTTTCCTCGCCCCCTACGGCCATGCGAATCTGGTGATACCCAGAGTTTGCATCTAGGAAGCACAAAAGATCACATCCCGCAGTTGAATCTACGATTTGATCAATGCGAGGTAAGGGGAAGGGATCTTTAGGACAAGCCTTGTTAAGGTCGGTGTAGTCCACGCACATGCGAAGCTTGCCGTTGGCCTTCGGGACGATGACTGGGTTTGCTAGCCAGTCGGGGTGGAGGACTTCTCGGATGAATCCGGCGTCGAGGAGCTTGCGGACCTGCTCGCGGATAAACTCCTGGCGCTCTGGCGCCTGCCGCCGGACCTTCTGCTTCACTGGGCGGGCGTCCGGACGCACAGCCAAGTGATGCTCGATCACCTCCCTAGGGATCCCGGGCATGTCGGACGGTTGCCAGGCAAACACGTCCACGTTAGCCCGGAGGAAGGCGACGAGCGCGCTTTCCTATTTGCTGCCCAGGTCGCTGCCGATACGGACAACCTGGGTAGCGTCTTCGCCCACCTCGACCTCCTTCGTTGGAACAGAGGTGTCGGCGGCGAGTCGGGGTCTGGATGAAGAGGGTCCCGGGCCCCCTGAAGAGCCATCAACCTCGGCCTGCGCTGAGACCAGAGCCATGTATGATTGTTCGGCGCAGGAGACAGCGCCGCCGGAGTCGGCGATCACGGAGATAGAGCCTGCGGGGCCGGGCATCTTAACCGTAAGGTATGCATAATGCACGGCCATCATAAACTTGGCGAGCGCCGGACGCCCGAGGATGGCGTTGTAGGGGAGAGGGAGCTCCGCGACATCGAAGAGGACGCACTCCGTGCGAAAGTTGTCCCGGCTCCCGAACGTGACAGGCAACTCAACCTGCCCGAGGGGCAGGGAGTGCCCGGGGGTTACTCCACAGAAGGGGAGTGACGGCTTTAGGCGTCGGGAGGATACTTGCAGCTTCTCAAAAACCTCTTTGGAAAGGAGGTTGAGGCCGGCGCCACCGTCGATCAGCACTCTGCCGACCTTGACATTGCAGACAGTGGGGGATACTACCAAAGGTAGCTGTCCCACGGCTGCAGTACTGGAGGGGTGATCAGCCATGCTGAACGTGATCAGAGCATCCGACCACCTTAGGGGTCTTGTGGCCTCCTCGCTCGGGGTTGCCGAGCATACTTCGCGTCGCATGACCTTGATGCCACGGCGCGAGCAGGGTGTGTAAGCGCCCCCGTTGATGAAGGCGACGGTATGCTCGGGCTCCTGGAAGCCGAGCTCGGCGTTGTTGGGGACGACCTCGGCATCGCCTCCTCCGCGGGACTCGTCGCGCTCCCTCTGGCGCTGCTCTACGAGTCCTTTGACCGTACGACACTCCGTGAGGTCGTGCCATCTGGTCAGGTGTATGGGACACCATTTACCTGGCTCGGGCCCCGCGCGAGCGGGGGCCCTCGCTGGAGCAGGAGCTCGGCCAGGGGCCGGGGCTCTTGCTGGAGCTGGCGCCCTAGCCGGTGCCGGGGCCCTCGCGGGCACAGAGGCCCGAGGAGGAGCCCGAGCAGGGGACCTGACGGGGCGCCGATCGACACCCGGCCGTCGCTCTTGCCGGTGATCGGGCTCTTGCGGCTCTCTGTGAGCAGGGACTTGGGCTAGCTCAACGGGAGCGGCCTCGCGCTTCCTTCTCTTTTTCTTTTCCCGCTTATCAGAGCGGGAAGAACTTGGCTGATCGGAAGCGGGGCGAGGAGCATGCCACGCCCTGGCCTCCACAGCCTTGGCGCACTTATCGGCCAGTGCGAAAAGTTCCGCAGGGGTCTCGATCTCGTGCGTACCTAGCTTCTCGAGCATCCGCTCATCACGGACGCCCTGCCGGAAAGCAACAATAACAGCATGGGGGGCCACTCGCGGAATAGTGTTGCGAACCTGGCTGAAACGCTGTATAAATCGCCGTAGCGTCTCCCCTTCCTGCTGTTGGACGGCGTGGAGGTCGCACTCCAAACCGGGACGTGCGAACGTGCCCTGAAAGTTGGCCACGAATTGGTGGCACAGGTCATCCCAGGAGCCGATAGATCCTGGGGGTAAGTTCATAAGCCAAGAGCGGACGGAACCCCTCAAGGCAACATGAAAATAGTTTACCATCACCTTTTCGCTGCCTCCGGCCGCTTGGACGGCCGTCGTGTAGATCTGGAGGAACTCGACGGGGTCGATGGACCCGTCGTACTTCTCCGGCAGCTCAGGGCGGAACTTGGAAGGCCACCTCACCCGGTGGAGCTCGGTGGTGAAGGCACGACAACCGGTGCCGTACCCCGCAGCACGAGCGGGGGTTCTCGGTGGCGAGTAGCGGCGAGCCGGGGATCCCCGGTGGTCGTGGGCCGGGAGAGAGGAAGCCTGGTCCTCTGCCCCAACCCCCTGCCGGGTCTCCCGCTGACGTTCGAGAGTGACTCGGGCATCTTCGTGGCCCCTCCGCTCGTTAAGGTGCAAACGAAGGTCCCGGGCTTCGGACATGGCCAGGGGGACGGCGCTCCGCCTGGAGACCCCTCGGCCCGTGCGGGTGTTGCCCACTGAGGAGCCGGCTCTGGCGGTACCGTGCTGAGAAGTGGTGCGAGGACTCCCGGCCTGCACCTGGCGACGAGCAGTGCCGACCAAAGCGACGACATCTTGCATCCACCGGCCTTCCGGAGTGTTTGGCGTGGCCTGAAGGGGCGGGTGTCTGAGGAGAGCATGTGCTGTAAGCAACGCGCTCCCTGGGCTGGCCTAACTGAAAGCGAGCCTGCGCCGAGGCGGCACCCGACGTGGTCCAGAGGCGGACCTAGCGGCCGGGGTCCCGACCACCTGCTGGGGGTCGGAAAGTACGTCGACAGCGGCGGCGGCGCTGATGGGCCCAGCGCCTTGATCCCCTTGGGCGGGAAAAACCGCGCGCGTGGATGGCGGCTGCCGCGGGCACGCAGCAGCGACGGGGCTTTCTCGGTCGTGGGGCAGCGCTCCGTTACTGGAAGTGGAGCCGGAACGCTGGAGACGGTGCCCACCGGCCATCTTTTCCTGTGGAAAAAAAAGTGAAACAAACAAACAGTCGGAGAGTGAACTCCTGTCGCAGGGATCCCGAGAGACCCCTTTTTAGAGATTCGGCCGGGGGGATGATCCTGGAAAAGCTTGTGTGGGAAATAAGCGGGAACGGAAATAAATGCGATGGCTAGTGGGAGACGATCACCCTAATGCAAGGAAAAGTGGGTACGCCGGGTTTTAGACAGGTTCGGGCCGCACGGAGGCGTAACACCCTACTCCTGTATGAGCGCTATATTTATCCTTGAAGGGGATTCTTCAAGGAGGTATCTGGTTCTAAGGGGAGAACTGTTTACAAAGAGCTTGAGGCTCTTATGTTCTAGCTTAACTTGAGCTGGTTCGAGTGTCTGTCGATCTATCTTTGGCCTGGTTCGCCGGAGATTGTTGGTTGTCTGGTCTCTTGGTCGTCTTGTGGTCGGGGGCTGTTGCTCTCTTTCTTTTAGTGTTCTCCATCCTTTCCTTTTATAGGCGCGTCGACCTCAACATATCCTGAATGGGAAAGAGGGGACGCGAATGCCAAGGTGCCACGGAGAAAAAGGCGTAATCATTTTATCTTGGCGAAGTGACAGGGGCGGTGGAGAAATGCGGCGCGCATTCGACCACCAGCCGCTGCGGAAGCCTCTGGGCGCCATAAAAGGGGCCCACCGGGCAGCCTCAGAGGTGCCCGGTGCGCCCACCCCGTCTTGTCCTTCTGATAGGGCGGGGTGGTTGACGGAGCGCTTTGATCCTGGCAACGTTATCCCGAGGCACCCGGATGAAACGGGACGGGACCCGTGCATTTAATGGACCCACGCCTCCCCCCTGCCAGTACATGGCAGGGTCTGACACTGGGGCGTGGGCAGCTGAGAATGTCAGGATGTCAGGATGTCAGGCCGCGCGTGCCTATTAAATGCGGCATTGGGCCTTTGACTGGATGACACCCTGACGACGGGACCCTTCGGGTCGTCGAATGATCTTGCGCGAACCTTCGGGGCACCGAGTCCTCGGGGGCCGCCACGTGCAGCCCCGAGCACTCTCTCCCGAGCACTTCGGTGGGACCTTCGGGGCACCGAGTCCTCGGGGGCCGCCACGTGCAGCCCCGAGCACTCTCTCCCGAGCACTTCGGTGGGACCTTCGGGGAACCGAGTCCTCGGGGGCTGCCACGTGCAGCCCCGAGCACTCTCTCCCGAGCACTTTGGTGGGACCTTCGGGGAACCGAGTCCTCGGGGGCTGCCACGTGCAGCCCCGAGCACTCTCTCCCGAGCACTTCGGTGGGACCTTCGGGGAACCAAATCCTTGGGGGCTGCCACATGCAGCCCCGAGCACTCTCTCCCGAGCACTTCGGTGGGACCTTCGGGGAACCGAGTCCTCGGGGGCTGGCGCGTGCAGCCCCGAGCACTCTCTCCCGAGCATCTGCGGATCATCGGGGAACTAGGGTGCTCGGGAACCAGAGGCGGCGGCCCCAAACACCTTCTCCCGGGACTTAGCGTCTTCCTACCTTGCAGGGTGGTGACATGTGGCGGATGGCCGGCCGGGTCTCGGGACTTAGGGACCCCTGGTTCTGAATACACCGACAATGATCTTGCTCAAGTCTAGGTGGATGACAAAGAGAATCTAATGAAAACTACAGAATATATCACTATAAAAAATTAGTATTAGAATTAAGTTGCCCATAAAATGAGGACACCCTGGCGTGCAAACATGTACTCATAGCTGTATGGTAAGAGTACGAATTTCTCATGTTGGTGGTCAAGCAGACACTTCAATAAGTAGTCCTCGGTGAAGTCTGGATTCTTCATTACAAGTTTCTAGTTCACAAGCCCAGGATCAATGAATCATACTTTCTTATCTAAGTCTTGTTCGTATACTTGGATCTCCATTCTACGAAAGAGAGAAGTTAGCTATGCAATTTCAAGGTACAATATCATATAACATGAATTATATGCATAAGTCTCTTACATAGTCCACGCTTTGACTATAGCCACATCGAGGTCATCTTCCTTATACAGTTCATTGAAGTGCAAGAATTCCAACCAGAAGAATCCATCCCCTTTGAGGAAATATTCATCTCTGTATCTTACGAGGAATGCTTGAAAACCCTGTCTGGATTGCTCCAAGTACTATTGCTGTAATCGACACATTTGAATTGTAAGAATTCTTTCTATATCTGGTTTGACCAAAGGTTTGCTCAACTCACGGCCATGTAACATCCAACTTTGATATATCCACTCCTATATCTACTCCCACAGTAAGTCGTGCTAGTTCCTGTAATGTTTTTATTGAATCAGCCAGGAAGACTGCAATTCTTGGAGCATCCTTAATGATTGAGCTTGGTTTGCTCTTGGCCTGCTTCTTGTTGATACATTCATAGTCAATCGGCGACTTACATGAAGTCGCCCTCATCTATTCAGCTTTAGCCATTTTTGTGAAAAATTTCAAGGCATCTTCAGGCACACAAGCTTCGGTGGAGGTGGTGGAGGATGGAAATGAGACGTGACACTGGCGTTCATAATCTTTTTTGTTTCCTCAGCAGTGAGTGAATAGATATCCTTGAGTTCCACCAACTTCTTAGATGCCACCAACTTCTTAGATGATGTCGTCTGCTTGGATGTTGCAGAACCTAATCTTGTTTTCTTATCTAGTGGCTGTCTTCTTGAGCGATGGACTTCTTTGAGGCGATGGCTGAGGAGATAGAATTCTTTTGGGAGATGGCTGAGGAGAGGGAGATCTTCAAGGCGACGACGGCTCGAGATGAAGTGGAGAGTAGAGATTCTCGGGAGCTGTCCCTAGTGGAAACACTATGTAGACCTTCTCCCATGCGATGAATGTGTGCTCGTACTCTTCTATAGTATTCGCACCCTCCTCTGCAGGGTAGTCCACCTCAACATGACGGTACTGGTCAACTGTCTCGTCTACTTCGACCACGGTGTAGCCCTCCGATATCGAACCCGTGCAAATGTTCATGAGAGTCGCAGGGATAAGCCACGCTGGAAGTCATCTTTATGATAATGTTCCTAGCACCAATGTGTAGTTAACACGGTTTCCGTGCTGTGATGAGATCCACGGCATAAGTGATGGAGTCAGCTCCTGGAACTCCCGTGGACGCACAGCTACTTCGATGACCACCGGGGCTGGAGCGTGCAACATTAGGAAACACTGCTGGTCGTTGTGAGGAACCGTCCAAATAATATTCTAATTAATCACCAAGAGGATCATTATTCATAATCACAACCTCGATGATTAACCAGAATATCATCCCGGTAGTCTCGGCACATATTTTGTGGCCAAGGATCGGAACACATGCCTTCCAACATGTACATCGCAACATAGCTTAATAAAGAGCGAGTAATAAACATTTACATTACAAGTATTAAGCATGCAACTGATTTTAACAATTTACAACAAAAACGAGCTAGGAGGAGACAAAACCCCACAACTCCTAACCACAAAAAACTACGCAGCGGAAAGTTAAACTTATAAACAACAAAAGAGAATGGCGTCGTATGCCCTTAGGCACCGTCCCAAAAGCATGACCTTCAGAGTAGGATGCACTACTCTTGCCTACCACCCTGGTCGGCAGGCACAAAGTAGCCGAAAGTCGCCTCTTCCTCACCCGCAACACTTGCATCAACTTAATGGCAGCACCCTGAGTATGAAGATACTCGCAAGACTTACACGATATGGGTATATAATATCCCGACTCCAAAGGTTATGTATTTGAAAGTGCATCTAGGCCCCCTAAGTGGGTTTTGGCTTATTGATGACAAAACGATTAAGGAACTAACATGCTTATCTAAGTTATGAACAGGTTTAAGCATTAGTTGAAAAGATAAGTGACGTTTGACGCCCGTCGAAACAAATGGAGAATCAACGAAGAGTACTCAATAGGATTTAAATTCTTTTATTTTTGAAATTGAGTCTAGGATAGCCGCTCTATTAAGAGGGTTGCATTTGATTGCTTGGTTAGTGTCTCAATGCTCAAGATATCCCTTAGAACCAACTAGCTGCGAGACACAATCACCCACGGACACCGAGTTTATTCTGCAAAATTTCACTGAGTCCGGATACTCCGGTGTTCACCGGATACTTCGGTACTCAGTATTTAGTCCGGAGTCTCCGAGGTACACTCCGGCAGAGAGTCTCGGTTACGGTTTATTTTTATTGGAAAAAGACCGGAGTCTCCGGTGTACACCGGATACTCCGGTAATTTATGGGTTAACAGACCGGAGTCTCCGAGGGAGACTCCGTCAGAGAGTCTCGGTTAGGTGTTTATTTTAATTGAAAAGGGCCGGAGTCTCCGGTGTTCACCAGATACTCCGGTAAGAAATTAAGTTTTAACCGGAGTCTCCAAGAGAGACTCCGGCAGAGAGTCTCGGTTAGCTTTTAATCTTTTTGATAAAAAGGACCGGAGTCTCCGGTGTGCACCGGATACTCCGCTACCTAGAGAGGTCAGAGGGTCCGGCTAGTCTCCGGACTTAATGTTTTTGGAAGCCATGTCAGGACCGGAGACTCCGGTGTTCACAGGAGACTCCGGTAATCTAACAGAACTGTAACGGCTAGTTCTGGCACGTTCTGTGACCGTACTGATGCCGTTTTTGGATTTAGGGCCGGATACTCCGGTGTTCACCGGATACTCCGGTCAGTTCTGACAAAACAGTAACGGCTAGTTTTTTAGAGAGGGCTATAAATGCTCCCACACCCCATGGCATTTAGTGCTTGCTATTGCTGGTGAACTTTAGACCTCTTGAGCACTTTAAGAGCATTCAAAGACCCTCCAACCACATCTAGTGCAAAGTTTGCAAAAATTTAGAGAGTTTGATTTTGGAGAGGGTTTAAGCCACTTGAGCATTGAGTTCTTCATCGAACATTCGCTGCGATCATTTCTCTTGAAGCTTTGTGCTTCTAGATGGCAAGGCATCGCCCGTAGAGACCCAAACTTGTGGAGTGCCACGGAAAGTTTGTAAACATCTTCGAATTGAGTAATAATTTCTAGTTTGATCTTGGTGGTCGCTAGAAGAAGATAGGGTTGGAAAAGACCCGGCTCTTGTGAGCTCCTCAACGGAGACGTAGGCACTTCTTTGTGAGGTGGTCGAACTCCGGGATAATCCCTTGTGTTCGTATTCGTGCAATTTGTTTTATTGTGTGAAATTTGTGATTCATCATACAAATTGCTCTAGTGATCATCTTGCTAGTGTTAAGTGTTATTCTAGCTCTGTGATATCCAGTAGACCTAGCTTCAACCTTAGATTCTAGCTATTTGCTTTAATTCGTAGTTGTTCTAGAATTCCTGTATAGACCGGAGACTCCGGACTAGACCGGATACTCCGGACCAGACCAGAGTATCTGACCTTCACCGGAGTATCCGGCAGATTTAATCCGCTGTTTTAGTTTTAATTTTCAGAAAAGCCTAGTCACCCCCCTCTAGTCACTTTCAGCATTGAGCTGTTAGCAAGAGTAAGCCACAAGGTTAAGTAAAACATATGCGGTAAGCAACCTAGACATATACGTGTGAGCACATATACTTAACCAAACATACCATTTTACCCTGCAATAACAATTAAACATAATGCATCTAAAATAAACGTAAACATGGCTGTAAGAACCAAAACCACCTCGAACCGACATACCAACCATCTCGTACCAATGCGGATAAGCAATGGCATGCTCATGACCAAGAGCGCGGCAGTTCGAACTGTTTATACACCATGCAGGGGGATACTTCTAAACCCACACGACTTGAGGACCATACGGCTTGCATGACCATGCCGGATCATACGAGGGGGTACTCATGTCAACCTTTCCCAACCAGCCCCAACAGTTTGCGGCATGCATCGCTCGGCGCAGCGGTACTAGAACTACTCCCGGAGCAAACTAGTACCACTACAAGCCTGCTCGCTCACACCGTCGATGTTCAAGCCCCAAAAAGCCACAACTGCGAAAGTACACGTCTCGTCTTACCATTAGATCGTCATGTGGTGACTAAGGAAAGTGCTAAAGCCGACTACACCGACAATTGGTGCTTAACCGGTGCAAAGAGGTCTATGGTGTCTGGTTTCCTCTACCGACCTACCCAGGGGAACTCCACATCCGGGCAGGACAAAACACCTCCTAGCACCGCCCACACCTTGTCTCATACTCACCACTCATACAACCAACACCAACAATCAACCACGGTAACCATTGTGAAAGTAATTTAACCTATAGCTCGCGAACGATGGGACGTTCCACCGCTCGACTTCTACCGAGGATCTATGCATTTCTAAGCATCTCGCATCACTTTTAAGTTAGACCTTATCATGAATAAACCCAGGCTACAAGGATATAGATCAACAATAATTCAAGGTAGAGACAATGCAATCAACATAGGTTGTACCCATAAAAGCCCGACATCGACTTCCTATATATGCAAACCTATACATAAGCATAATTTATCAATATTTAGACTTTATTCAATTCAACTGACAGGGTGCAATATGTTAGATGCTTGCCTTGATGCACTGGCTCACCAAGACGAGGTGCGCCGGGATCGTCCTCGCTCGCTGGGATCGTCAGTTCGGCGTTCTCTAAAAAGGATCAACGCGTGCAATGCAATGAGTATGAATAAAGTGCAAACATATGCCACAATATGCATATAATGGATGAAAATATTTTTTTTCTTGATAGAACAAGTCATAAGGAAACTAGCAAAATTGGATTCATTAATTTTGGACTCGCAAAGAACCAACGGTGAATTAACGAAGCTTTATCCTAATTAATTCACTTCATAAAATTAATTAAATTTTTCATGGCTGGGGACATTTTTAATAGGTATATTAGGTTATTATGAAATAAAAAAATTGGTTTCATAATTTTTGGAGCTACAGAGAATTTATTATGAATTTTAGAAGCCTCAAATCGCCTGATGAACAGTAACTGTGGAAGTTCCGCGAATTTCTGCGGAAGTTCCACGAATTTCTACGGAAGTACCGGACTGTGGAACTTCCGGAAAATTATGCGGAACTTCCGAACTTTCCAGAAAAGCTCTATTTTGGGGAAAAACTTTGCCAAATTGATTTACAATCCTCTCCAATCCAAAGGGGAATATATTTAAGATGGTTTATCGAGTCTAGGATTCACTCATCAACCTAGCAACTCGATTCTCAACTCAAATCTCATCTAAATCCTCTTTTTGTCCAAAACTTCAAAACTCATTAACTTTGCTCCACAAAATCGACCATCCAAATCACGAATTCATGCCATGAGGAGCCTAAGGGACTTACCCAAGATGCTTGTAGAGTTGGGTGACCACCGGGGAATGGAGGAAACTGAGGGAAATCGAAGAACTCTAATGTTCCTCGTGCTTCAACCAAGAACATCAAAAGACATCAAATCCGACTTGAATCTTTCAGGAAAGAGCAAACTAATTGAAGGGATATGAAGCTTATGAGCTAAGGATCGTGCGAATACTACATGCATACCTCAAATCCTTCTCTTGAGATCGGATTTTGGGAGAAAGGGAGAGAGAGTGAGAGAGGGAGTGAGAGCTCTTGCTCTCCTTGCTTTGGCCAGTTGGGAGAGGAGAGAGGCACGAGAGTGGGAGTGAGGAAGCAGGTGGGGCTGCTGCCCAAGTGGAGATGGGGTGGTGGGGTCACATGTGGAGCCCACGTTTTAAGGAAAAGGTCCGTTTTAACTGCGAATTCAATTATTTTCTCTCCCGAATTTTCTTCTCTCATCCAATTGACTTCTAACGAAGTGCATTAGTATTCCCAATTGCAATTACGCAAAATTAAACATAATGCTTAAAAAGCATAATTATGCTTAATTGCGTGATTAAGGATTTAGGACGTGACAGTTGTTCCTGTTCGCTCACAATGGCACCCCGTTCACGCATGAGGGCTTGTCATAGTGCTTATGTTATTTTTTCTTCTGTATGTCCCCTCTCCTTTTTTAGCGCTTGTTTAAGCGTTCTATCATCCTAATTTGTTCTGCCTCTTGTTCTGTATCTCGCTCTTCTTGTGATCTCTTTTGACTCTTGTAATTGCCGATGTCGCCTGGCAAACCATATTTCCAACACATCACCCCAATGCCTTGTGTGCAATCACCGTGCTCCTTGTTTCACAGGGCCAAGGTGAGCTCGTCCCTATCCTTGTCTGGCTTGAAAGATTCTTGTGCAGATTACTCGTGAGATTCTGCAAGCTTTTTTTCAAGATCTTGCATCACTTCTGAGTCTTTAGAGGTCGTAAAGGATAAGTTTCTATCAGACGAGTAAGAAAAACCCCTCCCAAGAAGACTTATATCGATCATTCACTCCAACCCTCTATCTCAGGCTTGACACCTCTCTCTCACAGTTCATCTTGCTATTGTTGTCACTTCCTTTCATTCCTCACGTACCCACGACTACCGACTTTGTAGGGTATAGGTTCTTCTTCAAGTTTGCTTTGTTCATCTCGCTCAACCTCTATGCTTCTTTCGATAACTTCTACTCCGCAAAAGGTTTGCCAATGATCTTCCAGTTGCGGCTAAAGATGCCCAAATGGGCCGTGCCTACTGGGCTGGCCCAAGGCACGATACTGTAGGCACGGCACGGGGCCATGGGTCGTGCCTGGGCTGAGCGCGCGGCACGGTGTGCCGGCACGGCATGGAACGACCAGGCACGATCCGACCCGGCATGCATGGGGCCTGCTATTTTCTATTTTCTATATTTTTTAATTTTGTAGCTATTTTTTATCTAGTTTCTATTTTTATCTCATTTTTATCTATTTTCTATATATTTTTAATTTTGTAGCTATTTTTTATTTTAGCGGGCCGGTTGTGCCGACGAACCGCTCGTGGCGCCGTGCCCACCGTGCCTATCGTGCCCATCGGGCCAACCGTGCCACCGGACCGCAATCGTGCCCGGGCCGACCCAGCACGACACGGTGGTCGACGGGTCATTTCGTGGGCCAAGGGGGAGGCATGCGGGCCAGCATAGCATGGCCCGTTACACTAGTCAGGCCGTGTCATAGCTGAGCCCATGCCGACCCGACCCTAGTGGCCCATTTGGCCATCTCTGGTTGCGGCCATTTGAGGAAATCTAGCATTATACCTTTCTGCACATATGTTCTATTCAATGTCCCCTTTTAGTTCTCAAATGAAAGGCACATGATAATTAGCATCTTACGCTTAACTACTATGTGCATATATTCATTTTGGAAGACTCGCTAAACACCGAACAAATGAATCAGATTATCCTATATGCATATGTTTATTTTAGAGCTCTCTGGAAATAATAGTCCGGTGTGTTCATTTTGTGAACACCGGATCATCCGGTAAGGCAAAAGACTCTGCTCTAAACTTTCTGTGAACACCGAACTGTTTTTCATTGTTCTCACCGGATTATCTGATGTAGCACCGGACTAATTTTGATATGAGCACCGGATTATCCCTTCAGATAATTTTCAGTAGAACAATGTTATGTGTTTTAGTCATAACTTTTCGCTCTGAACTTTAATTTTGCTCTGAACTTCAATTGTGAAGAGCTCTACATTATTATACAGAAATTCATCCCATTTGATCACATCAAAATTAATGGAACAAACCTAATTCATTTTTCTCTTTGTTCCGGCTTCGGTGACTTCTCTTTTGTTGCATCTATGAGCTCTACTAAAGCATATACTTGACAAACATATTAGTCTCATTAACTATATTATTATTAATCACTAAAATCACATACATGCCCTAAGATATTCCTCTACAATTTCCCAATGGTATGTTCGCTATAACTGTGTATTTAACTTGTACGCCGCGGCTTGTACCTGAAAATAATCCACGCCGTTCTTATACTCTGTGCTCACACGGCTTGCATCGTACATTCATTTTCTATCCATATATAATTATATCATTATTGTAAATTCAAATTTATAATATATAGAACATTTTACGATCACCAACAAATAAATTAGCTCGTTGTCTCCTTTTGCATGCTTTGGCGTCCGCTTTCAATGAGTATTTATTGGTATCATCCCTAGAAATTTTCTTTATTATTCAACCTCTTATCAATGACTCATTAAAAACATAAAAAATAAATATGTTCATACATAAAGTTTCTATATTGGAGCTTGCTAATTAATTAAAATATCAAAAATACAATTGGATCTTGCTACATACCTAAATATCATGGTGAAATTTTCTAATTCATTAAAAATCAAAATAAGGGGTAATATCAATTTGGGTTTTTTTACTAACTGAAAGTCCTTGATGTCGACTAGAGGGGAGGTGAATAGTCATTTCTAAAATTTATAACTCAGCAGCGGATTAAACAGTGTCCAGAGACTCCGGCTCAATCCGGATACTCTAGGTTCCGGAGTATCCGAGTTCACCCGGATTATCCAGACTATATAGGAACTCGAAAACAAAGTAAATTTAAGAGAATCTACTAGAGACTATGAGCTATCACTGTATCTCTAAGATGGATATGTTGTACTTAACAATAAACCTACACTCAAATACTCGCAAGCAATAATATTGAGACAAATTCTCAAATAGCAATTTGAATAAATAACTTGCAAGAATTTAAATGAAGACAAGATTTAAATCCGAAGTTCGGCCACCTCACAAAGAAGTGCCTACGTCTCCGTTGAGGAGCTTACAAAGAGCCGGATCTTTTCCAACCCTATCCTCACCCAAGCGACCACAAAGATCAAGCTAGGGTCCTTACTCAAATCGTGGGTGATACAAACTCCCTGTAGCACTCCATAATGATTGGGTGTTTTACGGGTGACCTCTTGTCGTCTAGAAGCACAAAGCTTCAAGAGAAAATATTGCGATTCGCAGCTTGGCAAGAACTCAAAATGCTCAAAGATTTTCTTTTTACTCTCTTACTCCAAATCTCACTCCTCAAACCAAACTCACAAATCTTAGCAAAGATTGGGCACTAGAGGGGTTTGGGAGGGCTATTGAATGCTCTAGAGAGAGTGAATGCACTGGTGGTTCAGCAAGCATTGAATGAAAGGGGGTGAAGAACTATTTATACTCTTCCCCCAAAAACTAGTCGTTAGTGTGCTATTCAGACAGATTCGGAGTATCCGGATTCACCTGGAATCTTCGGGTAGCACAGAAAACCACGCACCTAACTTGTCAGAATTAGCCATTACACTGAACCGGAGTATCCAGGTTCACCCGGACTCTTCGGGTAACACTTTGAGAAAAAACGGCTAGAACACTAGTTCGGAGGATACCTGGAAGATCCGGAAGCATCAGACCTCGGAGACTCCGGACCAACTAAGAGATTCCGGCTAAAAACCTTAGCTAACCGATGGTCTTTCTCGGAGTCTCACTCAGAGGCTCAGGGACTTAACAGCATCCAGAGTATCTGGGTTAACTCGGAGACTCCAGGCTTAAAATTAAATCGAAACCGAGAGCTCTTCTCGGAGACTCACTCGGAGTCTCCGGAACATTTGCACTGTCCGAAGTATCTGAGCTATCCCGAAGACTCCAAGTGCAGAAATAAAGCCAAACCGAGAGCTCTTCAAGGAGTCTCACTCGGAGACTTCGGAACACCTACAAAGTCCGGAGTTTCCAGACCAACCCGGAGACTCCGGAAACAGAGAAACATGCCCTATGTTTCCGGTGTTTGTGAGTAATGGTGTCTCTTGAAAATTGATTTTCACAAAATACTTTGAGCACTGAGATACTACCAAAACTTAGAAAAACATCACTCTTAATAGTACGACATTCTTAAAACTCAAATTCAAATTAGAAACAAGTTCTTCATGTCGCTTCTCCTTTCTTTTTGAGGGTCATTGACTTCTTTATCCTTTTCAACGGGACTAAAACATATTCATACACTTGATAAAACTATTAGTCTCTTAATCGTTTATCATCAATTGTCCAAAACCCATAAGGGACCTAGATGCACTTTCAGTAACATTTTGAGTTAATATGCTAAATATAAGATTTAACTTGGGGATTTCAACTTACTTAGCTCAAGAAGTTTCTAGAAGCTTGCTTGCTATTTGGAAAAAATTCAGGATTCACTTATCAAAAAAATAAAAAAAAAGTAAATGAGCAAATAGAGAAGAAATAAGAGATTTTGTTTGAATAGCTAGAGAGAGCTTATATAGATCTTCTTCTTGACAAAAATGAGCTTAAGTGGTTGGGGAATCAAAGAGTGAGAAAGAATGAAGTGGATGCTGTCATATGAGAGTTTGTGAGAGGGAGAGAAAGTTCTGATCAAACTGTCTGTTAGCTCGAACTTGAAGAATGTGAAAAAGGGGGCATCACTGCTGATTTATTTAACCAGCCGACAGTGATGTTATGCTATCATTGTCGGTTGGTGGATTAAGTTGGCAATAATAAGAGAGCAAAGCATCACTGTCGGCTCAATCTATCAATTGATAGTGATGACACTTATCACTACCGATTCATAAGCTACAATAACTGATTTTTCATGCAACTTACGAACTGACAATAATGTCACATCATAAATCTGATTTTGTAGTAGTGAATATACAGGATGCATTAATAATTGACACGACCAGCAATTTTAGCTGCGGTATCCTCAAACCAACAAATATATTCCACCGCCAGACTGAACAATCCCGAGCTAGTCGCGGCATTTATTGGTATGGTCGCGTCAGGATTCCGTGAGGAACACGGCGGAGGCAGATGACGGCCGTTCCGGGGAGCAGTGGCCGGGCCTGCGCCTGTGCTCGGCAGCAGGCCTCGCGGGGGAGGTGGAGTTGCGGCCCCTGTCGACGCTGACCCGGGCGCTGGTGCTGCTCCGCATCCGCTCCTTGAATACCCTGCACGACTGCATGTGCGAGTGCAGCTGCTGCGGCTTGAACTCCTTCCCGCACTGCCTGCATGCACGCCGTAAAAGATGCGTGAGGCGGCAAGCGTAATACCACCAACTCTCAAAATAGATGATATTTTAGAGTTAAAAACAAATATTAATGTGAGAGATAAAATGATCATTTTACATTCTTTTAATACTATTTATTGTGTGAAAAATAAGATTTGTATTGGAAAGAAAGTTACTTAATGGAGGAAATAAGATTGAAAAATTTGAATTAAAGTTACCTCGAAACCATAAAATACTATGTATTTTGAATATTATAGAAGAGACTAAAACATCATCTTTTTTTACGAAAAAATATACGGTGGACAAATCTCAATAACTGCTGGCGAATCGTGTTATACAGTACACCGGATCACTAATGTTCAATGGAGGGCCTCTTTGGTTTGGACCTCAAGGCATTGGTCCGGGCGGGGAAACTTAAGGCCCATTTATCCCGACCAGGCCTTGTTAAAAGCCCGTTTAGATGGGTGACATCCTAAGCTGATGCTTGACACGACGTCAAATTTCCAGTATATTCAAGGTTCGCTACAAAAGAAGAAAACTAGTTCGTGCTTCATAGTTCATACATCAATATCATCACTATTCACTAACCACCCAAAATCCCTCATGGCCAGTGTTTTAAAAAAGCACGTCTCGTAATTTTCATCAACAGAAGTTTTAAAAAAGCACGTCTCGTAATTCTCTGGCACGTTAGAGGAAGATTTGATTTTGGGGCTCATTCCTTACTGGACTCAGAAGAGATCCTAGAGAGAGGCTGACCCAACCAGGAGACCGACGAGGGCATCGTCGGCTACGAGTGATGAAGGACGGTCGGTGTGCCAGTGTAGGATTGAGAAAAATGACACTGAGTTAGCATAACAATGGGTGGTGCCAACAGTTTGGTAACGGAAGCATCGTTGAAGAGGGATGGAGAAGGGCAAGAGGTAGGGATGAGCACACGAACTCCTTGAAGGGCGGGGAAGCACGAGCATGAGGGGAGCCATTATCTTTGATATTTTCCCCATTTTTCTGTGTTAACATGCAATATCTTTGATATTTTCGCTTCGCCTAAAGTACAACCGCCGAGGATCGGCTGGGTGCTAGGTAGAGCCCGACCGCTCGCCTAGCGCAGAAACAGGTCAAAAGCGAGACCGAGCAAACTGCACGCTTGATCGGGGAGCGAATCGCACAATCGGTTCAAGAGAAACGAGCGAGCCTACAGCTGTTGCTTTGTACCGGCACTTACGAGCATCGCGGGAGAGCAGCCGGCTTGTGCGCGTCGGCCCCGTCTCGCTTCTTCCCAACATCTCGCTTGCCCTGCTGCTTGTCTTTCCCGCCCCTCCGCAGCCTCGCCTTCCGGCCCACGCTGTCACACGCACAAAATTAACAAATCATTCAAACGAACCATGCTAGCCTAGCAGTTCCAAACTCCTCAAATTTAACAAAATTATCTCATGTGTAATATAGACGTGGTTCCTCTGATGTAACTATATGAGGTGATATTGTCACTGGCACGTAGGCCAACTCGCGCGTGTATGCCTCAACTCACCGGAGGCCACAGCCATCCATGCCGGGGCACGTCGGCGTCGGCGGCCACTCGTCGCCACGCCGCGCGACGGGGAGGAGCGCTGCGTCGTCGGCGTCGGCCGCGCCGCACGTCAGGATGTTGTGGAACGCCCGCGCCACGCGCATCCTCTGCGCCTGCTTGCCCACCGCGTGGCTCCTGCCGCCCGCTCCCTGCAGCTGTTCCTCCGGCGCCTTGGTGACCGCCTTCTTGATCGCTGCTTCCTCCCGCCGCTGTTTTTGCTCGTGATGGTCCTGTGACAGGTCGGTCTTGAACGGCGCCGTACGGCTCGCGGGCTCGCCGCCACCAGGCGAATCCTGGTCGATCGGCGGTGGCGGATTCGGGGAGCTCTCGCCCGAGTCTGGGGTCAGCACCACCTCCACGGGGCGATTCTGATCGTTGCACGGCGACTCCTCCTCCTCCTGCTGCTGTTTCTTCTCGTCTGGTACAAACAATACGTCAAATTGTTAACACGCCGAAATGATAAGAAAACCAGGCCACAAACAAAATCAAAATAATAAAAGTTCAGGACTGGAGTCACCTAAAGACGGAGTCCTTGGCGCTTGGACGCAGGGAGGAGGTGTTCCCCGGACGTCGCAGCCCTTAAGCACGTACTCGTTGTCGGAGACGGGCGTGATGAGGTCGTCGTCCTTCAGGTCCTGCCACACGTACCCGGCCTTGTACTTCCTGATCAAGAAGAATTTACGGAAGGATCATGCACAAGGAAACGACATGGCTGTACTGATCCGGGCGGATCAAGAAGCTATTAACAGGTAATCAATGGAAATAAAACACTGCCGAAGAAAGGAGATTGCAAGAGAGGTATCCATGATCACCAATGCACGAAAGGAAAGAATTGCACCACAATTGGTTCATGGATCATACCGTTTGTAAGACCACGAGAAATTGTCCGGCATGTCCTTGCCGCGCAGCTCCGAGAGCCACCTCTTGACATCTGAATGGAACACGAACGGCACGAGTGAGCCGCATTGATCATGGATGCAAATGGAGTTGCCAAGGAAGGACAAGCGAAAGGCAGGCACGTACCGCGGAGGCGGACGCCGGCACGGTTGAGGTGGCTGACGCGGAAGAGGTGCGGGTGGTCCGTCCTGCCGCCGCGGCTCAAGAAATACACCACGTTGATCCTCCTCACCTCGCCGGCGCCTGCTCCCCCCTTGTGCCAGTCCATGCCCTTCTCGGTATCGCCGTCGACGACGACAACAAGAAGGGCAATCCAAGAGAACAAGAAGATGCCACCAAATCAAGGTCTATTTAAATCGCTCGCAAGATGCAGACGAGGCTGTTCTTTTGCCGCAACTAATTGGCTCTAATTCTTATGCGCAAGAGGGCAAAGAGGGAGGCCGGCGTGCATGTGTCAACCCAGGGATTCAAGAATGAAACGAAGAGCACCGAGCGTGGCTCAAAATGTTGGCCTGGGATTGGAGGATTTGCATGGTAGAACTAGAATAATACTACGGGGGAGGGTCAGGCAGGCCCCCTCCCTAGCTTAGGCTGGGGAATCTACTGAGGATTATAATACGACGATGGGTGCCTTGTGTTTGTGTTTGGATGGGGGTAATCACTATTTATGTGGCGTGGTTTTGGTGATCGATGGTGATGGTCCACCTCGTAGAGATGGAAAGGAATAATCACCGATCGAGATCGTGATGCATTCCTTGTATGTTTTTGCTTGGTAAATTTCTCTTCATCTCTTTCCTCTGATCTTTTCTCACCGCGTTTGATCAACCGTTTTGTCATCTGCTAATCGCCATTAGAGAAGTACAGTGCAATATGGACTTGGACAATCGTTTGGGGTAGTGTAACAATACTATAGGTCAAAAGTAGAAATCAAAGCTGTTCTTTTCCTCATAAACAGGGGGGGTGAAAACGCATCAATGTGGGCGGTCAATAAATAGATTTTTTTTCTGTGCAAGTTCGTCGCTAGCTGCAACAGAAACTTGAGGCGGCCGTTATCTGCATCTGTTGTTCCTCGACTCGAAGTAGTCCAACCTCGTGAGCTCCAGGAGCAACCGTGACCACTTTATCTGTATCAGAGTATGTTAAATTCGTTCAACAATGTTCATTCAACAATGGCGTTTGCATTGGCAGCATCTAACTAGCATTTCTCAAGTGCATCACATGTATCACACTTACCGTTTCCATTTTTTATTTTGTCAAAGTTCGCCAGCGCTGGGAGACAAACTGCTAACATCGACCTTATACGAATCTGGAATCTCTACTCTTCTGAAGAACTTCGATCTCCATGAACCTGCCATTTGTTTTCACAGCGTTCCCGGGGGCAAAGAAAAACCTTGCCTGGTCGCTCGTCGCCGGACAACTACGTCCTTTTCCAACTCCTCGCAGGCTTGCCACGGTACGCGCCCCTAGGATAGCACAAATCGAGCTCTTTTGTTAATGATCGCCGTGCTGGTTCGTAGACGTTGATATTGACGGTTGCAACTGCTTCAAGGTGCATTGCAGCGTCGCTTTCCAGGTTTTTCTTTACTTCCAAACTCCAAAGTCACCAAAGCGAAGTGCCGAGCGTCAGTGGCACCACGCAGAGGAACTATAGCGCGGCCCAACCCAACCCAAGCAACAAGAGCTGTGCTTGTTGGACCACGGTAGAAGTGGATTTTAACTGGCCTCGGCTCGATCGGCCGGGCCACTACTATATATTCCCCGCACTGGTGTAGCGTGAGTGCTGCCAGAAAACAAACCATCGGTTTGCAATTTCAGGGAAAGCGTACTGCAAGACAACACCCAAACTGCACGATGTAATTTCCTGTTTGCCTTCACTTATTCAGCGACTTGCATTAGATCTTAATTCTTAAACATGCATACCGTCTTGTGCTTGTGTTCAAACAAACGGTGCATTAAATATATATGCCGGATG
Organism: Phragmites australis; assembly: GCF_958298935.1. Lineage (NCBI taxonomy): Eukaryota > Viridiplantae > Streptophyta > Magnoliopsida > Poales > Poaceae > Phragmites > Phragmites australis. The sequence goes on along the minus strand of NC_084922.1, from coordinate 40,748,712 downwards.
CAGAACAATATCTGGATCAAACCATGGTCATCTATCTGATCCTGAGACCTGAACTTCAATGGACGACTTGCTGTTTGTACTGTAATCTATATATATATATGCTGGAAACATCATCAGCAAAAGACAAACAAGTTCATGTACATGTACAGATATATCTCTGGGCTGGTACGGACGCACGTCGTGATCAGGTCACAAATATGACCGACGGATCGCAGCAGCACTCGTCTATCAGGAAGCAGCAGCACAGAGCAGCAAGGCTGTGTCCAAGTTAGAGAGACGCGAATGAGCACAAAATCAAATACGACTTATTTTCTTTCAGCTAGTGATGGTTCTGGCTATATATCGATCCTACAAGCTGAATAATATTAAATCCTTTTTCTTGGAAATATTTACTTTTTTCTCGAAGTAATATCTTTAGTTTGGTTGAGAGAGGAAGCTATATTGTTATCTAATCTAGTTGCTGACAGAGTCTACTCGGTCCAGGCTTTTAGCTCATTCTGTTAGGGAGTTCGTTTTTCAGTCAGCTAGAGAAATTGAGCACGAACCGGAGCTAACGTTGGTCGTGCGCGTCCGTGTGCAGCCGATTCGGAGTTCGTGGGATGGCACGAACAGATCATGCCGAAGAAAGCTCACCACGTTTCCATTCCATTTTGCTAATAAATAGAGAAGAAATCCCGAAAAGCTGCGATCAATTCAGCAGCACAAACATCGAGCCCCTTTCTCTGAACTTCTCTGAAACTCAGTTCTTCAGTAAACTGTTCATCGTTCTATGCCTGATTTCGGTCAGGTGCTGAGCAGAATTTCAGAGGAGGCCAACAAGTAGCATCAGAACCGCTAATCGATCCTGCCGTGATCTCGCCACGATGTCATCGTCCCACGCTCCAACCCGATCAAGGACTCCGCCAAGCACTCGCCGCCGATCGACAACACCTCCGCGCCGACCACGACACCGCAACGCCGTCGGCCACGAGCAGCAGGTTCAGCGTGTTGTGAAGGAAGTCAGCGGTCCGGCCAGTGACTCGCGAGAGCTTTCGGCGGCAGCCTGTGGCCCTGTGCTAGCTGCTCATCTGCGCTGCTTTTAGGCGCTTGGAATTGGCCGTGACGGAGAAGTGTGGCCAATTTGGACAACACAGTGGCAATTCGAGCCACTTCCAGCATTCGTGCCTATGCGAGGAATTCTGTGAGTGATCAAAGAGCCTTTCGATTGCCATCTAGAAGGCTGGCGCTATTCAGGAGGCACAGCAGTGAATCGGGATTACAAGAGAACATCACGAACATGGAACGTACTGATCTTTGGTGAAGTTAACACTAGAAAATGAAAAAAAAAAGTAAAATAAAAAAACTGCAGTGCATGCTTTAGTTTTATGACATACACACTTATTTTGCTTCTGAAAATATACAAAATTACTTACGTGTTTAAATCAATTTGTTTTTTTGAAATTTGCTTGTAGCAAAATTATTCATAAATTAGTTTGTTTTTTATTGAAAATATGTAGTCCCTAGGGTGGGACGGTGGGATGACTTCAGAGTGTTGGATGCGGATAATATCGGTCTATCCTTGGCAACTTTCTCTCTTGTTGAGTAATCAGTGATTTAGCTTTTCACCATATCGGTCTATCCTTGGCGACTTTTCGGATCAAGCAATTTTAATTATCAAGAGATGTTTTTTCATTCGAGGCTAACTGTTTGCTTGTATGCCAACTGTATCTTGTAATTGACCTCAATAAATCAGTATATGCATTAGCTGTTTTTTTTCCCCTGATTGATTGTTGACTAGTGTAATATAGTTCTTTGATGTAGCTTACAGTTTTATTCAACATTTCAGGTGATGGTGAAGTATTTACATCGGGCAAGGGTACACAGGGTCAACTTGGTCATGGGAACATGGACAATATCCCTCATCCAAAGTTTGTTAAGTTCCTTGAAAATCATAAAGTGACCTGTGTGTCTGCTGGATGGAACCATTCTGGATTTGCTACAGGTCTCATAGTCTTCTATGTTTTTATGTTTGATATATTACATGTGGCATTTCTATAGTACGGAGTATATTGCATGTATTTGTTTTGTTTTTCGACAAAGATTTCATCTTTCCTTGGTATTGGCATTTTTTGTTTGAAAATAAAAAATTGCTGATGAGCTTTGCTGTGATGTTTCTAGTTCGTATGTTCAGATTCTGGACAACTCTTTCGTGTGTGGAGATGTCTCGTTTGGACAGCTTGGCACTTGTGATAACCACTCAAGGAACTTGCCTTTTGAAGTGGCATACTTTACCACAAGACATGCTGAGAAGCTTGCTTTTGGGATGCGCCATTCTCTTATCCTATTGAAAGGTAAGTAAAACCATGGCCAGTTACGGTGAACTTGGGCTCCGTCCAAAGCGAAGTTTTTCGGTTGGTTAAGCATCCATGACCGATTGTGGACTGCATCCAGGAGGAAAAGTCATGGTCTTCAGGTGGAGGATTCCTGCACTCATTGCTCGCAAGTTCCGAAGACCACATAACACTTGCTCCTCTATTGTGTTCAGGCTCGCAAGGTCCGGTGGCGGTTGCTTAGGCGTTCAGGTCCCTGCTGAGGGGATTTTCTTGGTCGACTGATGGTTGGACCTTCGTATCAGAGTTGACAGTGAGTTCTGCAAAGGTCTCAACTCATTTGTCCTTCTCATCTCTTGGTGTATCTGGTTGTCAAGGAATGATATTATTTTTAATAGCCACCGCATCACCTCTGATGCTTTGGTGACCCTTATAAGGGAAGAAGCTGCACGTTGGTGCTCTGCAGGGACGAAGAATTTGGCCATCCTTTGTGAACACCTTCGTACTTATGGTTCGATTGCCTAGCTACTGATGTCGCTTAGTCCCTTTTTTCGTTGCTGCTAGTTCCTATGCATTAGTTAGTCTTGCCGCACCCCACTTGTGTAATTTGACCGGTTTTGGGTCGTTGTACTAAATTTTATTTTGCTCCTTTTTAATACAAAGATACGTAGCTCTACTGTGTATTCCAGAAAAAAAAAGTTATCAACTTAGTTTTTTCTTCTTCAAGAAACAGCATGCTCACATATCCCCTGCAATTTTGTTACCTTCCAAAACCACCCATTCAGCAATCTTCCTGGGCCATAGCCAAGATCTACACTGACTCATTCATAATGCCTATTCTATAGTTCTAACTTCTAACATTCTTGAGAGTTGAGAGGAATTATACCTTCCAGAACCACCCATTCAGCAATCTTTCTAGGCAATACCCAAGATCTACACTGACTCATTCATAATGCCTATTCTATAGTTCTAACATTCTTGAGAGTTGAGAGAAATTATTCCCAATCCCACATTGGTAGGATCTTTCACGTCACATTGTTGAGGAGGAAGTGCCTAATTGGCGTCCATTGGGAGGTACACCACCTTATATTTATCTGTTATCTTTGCAAATAAAAGATCTGAATGAGCTTGCTGTGATTGGCAAAGGCCACATGATGTGGCGGCATGAATCAGCGGTGTTAGATAATCTTTTCATGCAGCACAAGTGATGCATATGCAGGACATGTTAGAGGTGTTAGATCATCATCACAACTGTAGGATCAGAGTTTCACCTTTCTGCACTAGTGATGTATATGCGGGAGATTTTTAGGCATTCGATCATCAAAGCTGCTGATTCGATGTGTTAGGGCATCTCCAGCGGAGCCGGTTTCTGCCGGCCGCAATACTGTACCGTCGATTTTGCTGATCCGTACGGCTGCATACGCGCTCCAGCAAAGTCGCTATCGAGCGGCACAGTATTGCGGCCAGCAAGTGGACGGAGGTTGGCAGCAGCAAATTTGCGGGAGGAGAGAGGAGACCGCATCACTGTTTACAGAGGATGCATGTGGATCCGAAAGAAGGAGGAGAGTAATAAAAAGTAGTAAATAAGATAGCTGTTGAAGATGAAAAAAATAAAGAATACTGTAATAGTATTAGGGGATAAATTTTTAAAATATTTATTAAAGATGACCTTAGATCATCTCAGAATCTGATCTATGAGAATTTAAGGACTGGACCATCTCTCTTACTTGATATATTGACATATTTATCAAAATTTCCATCTACGTTACCATTAGATGACGCTGTTAATCTTCTTTTCTCAGATAATTCAGTGTACGGATTTGGCTCTGCAAGACGGGGACAAGTTGGTAAATGCGTTTCGAGAGCCAAAAATCATATAATATCCCCAGTCTAATTGATGGTTTTCCAAACTGTAAGATAGTAAATATATATATGCCAATGGAGATCACAGTGCTGCATTGAATGTTAAGCCTTGTAAATTTGTACTCATCCACTCTTGCCTTCTCTTTGATCTTTGACTATAATTTCCCTTTCATTGCATGCGGCAGAATCTGGTCGTTTGTACATCTGGGGAAGGGCATTAACTGGACAACATGACGACGACCAACCTCGGGCGGTGTTACCCTCTTCGAGTATTTTTCTCAAGTGGCATTAGGATGGCATCATGCATTAGGAACGTGTTTGGTTGCTCCATTCCGCTTGTGTAAATATCTGTCGGTGCAGTCGTTCGTATCTAACCACGTGTTTGGTTGCCTGGACCGGTCCTCTCACCTGTACCTTTCCGTGCAAATGCATGAGCGTGTACGTGTCGGACCTGACTTGTCCAGTGAAAACACATATTTTTTATTTAACTTTAGATTTTATTTAGATACCAGAGTGATTCAAAAATTCTAAATATTTTAGTAAGTAAATTAGAGCCCATTAGCAACCCATTTTAATTAGTTTGATAAAAAATCTAAGTTAATATTTAATTAAAATTCTCCAAAAATTATAAAAAAATTCACTAATATTCTTATCATGTGATGTACTAATTTATAAAAATATTTTCAATTCTATGTTATTTGGTAAAAAAATGAGTTCCTTTATAATACAACATATACTCATGCGGACAACCAAACATAATCTCTTCTCAATCAGACTGAGCACATATAGTTAACCAAACGAACCCTACTGCATCTCTCTAGTCTATCTGAACTCAAACTGCATGACTCATACGAGTCAAGTTTAAGCATGCTGGCAACCAAACATGCCCTAGTTTTATCTGGTATGTGTGCATTGTGTTTCATTTAAATCGAACTATACTTTCTGGAAATGTTGTCAGATTTGTTGCCATTTCGTATTACAGAAGGAGAGTTGTTCACCATTGGTGTTTATCGCCACCAGAAGTGGGATCTCCCTGTGTCAGGTAATGCAGCGGTGCAGCAACCAGATATAAGTGCAACAAGCAGTACTCATGATGGTAGTCCTTTCATCTTTGACCATATTATGGTATCGAACACTCATAACTTTCAAAAGTTTCTCTTCTTCATCATCATCATCATTTGATGGTGTTGTAATACTGTTTTTCGTCAATCAAAGCCATATTTGTTCCACCTGATGATACTGTTGTGTTCGCGCCTCTCGCATCCTCTGAAATTATGTTTGACATGCAGAGTCACCCTCTTTGTCAACTTTGGAGAGGGTTCCCTGTATTGATGGAGAGCAGGTGGTGCAAATAACAAGTGGAACTGAACATTCTGCTTTGGTAACAAGTAGAAGTTCTTTCAAGGGCTGAAATTGCGCACATAAAAAAAAAAATCCACGATGAAACTGACTAATTGCTCTTGCATCCTTTATCAGATAAAGGAACAGTCTTCACCTGGGGTTGGGGAGAGCATGGACAACTTGGTTTGGGTGACACTTCTGCTCAGGTGGTTCCTCAGTAAACATAGGTGACAAGGGGCCACGTACTTCTGGTTCACTTGCGTCTATTGTGGGAGTGGATTTACCATTGCGGTGAAATCGATCTACTGTCTGGTTAGTATGTAATGTACCATGTTTTCCTTTCCAGTTTCCACACAGCACGTGAAGGATAAACACCAGATACTTTCTTGTGATGCCATTGGTCAAGCTGATAAGAAGGATAAACACCATATACTTTCCACACAGCACGTGAAGGATAAACACCAGATACATCCAGATATTTGTGCCCAAATATCTTCATGTTGTGATTGTTGTCCAATCCAGGGAAATGATGTGTGCAGGACGATTGGGTCAATGTTGGATGGATCCCTTTACCAACTGGCTTGTTTGAGCAAATATTTGGGCACCTTTCGTTTGAGCTACACATTTGACTTCTCCTTTACAGATGGAACTGAAAAAAATAAAAAGGAGTATGCCGTTCAGTGTCAGTTCATCATTGCATCGAACCATATTCTGGATTGACAACAAATATACAAAACAGTAGTGACGCATCTGGTTCTTGAGACAAAAGAAAACAATATTCTTGAATGCGCTATCTCCAAAAGGGTCAAGCTTCTGAGCACAGCTGACCTTCGAGTGAGGACAACACAGTAGGAACTAGATAGCAGCAACCAGCACCTTTTCTACAGAATCCGGCCATACGAAACGCTAGTAGACGCTGGTCTACTGGCCACATGAAGATACACGACTCTTAAGCAAACCAAACGGTCCATTCAACCAAAACCTGAATATTCTAGCCATGCATTAGCTCATAGTTGCTACTAGTCTAATCGAGAGTAAACTTAGAGAAGTGTGTCGAGAGTTTGAACGTGGAAGGGTCAGAGAAGTCCTTGATCACGTGGTGGCAGGTAGTACGATCTGGTCAAGAAAACTTGCATGCCATGCTGCCTGCCAAACGCGACGTCTGCCCTGGGATATTCCGGTTGGATGTTCCGCCTTCGATCTCGACGTCGGCGACGGGAACGGGGGCGCCAATGGGATGATTACGGGTCGGTTTCGCCTAACTTTGGGTGATCTTGTAACGGTAGCATTTGCCTGGATGGATATTCCGGGTCTTCCTGAATGTTCTTGAAATATTCCAGCTTGTTCTTCTTTCTGATTACGTGGTTTTAGCAGTTGAACGAGTAAACTTTCCGTGTTTTCCTTTTCCTCATTTTTGGTTCGACACGTGGAATTGATGTTGTGTTGGATTTGGGAGCAAAGATTTTCGACTTTGACGGCTGAAACTGAAAGTATGGCGATTCCTACACCTTTTGGGTTACCACTTTTAGAACCTAAGGACATATGATTTGATGGATACCTTGCTTATTATGGGATTGAATGACTGGATGTCATCGACAAGGGTTCATCCAAAAATTGGTGCCAGCTGATAACACCCGTTTTATCCATAGCTGATATCCCTATTTTTGATACTACTATAGAAACCTCTTTTCTTGCTCCCAAATCACTGCTAGTACCAACGGATGGATTAATTGTTAATCACTTGTAAACCAACAGTGATAAATTTACTATATATATAAAGGCGCACTATCTCCTCTGTCTGAGTTCGAGTAGAGCACATAGAGTCAACAATGATACTTAGGGTATTACTACCAGCACACACTAAGAATCGATAGTGATACTATAAGTATTACTATCGGCTGCGGCTATGAACCGGTAGTGATAAAGACTATCACTGTTTGTTCCTAAATTAACAGTGATAATCCAAAATTGGCAATAAAGCTAGTTGCGAGCTGGTAATGGTCACCTCTGTAGTAGTGCGACCATTATTTCATAAGCGTATTGTGGTTTTTCTATCACATGTGCAACGTATATTTATGCATTGGAACATGTAAATCCGATTTTTTAACTTTGGCTCTCAATTTCTTTATAAATTTTAATTTTACCTTACAATAAATGATATAGATTGATTTATTTTGAAAGATACTTCATGTATTGTAATTTTTGCTAATTTTCATACAGATGTTAGAACAAAAATCACTGGACATATTTGTATTTTTGTAAACCGTGTCAATATTAAAAAATAACCTTTTATCAAAGGGAGCGATCAACAGTTAGGAGAAGATGAAAGACATCTTTAGCAAATTAACAGAACAAGTGATTGCCACCATACAAAGTGACAGCTCATAGCATCTCATTAACCAATTTCAGACTGAATAAACTTTTTGCAGAGATGTAGTTAAACGAAAGGACAAGAGCATGGGTGCAGCATTATGGTACGAATCCAAATAATCTTACTCCCAATATGCATACTATTATGTTATTATATTCAAGCCTATCACATCACAGTAAGGCTATTAAATTGATATCTAGAGATAACTCTTCTCATACAGTGTAGTTTCTTACGGGCTCTTAAAACAATGAATTTTTGTTGTGTCTATGAGAATGGACCTAAAATGTTAGAATTATTGCCGGAAAATAAAAATCTGTTTAATTCTTTATCACGGCAACTAACAATCTTACGTGACACTTATTAAATATGCATGATACCACCCGTTAAGAGTAGACTTACACTATTTTCTCCACCTCACAATTTCAAAGTACGTGTCCATGTCCTTAAAAAGCATGTTCCATCATATTTGTCTACTGAAGGAAGTCGAAAGCGTTGTTAGTATCGGTTGCCGAGCACAAACAAAATAAAAAAGAAAATAAATAGGGCATAAACAAAATAAAAAAAAGAAAATAAAGTAGGGACACATATAAAAGAGAAAATCTACGATTTGCCATCGAATAACTACTGATTCTACAATCCGCCATCGAATAAGTTCTGTTTACTTCTATACCATCGAATAAATGTTTCAGTTTCTTATATGTCATCGGCTTCCGATACTGCCTTTCGCTATACTGTTTATGAACAGTATCCGAGAATAAAAAAAGTCACAATAAAATATGTCGAATTTTGTGCACGTTCTATAATTCATAATCAACCTATTTTAACTGTATTCACCTAAAAATACTGTGTAAAATTTAAACTAAAATTTCTCAAAATGAGGTACTTTTGTAATACTGTGCATTACAAAGAACTAATTTTTTCACCGCGGGAGATAATTTTAGAAATTATTACATCACATTAGAGGAATATTAGTAAATTTTCTCAGATTTTTTGTAAATTTTTATGAGGCTTAAAAATTGCAAGAAGTTGCAAAAGTAGTACATTTTGAAGAATTTTATTTTGAATTCTATACAGTATTTTTAGGTGAATACAGTTAAAATGGGTTGATTATGAATTATAGAGCGTGCACAAAAATCGACATATTTTTTAGACTTTTTTTTATTCACGGGTACTGTTTATACTGTTTATGAACAGTGCAGCGGAGGGTAGTATAATATTTATTTGATGGTATAGAAGTAAACAGAACTTATTCGATGATGGATTGTAGAATCTGTAGTTATTCGATGGTAAATCGTAGATTTTCTCCGTATAAAAACCGGAAACGGATGACGAGAGAAAGCTTCCACTTACGCAGTGCCCACTGCTCACAACCCCTCCGGCCCTCCCAGCCTTCGGCTGTTTCGCTTCCTCCACTCTCCCCAACGAAGCATAAAGATGTCAAAATTCCAGTCTTGAGGAGCAAAATGTCCAAGAAAGAAGCATCCCTTGTCCAGTCATAGGCTCATAGCCCATTTATTTCCGCGGAAGACAAGGGAGCGAGGGGATGAAGGGGCGCAATGGTGGCAAGATTAAGATTGGTGTCTGCGTCATGGAGAAGAAGGTGAGCGGTTGGGCGGGCCTTGTGCGAACCTGTAATTTCCTGGGAGGAATTTCGAGTTCTTCCTGGCTGTGTTTCTTGGGGTCGGTTATGCGGGGCTGCTGCTGCGGTATGATCAAATTACTATCTGAGCGGTCGATTAACCTTTTTTCCTGTTGGAAACTTCGTAGGTGTCGTGTTCTCCCATGGAGCAGATTCTTGAGAGGCTGCGCGCGTTCGGGGAGTTCGAGGTAGGACTGGAAATAGGTCGTTCTGGCGGATTATTGTGTGCGTTTTGTTTTGTTATTAATAAATTTGGTGTTTTTTAAGAACAAAAAGCTGGTATGACCAAACATTGAAAAAAAGGTTCGATTTTAAGCCAGCGCAAGGTCCACATCTGTCTCTTTTGCCCTGTTGGTGTTCAAATGTCTGAACTCTGAAACTAGTTCAGCAGCAAGTTATTTAACTAATTGTCTTGTACTGAACATCATCATCATCAACAACAACAACTACAGCTTTTGTCCCAAGCAAGTTGGGGTAGGCTAGAGATGAAACCCACAAGATCCAACTAAAAAGATGATGAAAAAACATCAAAGATAAAAAATAATATGCATGCTTTATGGATGCAGATTATAATTTTTGGTGACAAAGTCATTCTTGAAGATCCCATTGAAAGGTATGCTGGACAAGTGTGAAGGGAAGTCCTCTAAGAAGTTTAATCTTGAAGTTCTCTGCATATCGATGAAATTTAAGTAGTGAATTATGCAGGCAAAATCTTACTTGAAGCATGAGGTTAGTATAGATATCGTCAGTTAAGAGAGTGATTGACAATATCTGTCCACATAATATACATGATTTGGGAATTTTTGAATTCGTGGTGCTAAATAACTCCATTATCCACGAGCTTTATAGCAGATCTCAGGTTGGCAATGGAGACCATATTCTGGGTGATTTTTCTATTAATTTTTGAGATTTTTTTCAGTAAATCTTATCTCATGTTGATTCAATTATGCCCTTTTTGTCATCATATATAGGTTTATTTCGAGTTTTGTGCCAGCATTATTGTTACTGACACCATCTGAAGTTCAACTTCTGGTACTAATTTATTATACTAACTGCTACTCCTTTTCTTTTTAGTTGGCCTTTATGTGATTGTCTAATCGCTTTTTACTCAGCTGGGTATCCACTAGAAAAGGCAGAGAAATACGCTGCTTTACGCAGGTTAAATACCTTCCCTGACTCAAGCATGTCATTTTGTAAGCAAAGGATCTAAATATACACTGATAGAGTATTTTCTAGTACTATAAGCTTATGATTATGGTTAAAATTCTGATCCATGTGTGACTTCTGTATGGATTTACTAGTCTTAATCCAGATACACTTTCATTTTAGTCTGCAAGGTTTGCATCATTTTGAAAGAATTTTTATGGAACACCATCTTGAATGTTTCTCTGATATGGTTTCCTCTGAATTCACCCTTGACTAACAGTTCTATCTAGACCGACGCTTCTAATAATAACATTTCTGGAATTCCTGTCATCGTGGAATTTATCTGCCTAGATGAGAGTTCCTATATGCACTTTCCCATTACTGAAGAAATGAAAGAAAACTTCAGAAACCATATTTCTTTCATGTATATTTCTTTTGATTCTTGTTTGGGAAAACATGCAAGTAACTAAAGGGCCTGTTTTTGTCATAAAGAAAAATAAACACATTTGATTACAAGCAAGAGTACTCATGCTACCCTAAGGAGTTTTGTGATTTGCTGAAGTAACATTTTGTGAATATTATTCTTTAGGCCTTTTATAGTCAATGAATTGGCCCCACAGTACCTCCTTCATGACCGCAACAAAGTATATGAGGTATTAATATCACTAGCACTAGCGCTTCATAGAAGTCAGACATCTTTATTTCAATATTTATTTATTTTTCCTGTGGGCCTCAAATGAGTTTATATTGTCTCTGTTAGATGCTTTAAAGCTGGATTATTTCTTGCTATTTATCATGGGGATGACAATTTAAACTAAATGGAAAACAAAAATCTTCCACTAAGTTTTCAATCAACAGAATACAAAAAAGATGGCAGCAAGATCGTCTCTGAACGTCTCTTGAAAAACCTTAAAATTCCAAAATGTAACCTTTCTTTTTCCAGAAACTATGATTTAGTTCTTTTCCCCCCCCTGCAATCTGTGTTAACCTCAAGACTCTACTGCAACCTCCTTGACATTCTTATGTGGAATTGTTCATACAAGTAGTATCTTTTTTCCCAATAAACACAGGAATTCGACTAGATTGAGATGCTCAAGAAATTGACAACAATGAGATAACCACATTTGATTGGTTTACTCAGAGATATGTATTTTAGTATCTCTAGCTACGACGAAAAACACAAGTCTTAGTTCGTATAGCTGCGTATGCTTCATGAGTGTTCTGGAAATTTGGAACTGTTTGATTATGTACTGTGCTAATATTTGGTCATAACTTACTAGAACCTTAGTTTTTTTATTGCCCACTGTACTCCGGTATTTTGGTAATCTTATTCTTCAGGAGCACTAAAGTATTTATCTACTTGGCTTTACTGCCGTGTCTATTTCCTTTGGCTTCCTGATACAACACTGTTACTCAGTAGCAAATATTCTGGGATCCTTTCATGGGCAACAGATGATTTTATAATCCAATTATACTACAGAAGGGCCTAGTGAACTCTAGTATGCAATGTACACGAAGGCTTTATCATCCTGTACCATAGTCCAAACATATATTCTCTTGTTCCAGAATGTTGATGTTTCGGTTTTTGGTTTTTTAGCAACTTAAATTGTTTGGAGTTCCTGTTCCAACCTATGCGGTTGTCAGAAGAGAGTACCCTAATCAAGAGCTAAACTACTTTGTTGAGCAAGACGATTTTATTGAGATTCATGGGATACGGTTTTGCAAGCCTTTCGTGGAGAAACCCATTGATGGTAACAACTCTTAATTTGATATGTTTGTAATAGTCTTTTCTTGCACTATTTCTTGTTTGTTCTTCTCTGTCATCAGTCTTGAACTATGAATAACAGCAGTCATTTTCTTTTAGCCCAATGCATCAAAAATTGAAAATTTTGGCACTATATCTAAGAAGACTAAGCCTGAAGTCAAGCTAGGATGCTTCATTTGAACTATCTACTTGAGAAAAGGAGAAAAAACCCATGCTATATATCACTGTGACTCACAACCTTGCGAATATCTTGCACACATTGAAAACAGAGAACGAAAAAATGGACCGGTGATCGAACCGTGAGTTCACTGGTTCAACTACCGGTTCAAATAAAATAATAAATAAGTTTTTTGAGGTCACATTGAGAGAAAATAAATATCAAAACTGAGTATCCCTTTGGAGTTAACACTTCACATAGTCCGGTTGGTTGGTGGCTAGTGGAGTAGCTCGTGTAGCTTTTCCTCACATCTTGTGTTCGAGTCCCCATGGCTGCATATTATTTTTCTCATTCCAATTGCAAAATGGGTCCAACCGCTACCGGTTCAATAGAAAAGCCTCCGGTTCAACCTGGTTTTCACCGGTTCATACCAGTTGAATTGCATGGACTATATTTAAGCTGAACCGAAGTGAGGTCGCTGGTTCCGGTTTTTCCTGGTTCAACCGGTGACCCGGGTTGGTTTTTTGTTCTATGATTGAAAATAAACATGGAAAAATACCAGAGCCCAACCAACACTAGCTCTTAGACTTCTGTCCAGTAATTTATCAAAGTTCTGTAATGTATATCATTGACATGTGGGCCTGGGCCTTGCAATGCTACAAATCTAATTTCAAAATATTATCTGGTACTTTCAGCATATCTTTTGGTCGCAGAAGCATCTACAATAACATTGTTGAAGCTTTGACGGTTTGAATAATGCCAAACATTAAATGTATTTACAGTCTGGACATTCTTGGTGAACTTTGTATTTAATACATATTCTGTGATATGGTTAGATGACTGGCGGCAGCTTGTTCACCCTCTCAACCCAGCAGGACTCGTTCCAGCAAAGAGGGAAGCTTTGAGTAGCTGTATTAGATGGAAATTTAGGGTCCAAGGACCAGAGTGGAGGCAAATTCGCCCTCCAGGTAAATCTGGAGGTTCTGAACAGCCGGCGGAAGGGAGACTTTGTTTATTTCTTTCTTGCCTAATGAATCCTAGCACAACCGGCTGCCTTTATAGACTAGGCACCATCTAAGAGGTGAGGCCAACAACGTGGCTAACAAACAAAATCAAATCTGGCCTATTACTTTATCCCTAAGAAAGCAAACTTACTAATCTTATTTTCCCTGGTACCTTGCCTCATGTTCGTCTGCTGCTACTGCGCGCGCTACGGTAGGCGCGGTGCTACAGTGCCGTGCGGTACAGTACCAACCCACGCCATAACATTCTGAATTCTGATCGTGACAGTAGTTTATTTTCCCTATTCTTATCAAATATTGCACACAGGTTATTTTTCATAAATTGTGTGTTTATATTCAATGTGGTCTGCACCTCGCACTTCTATTGCGAAGAACTTTCCTCACTAACTATCCAATTGTTCTGTAATCAATTCTGAACTTTGGATCATTTCTGTATGTGAGTTAGTACCGATGCATCCATGCATATGTCAGTGTCTGCAATGTTATTGCCAAACTGTTGATCTCTTGACTGCAATGCACCTATTTTCTACCCTATCTTTGTAAAATGTAAAGTAATAGAATAAACATGTTCTGCTCCTTACAATTTTTATTGTATGAAGGAGATGACCATAATATAATGATATACTATCCTAGCTCAGCTGGAGGAGGAATGAAAGAACTGTTCCGTAAGGTGAATATCTGTTACCATTAATTTGCTCTTATTTATTTGTAGAAAAATTTGCAAGCAGGATCTTTATTTTTACAGAAAATTCAAGTCGATGCCATAGCTAAGATATGAATGTGGCCACTATGATATTCTGTATTTCTGTTAGCAACTTCAGTCATCCCAAGCAGTTATAGATAATATAAGTCAAAATAACCTAGCAAGCACTGCTTTATATCCTAATATTTTGCTTATCTATTTTGTTCTTGGACTGACACCAAAATCTTCCTCACTGACATAGAGTTTACAAAAATCCCAGTAAACTAGTATCTTTGATACTTGTAAAGTGTAGTATAACAATAGATAAATGCCATGATATTGGCTTCAAATGGACAAATAATATTTGGCTATTTTTTCTCAACCAGGTCTCTTGTTACTAAGGTTACTTCTCGGATATAAATGAATGAATTGATGTCTATTCTTCATCTTTGCATTGATGTTTACTTCAGAAACCGGCAAAATGAACTGACCAGATGAAAATTTTGTAGGTTGGCAATAGATCTAGTGAATTTTATCCAGATGTGAGGAAGGTGAGGCGAGATGGATCCTATATTTATGAGGAGTTCATGCCTACAGGGGGAACAGATGTCAAGGTGACAAACCTTGCTGACGTATTTACTTCATCTTTTTCTTTATTTTTTTCTCATGCATAAAATGTACGAAAGAAAGCTGTACCAACATAGCTAGCCCCAAGCCCAGGTTAAGGAGGAGGGTTGTGATAGGCTTGGCGAGCCAACGTAAGAAACCCAACCACTCTTATGGAGATAAAACCCAACAAAAATCCGTTAGGGCGTAACCCTCTTAGCGACGCACCATATCTGAACCCGGGTGTGGTGTTAAATGGCAAGGGCAGGGCCATCACCCCTTTGGTGACACGTCGTATCTTGATCTGGATACAATGATAAGTGGGCAAGGATCGGGTCGTCGCATCCTGAGTGGCGCGCTACATCGGCACCCGGGTGTAGTGAAAAATGAGCAAGGGTCTTCACATTTGTCTCGACGGGTGCGAAGAGTAAGGAAGCTAGCCGAACCAAGTAAGATCCGTTTAGGTAGTTGGAACGTGGGGTCCCTAACAGGTAAGTTGCGAGAGTTAGTTGATATTGCGGTTAGGAGACGTGTAAATATTCTAGGAGTCTAGAAAACTAAATGGAAGGGACAGAATGCAAAGGAGGTGGAGAATACCGGCTTCAAGCTATGGTACACGGGGATCGCAAGTAGAAATGGAGTTGGCATCTTGATCGACAAGAGCCTCAAGAATGGAGTGGTGGACGTCAGGAGGTACGAAGATAGGATTATCCTTGTTAAGCTGGCTGTTGAGGATTTGGTTTTGAACGTTATTAGTAGCTCGTATGCCCCTCAAGTAGGTCACAATGAGAGCATCAAGAGGCAATTCTAGTAAGACCTGGATGACATTGTTAGTATTGTGCCTATTAGGGAGAAGCTCTTCATAGGAGGAGACCTTAATAGCCATGTAGGTACATCTAATGTAGGGTTTGAAGGGGTGCACGGGGGCTTTGGGTTTGGCGATAGGAACCAAGAGGGAGAGTATGTCTTGAACTTTGTTGTGGCCTACGATCTGATAATAGCTAATACCTTTAGAAAGAGAGAATCCCATTTAGTGATCTTTAGTAGTGGCCACCACTCTAACTAGATTGATTGTCCTTGCAAGAAGAGAGGATAGACATGCTTGCTTAGATTGTAAGGTGATACATGGAGAGTGTGTTGTCCCTCAACATAAGCTTGTGGTGGCTGACTTTCGCTTCCGCATACATGTTTGACGGGACAAGGGTGCCAAAATCGCAAGAATGAAGTGGTGGAAGCTTAAAGGAGAGGCGGCATAAAATTTTAAGGAGAGGGTTATTAACGAGGGCTCTTGGAAGGAAGGAGAGAATGCAAACGATATGTGGATGAAGATGGCAACTTGCATTAGGAAAGTGGCTTCAGAGGTGTTTGGGGTGACCAAAGGAAGCAGATGCGAAGCTAAAGACACTTGGTGGTGGAACGAGGATGTTCAGAAGGCTATCAAGGAGAATAAAGAATGTTTCAGATGCTTACACCTTGGCAGAAATGCAAACAACATAGAAAAGTATAAAGTGGCAAAGAAGACCGCAAAACGAGCTGTGAGCGAAGCAAGGGGTCGAGCTTATGAGGACCTTTATCAGCGGTTGGGCACAAAAGGAGGAGAAAAGGACATCTATAAGATCGCCAAGATCCTTGAAAGCAAGACGAAGACGTCAACCAAGTCAAATGCATCAAGGATGGGACCGGTCGACTTCTGATGAGAGATGATGAGATCAAGACTAGATGGCGAGAGTACTTTGATGAACTGTTCAATGGGGAGAACGAGAGCTCTACCATTGAGCTGGATGAATCTTTTGATGATACCAACATACGATTTGTACGAAGAATTCATGAAGCTGAGGTTAAGAAAGCTTTAAAAAGGGTGAAAGGAGGCAAGACGATAGGCCCTGATAGATCCCCATTGAGGCGTGGAGATGTTTTGGAGACATTGCGATAGCATGGCTAACTAAGCTCTTCAAGCTAATCTTTCGATCAAACAAGATGCCCGAAGAATGGATGAGAAGTATATTAGTACCAACCTTCAAGAATAAAGGAGATATCCAAAGCTGTACTAATTACCGTGGAATTAAGTTGATGAGCCATACAACTCAATGGGAGAGAGTTATTGTGCATCGCCTAAGAAGAATGATGGGCATTTGTAACACCCTACTTTACAACTAAACATATTTTATTTGAATATGGAAATTTTTGGCAGTATTTCCTCTATAGTTGCGGTATAACTGATCACACAATTCACAGGCAGACAATATATGATATAAACAACGTAACCACAACATATATCTATCTACACTATATACAGGATTACTTCTTCAAGTACAAAGCTTATTACAGCACGAACGATATACTGCCAAAAATATGGTTTTCAAACATAAGTTTAGATTATCGGTATTGTGATAAGGTAGTGCGTGCAACTACCAAGTCCATTCCCAAAAAATGCACGTCAACAACCTAAGCGTACCTGAACAAAAAGTGAGTTAACGGGGTGAGATAAGCTCAGCAAGTAACGGCTATAAATATAAACATATCTCACTAGATTAAAGAGTATTTCAGATACAATCATTTTTCTCACCATGAAAAGCCAAAACAATCTTGATTCACCTGTCAACGGAAACACAACAACAAACTCCAATACGGTCTCCCATATATCATGGCACTAACCCCTTTCGGATTCTGTATTCTTCAAACATTATAATAAATGTATGAATTCCATGACGCAACTCCATTTGAGAGTTTTGCGCTGGACGATGCCAACCTCTCATGCAACTCCATATACCGGTACGAATCACGCACAATGGCAGTGATCGGCCTTTATCACCATATGAAATGCATAAATGCAAATGTATGTATGTGAATTGACGTCAATTCTTATTTTTCTTTTGATGATTCTTTTTCATGAGTATCACCACTACTAGTTCATAACATCAACGATATACTCAAAATCAATGAAATGACTTTGATTTAATTCGTCAAATGCGACATCATTCATCATATGAATAAATTGGAAAATATCAGATATTTCAATTTTATCTGCGAATGAAGTAAGACATGAATATAAACATAGCATTGAATTACACCCCCACGTTACTTGTCTTTTACCGAAGGCGACGAAGGAATTTGATTAGATACGCCGGAAGCACTACCACCTGCACAAACACATTTTAGTACTAAAGCACATCTAAAACACATATAAATGTGAAGCGTCATTCCTACCCCTGAAAAGGTCGCATACACGTTAACACTTCGGGACATGCCGAACAGAAACTCCTAAAGCATAAATTGATGTGACATCCCTACTCCAGAGTTGAATTAGAATTCTTTTACTGGTTAAACCTTATTTGATCAAAAGGAATGGATATCTAAATTTGGATGTCACATCTTCGCTTTAGCGACGGCTATCGAAAGCAATTCGGATTATCGATCACGCATCCGATGGAAATCGAATGATTCAATTGAATCTCAATTGCCTAGGGATTATGTAGGAGTCACCTTCGAAGGATTGACGACAAATCCAGCGAAATCAGAAAATTTCACAATCCTTCTTCTTTTTTTTCCTTTTTCCTTTTTTTTCTTTTTTCTTTTTCTTTTCTTTTCTTTTCTTTTCTCCTTTTCTTTTCTCTTTCTTTTCTTTTCTTTTCTTTTCTTTCTCTTTTCCTTTCTTCCTTCTTGGCTTCTTCTTCCTTGCTTCTAGCTCCTTCTCACTCGGCGGCCGGCACAGCACAGCGGCGACGACTCGTAGGCGCACGGCGGCGCGGCAGCACACGACGGCGGTGGCGCGCAGGCCGGTGACGGCAGGTGCAGGCTGGGCTCGGGCGGCGCGCACGCGGGCGGCACACACAGCGATGGGGAGAGAGAGAGAGACGAACGCGAGACGAACGCAAGAGGCGTCTGGATGGATCGGGTTGAGGGCCGATCCATCCGGTATTTATCCTCTTTTTTTATTTTTTTTAAAAACAATCAACGGTCTAAATTTATTAGGCTTGCTACGGGTCACAAAGTGCTCGGAACGGACATGAATAGCAAAATGGGTTCGTCTCGACGAGATGAACGCAACCACGGTCTCCGATCGTCCATACGAGCAACGGATCAAAAAGTCAACTATTTGGTCAAATCTCTTTTTTTCTCTCAATTATTCGGTATTACAGCATTACCAAAAACTAATTTGGTTTCATGCCTGGGAGGTTGATCATGGAAGCAATTTTCTTGATAAGGCAACTTATGGAAAGATATAGGGAACAAAATAAGGATCTGCACATGGTATTCATTGACTTGGAGAAGGTTTACGACAAAATTCCGAGAAATGTCATGTGGTGGGTCTTGGAGAAACAAAAAGTCCCAACAAATTACATTACCCTCATCAAGGATATATACAATAACGTTGTGACAAGTGTTTGCCCAAAGATGTGTGCTTGTCACAGCATTCAATACATGTCTTTGGTCTTTGGGCGTCAAAAACACGCCAATGCAGGGACTCAAGAATCTGTAGATTACGAGAAAAGGGACCGTACTCTTCTTGGAATCTGGTATTTATAGGAAATGTATCTTCACTAGGATGCCTTGCCGATGGTACCAGGGTGGTTTTGACTCTTTCACCCAGCTTCCGCGTGAAGCAATGGTGCAACAAGGCAATCATTGAGTGGCCAAACTTCCTTAACTTTGACTGCTCATATATATAGAACTATTTATAATTGACACATGAAAATAGTACCATCAATTTTTTATGAGTACTTTTAAGTATACCTTTTACTTATATATCACTATGAAAAGTTGATGGTCAAAGTTGCTTATTGGAGACCGTGTTTTGTCCAAAGAATCATATATTGTTGAAAAGAGGGAGTACCTCACTAGTTTTATAGTAGTAGCAGTAATAGTCACAGTATCTTCTTCAAAGGAAGGCAGTTATAGATAGATAGATATTTACACACTCACTTTGTTAGCTGGACAATTGTACGCGGTCGGTTCGAGTTGTGTTCAAAGAGGTCATCATCCTTGGATCTTGGCATATTTTGTTACAAAGGAATATATGCGTTTTCTGACAAAGTTCATCCAAATAAGCATAGTTGGAAAAAAAACTGCCTGGAGCTGATATGTTACTTCTAATGGAGAGTCCTCCATGAAGTTATTACCACATCTGAATACCTGGCTTCTATATAGTAACGCTCTCTGATTTCACATTTTGATTCTTTAGCATTTGTTTCTGTGTTATTGGATTGCTTGTTTTATCTTTCTTAGGATTGTTCTTGGTCCTGCAGACCTTTGTACAACTTTTGTTTTGGTATTGGAAACCTCTGTACAGCCTTATTCTCATAATAACAATATTTTCAGTGGTGTCCTCTCCTACTGTTATGCTAAAGAAGAAGAAATGCTAAGCATGGAATCTAAGGTTTGTAGGTTTATACAGTTGGGCCAGGATATGCACATGCTGAAGCGCGCAAGTCTCCAGTTGTGGATGGGGTTGTCATGAGAAATTCTAATGGAAAAGAGGTACCCTTCCTAGCCTTGTTGTGACAGTATTCGTCTTGTTCTATCAATTAAATCTCAGTGTTTGACATTCCGATCGAAACTTTAACCCCTTATATGTAGAAAAGGGTGGGTGTTTTTCCTTTATTTGCTGTTTGGTCTAGATTCATAATTTAGCACCATTGCAATATAATTTTTATCTTGCTTGAAGGTGCGCTATCCTGTTCTATTGACCCCTACGGAGAAACAAATTGCAAGGAGCGTTTGCCAAGCCTTCAGACAAGCGGTACAGTTAAAATTACTAGGTTTTTTTTTTTTTTACTTATTTTGCACATTAGATGTCCATGTTGAACAAGTTCAAACCAATCCGCAGAAGATGGCCGTGTTCTATTGAGTAATGCACTTCCTACATGGTCCATAATTTGTAATTGAAATCAATCAATAAACTGGAAGAGTATCTCGAAGATCTACTTAGCTAACTCCCAAATTACTGAACGATAGCAACTATGCTCGTTGATGCACTCTAGTTCAACTATTGCTGTTCTCTAGACGAGCAGAATCCCATCTCTAAGATGTCTGCACCAGGGTTACCCTACAGTAACCAACATGATTGTTTTAGGTTGTTTTGGTATATTTAAGATGTAATCAATGAGATATGTTGTTTAGTGTTAAGGTGTAGAAAATTCGAAGCAAATTTATAGAAAAAAAATCTAATTTAAGAAATAACTGATCAGTAACAGCTCACTTTCCGAAACTGGCGGGGCGTGAAAAGCTGTCAAAAAGGTTATTTGTAACCGTGGTCTGAATTTCCCAATCATTTCTTTCTGCAGGTGTGTGGCTTTGATCTTCTAAGGTGTGACTTGGGGGAGGCAAGATCCTATGTATGTGATGTGAATGGCTGGAGTTTCGTGAAAAGTTCATACAAGTAAGCATTCCATGTCACAGATCTGTAACTTTTCATGCTGGGTAAGACTTAAGAGTCCTTACTATGATGATGGTGAGCGCTTCCATAACTCCAGGTACTATGATGATGCTGCATGCATTCTAAGGAAAATGTTTCTTTATGAGAAAGCTCCACATATTTCATCTACCATTCCTACTAGTCTTCCATGGAAAATCAGCGAGCCAGCCCAACCATCAGTTGCTGTTAGAGGTCGTGAAAGGGGAACTGTTGGAATATCTAGACAATCGGAAGAGTTGCGCTGTGTCATAGCTGTTATACGCCAGTAAGGATAATCATTAAAAACTTAAGATCATCAAATTCTATAACCATCAAACTGCTTTCTGATACTATAAAGGCTTGCCTACTTCAAATTATGCAAGTGGGGATCGCACACCAAAGCAGAAGGTGAAACTGAAAGTAACTGAAGAAAAGCTTTTAAAATTGATGTTGAAATACAATGGTGGAAAGGCGCATGCGGAGGTGTGGAAACCGAATCAATCTTGGTTTTTGGTTTATTCATAGTGTTTGTTCATTTACTTGCTGAACAATAGTCTTATTGTTACTTTGCAGGCAAAGCTTAAAAGTGCCTTACAGCTGCAAGATCTATTAGATGCAACAAGAATCCTTGTTCCGTGTGCAAGTTAAGTTTCTGGAATGTTAAGATTGCTCCTCTTTTATGGTTTATGAACCTTTAATCAATCACCTTATCCTAGCTATGGATCTGCTCTTAACTCTTTCGGAGTATATTGGGATATCTCCATATATGGTAGTTTATGATTGATTGTAATCCCAGAATACGTGCCTTATCTCTAGGAGAGGCTTCTTGTCCTCCAATCTTTGTACTCTATATAATCCGCCCTCGAGGCTCAAGCAATACAATCGACCACATTAAGCCAACTCTCATATTCTTTCATGGTATCAATTTAGGTTTCGGTCCTAGCTCCAAAACCATCACTTCCGCCGCGCTATCCCCGGGGAGATCGATCTCCATGATCTCCGCCGGGGGCTGCACAACCTGTAGCTAGGGTTCATGTGGCCGATCGTGTCGATCAGCTGCCCTAGAGATTCTTTTACCGATCTGTTGATCGGGTTTTTCTCTCTCGCCGATCGTTGATCAGCGTCTTCTCTTTGGTTTTTCCGATCACCGATCGGTTTGTGTCATCCATCACCCGTCGATCTCGCGCGCCTCTACTCCGACAATCGGCGTCGACTCCACCGGCAGGCTCCTCGTCTCCACCCGTGCGGCATGGTTGGGCGCTCGACGCCATAAGGGACGCCCTTACGCGTCGATGCCCCACCACTCCGCCAATTGGGACACCTCCGCCACGACCACCTCGCGCGTCCTTAGTTTGATCAGCCGATCGCGCGCGGTTCCTCCCGGTCCCCGTCTGCACGCGCCGCCGTCGTTGGTTGAAAGGACAATGATGTCGCCTAGAGGGGGGTGAATAGGCGTTTTACAAAAATTCGTCCCTTTTTACCGTTGGCCTAAACTTGCAGCGGAATATAAATTAACGGATTTTTCACAAGTGAAAAACCTAAATATGCTAGGCTCAACTAGTGCACAATCACTCTAAATAAATGTGGAAATTACAATCCTAAGGTGACAAAAATTACTCAATTCTAGCAAGAGATATGCAATAAAACTTAAATTGAAAAAGGCTGAAAACACTGTTCATATGCCTGAAATTACTGTTCAACCGGAGTCTCCGGTGTAGTCTGGATACTCCGGTGTGTACAGGTTCGGAAACTCCGGTAAAGTCCGGATTCTCCGGGTTCAGTACAGAACTGAGCCCGAAACTGAATATAAAAGATGGGTAGAGAGTTCTAGCTCAAACCAAGTAATGTCGTGTGTTCCCGGAGATGATTCCACGTAGATTCACAGAGAACCTACACTCAAATACACACAAACAAGTAGATCAAGCAATATACACAAAGATTTGAGCAAGAACTTAAAAGTAAGGAAACAAGAGAGGAGACACAAAGATTTGTTTCCTGAAGTTCGGATTCACCACCGTGAATCTTACGTCTCTGTTGAGGAAGCTCCAACGAGCCGGGTCTCTTTCAACCGCTTTCCTCGATCCACTCTTGATTTCTTCCCTTGCGGAGGCGAAATCGAGCCCTTCACAAACTTCCGCGGCAACCCACAACCTTGGGTGCTCGTCGGCGACGCCTAGCCGCCTAGGAGGCTTCACCTCCAAGAGTAACAAACACGACGACGAACTTCTTGCCGAGAACTCAAGTGCTCAAGATTGGATTTTATCTCACTTGCACTCAATCTTCCAATCTCTCAACCCAACTCTCTTTTCTTCTCAAATCACACACTAGAATGGAGTGGGAGGGAGTTCTTTTGGCTCTAGAGGATGTTCTTTTCGTGCCCTTGCAGCGGCCCCAAAGGATGGGGTGAGTGGGGTATAAATAGCCCACTCCAAACAACTAGCCGTTACTGTTTTTGTCAGAACTGACCGGAGTATCCGGCCCTAAATCCAAATACGGCGTCAGAACGGTCACAGAATGTGTCAGAACTAGCCGTTATGCTCTTTTCTGGACTTCTACCGGAGTATCCGGCCTACACCGGAGTCTGCGGTCGGCACTTAACCCAGAAAACAGCCCCGGAGACTTCCCGGAGTCTCCGGCCACTCCAGGTACCGGAGTATCCGGACTTCACCGGAGTCTCTGGCCTTTCCAGGTACCGGAGTATCCGGCCTACAACGGATTCTCCGGCCACAGCACAGCTGACCTCCGAAAAAAGGCGATAACTTTTGATCCCGGAGTCCGATTTCGACGATTTTGGACTCTATGGAAAGCTTATTCAGAGGGCTACACATCCCAACTGAATTCATGACCTAAAACACATAGGATAAAATTGGAACACTCCAAAACCCATTTTGGACACTTCCGCACTTCCCGCTCCGGACTCTGTCGGAGGATGAACTCCTGTCGCAGGGATCCCGAGAGACCCCTTTTTAAAGATTCGGCCGGGGGGATGATCCTGAACGAGTTCGTCGGGGGAATAAATGGAAACGGAAATAAATGCAACGGTCGGTGGTGGGGGAATGATCGACCTAGTGCAAAAAGAAATAAATGCACCGGGGTTTAGACAGGTTCGGACCGCTCGGGGGCGTAATACCCTACTCCTGTGTGGATGCAATATACTTCTTTGAAGGGAATCCTTCAAGGATGTGCCTGGTTACAAGGGTGTATGGCTAACAGAGAGCTTAGGGCTCCCTTGCTCTAGTTCTACCCGAGCTTGCTTGTGGTGTTCTTCGAGAGTGTCGGGTTGGTTTTTGGGTCTGTCTTCCTGTGGTTCTATCTTGGTTTCTTAGGTCTGTCTTCCTGTGGTTCTATCTTGGTTTCTTAGGTCTGTCTTCCTGTGGTTCTATCTCGGTTTCTTAGGTCTGCCTTTTATACACACGCCGACCTCGACTTACCCCAAATGGGAAAGTGGGGGCACGAGTTCCAATACGCCACGGAGAAAGGCGTTATCATTCCGTCCCGGCGAAGTGACAGGGGCGGTGGAAAAACGCGGTGCGTGTCCGACCACCCGTTATTGTGGACGTCTTGGCGCCGTTGAGAGGGCCCACCGGGTGGCCACAGAGGCGCCCGGCGCGCGCACCCTGTCTTGTTCTTCTGCCAGGGCAGGGTGGCAGGCGGAACGTTTCGATCCTAGCAACGTTATCCCGAGATACCCCGGATGATACGGGACGGGACCCGTGCAATTAATGGACCCACGCCCCTTTGCCAAAGCATGGCAGGGACTGACACTGCGGCGTGGGCAGTTGGGAATGTCAGATGTCAGGCCGCGCATGCCCATTAAATGCAGCTTCGGACCTTTGACTGGCTGACACCTCGCCGACGGGTCCTTCCGGGTCGTCGGGGTGTCGGGTGATCTTGCGCGAACCTTCGGGGAACCGAGTCCTCGGGGGCTGCCACGTGCAGCCCCGAGCACTCTCCCGAGCCCTTCTGTAGATCCTTCGGGTAACCGAGTGCTCAGGGGCTGCCACGTGCAGCCCCGAGCACTCTCTCCCGAGCACTTCCTGTAGAACCTTCGGGGAACCGAGTCCTCGGGGGCTGCCACGTGCAGCCCCGAGCACTCTCTCCCGAGTACTTGGTTGTTTGGCCCATCGGGGGACTATGGTACTCGGGGGCGAGCGGGCACCCTCCCGAGCACTTTCTTCCCGGTACTTGGACTCTGCGGGTCATCGGGGAACTGGGGTGCTCGGGAACCAGAGGCTGTGGTCCCGAGCACCTTCTCCCGAAACTTAGATTTTCCTCATCTTGCAGGAGGGACTTCGCGAGATAGTGACACGTGGCAGACGGCCAGCCTGGTCTCGGGACTCAGGGACCCCCGGTTCCTGATACACCGACAGACTCTTAACAACAAACTCTCACTTTGGGTTTGGTTGGGAACTCTTGAGCACTGAGACACGACAATTAGCTCACGTTGCATCCCTCTTAATAGTGCGGCATGCCTATACTCAAATTTAAAGATAAAACACATTTGAACCCATTTGAGTATTTGAAAACTTTTAAGTACCGCTTCTTTCATTCAAACTTTGAGAGTTGCCAACTTCCATATATTCTTCACTCCATCTTTTCTTGATTCTTCATGTAATTGATGCGAATCACCCATAGCTTCTCATGGTCTCACACGGTCCATTGGCGCAAAGCTTCACTCGCTCTTCACCACCGCCTTGGTCCTTCGGCGCCAAGCCATTTGCTTGCCCTTCACCACCAGATGGTCCATCGCAGCCGAGTCTTGCTTGCCCTTCACCGTCTTGCCATAGAAAACCATTTTGTATTCGACATCTTTAAGGAATTCACTTTTTCATATATGGAGTCCATTCTTGTTCTTCACTCTTGGCATATATGATTTCAATTCAACTTATGCCTTCTTATGGATCCTAACCCTAACTCACTCTCAAGCACAAAGCACATGGGTTAGTTCATAAAACCTAAATGACAACATTTATACTTTAAGTTACTTGATCTCCACAAGTAACTTATTAGCCTTCATGCATATTGTCAATCTTCATATAGAACCTAACCCTCACTCATTCTTAAACACATAGCACATGGGTTAGTCCATAAAACTCTATTAACAAGTCATACCTTTAGTTACTTGATCTCCACAAGTAACTTAGCCTTCAAACTTATTGCCAATCTTATTGAGCTTTTTCTTCTTCTTACGAGCATCACTAAAATCTCAATGACTTTTGATGCAATTATTTGAACTCATGGCATTTCCCAAAGAATCCATGCTTCATCATTTATGCATCTCCTATGGAATAACTTAATAGCAATTCTCAATATGATTGTTAGTCCATAGGCATTGTCATCACTTACCCGAGCATCACTTAGAGCTCATTCATCTCGATGCATTTTCAATCTCCCATTTACCTAGAGCTCATGCATATCTCTCATCCATGCATCACCTATGGAAAAACCTACTAACAAACTCAACACCATTGTTAGTCCATAGGTATTGTCATTAATTACCAAAACCACACATAGGGGCTAGATGCACTTTCATTGGTTCGTACACGCACGACCTTCCCGAGAACCGGGGCTATTGTTGCATCGCCTTCGGGCCACAATGCTGTCACCCGTGGTTTGTGCCTCCGCAGCGCCGCCACGCCCTCCCAGGCGTGGTCCAGCCAATGGTGGCTCTCGTCGTTGCCCTACATCGTCGTCCCCTTGCGCCACAATCCTCCGGCCAAACGACACCACCTCTGTTCGGCGCACGTGGTCTTCATCATGTTGATCGGGTTTCTTCGCTGGCTTCTTCGAGCACTGCCGTCATGCCTCTCTCGGATACAGTGTCGCCACTCCAGGCCGTTGGTTCCGCCTCACATTCAGTCTCCGGCCACCACAACCTCATCGCCGGCGTCGTCATCTCATCTCTGACTACGTTCTTTCTACTCCAACAACCGCTGGCTGCACCGGCACTCTCCTCGTCTTGGAGGCCTTCTCTGCTGGTCCCTCAGACATTGGCGCATGGTTGTGATGGTCCCTATCTTCGCGCGTTCATTACTAGCAACACCGGTGCGTGCCTTCGTCCCCAACGCATTCTCGGGCCTGGCAAACCCGGTGCACACCTTGTTCTCGACGGCATCGACCTCTTCCTCAACGATTACCTCGACTGCATCACCGTCTTCTTTCCTAGGGCCTCCTTGCGCCCCGTCAACATGGCGCCTCCTTGTGCCCGTTGCTTCAAGTGCGGCTTCCTCGTCAACGGCAAACCCGAATACGACGACATCGATCACGGCTATCTCATGCACGGCATCCTCAACCACGGCTACTCGCCTCGCTCTCGGCTACCCCGCCATCAGCACAAAGAGCTACCATCTGCATGAGCTACTCGTCAGTTTCTCCAGTCACAACATCTGCATCGTATTTGCGCTCCCGTTTTGACTATGGGGGGATGTCACTTCATCTTCCTCTCCAGTCTCATCATCTGCGACGCTCCCGCTGTGACTACGGCGGATGCTAGAGTATATTGGGATATCTCCATATATAGTAGTTTATGATTGATTGTAATCCCAGGATACCTACCTTATCTCAAGGAGAGACTTCTTGCCCTCCAAGCTTTATACTCTATATAATCCGCCCTCAAGGCTCAAGCAATACAATCGACCACATTAAGCCAACTCTCATATTCTTTCACTGTTCTCACTATTTACCATCCAAGTGATTATGTCATTTGCTCCCATAGGTTATTTGGTCTGTGTCAAGAGTAAACTAGAGAATGTGTTAGGATCCTGTGTGGCATTACATTTCTGGTGTAGCAACTTTGTTTGAGAATTGGACTACTGTGCTGTGTTGCATTATGCCGTGGAGTCAGTTGTTTCTGGAGTATATTTGCCATATTTGATAATATAATTGTTTTGATTTTTAAAAAGAATGCTACTACTTACAAAATAATAACAATGTCAAAAGCTCTTAAAGTCTTCAGGCTCCCAAGTGGAGCATAAAAGACACTATAAGTAGGATGGTCAGCATGGTAGAGAGTCAAGATATGTAACAGTACAAGAAATAGGAGTAGAAAGGGATTTGCACTTCTGCACTGATCATATCGAGTAGGCTTTGCACATGGACATTAGAAATAATCAAACGACTCAATCAGGGGTTCAAAATTTTCTGACAACTTGATCCTATCTTCTTTGCTGTGTATTCCTCAACAGGTCCAAATGCACAAGTCATTATTACATACACAGAAAAATAAGATACTAGCAGCTATGTCTCCCTATTTGGCATTTCAAGTGCTATAAAATATGTATAACTTTTTGTTATAAAAAACATTGCATCTACCAGATCATAGTTCATGATTCAGACATAATTTTACCTTTGGATATTAGAATTCTGTCTATATGCAACAGGATTGGTTAGTGTCCTGATTTCTGCTGATAGTTGATATAATGTCTAACTGCTGTAACACTACATTATTGTCCTTAACTTTGGAATATGAAGCACATTTATAAATATTTTCTCTAGTATGTCTTCAATAAAATGAGAAATTTATTTATAAACTTCAGATCTGGTCGTGAAAGTGATAGTGATGCTGAAGTCGAGCATGCAGAGAAACTCCGCCAAGTTAGAGCAGTTCTTGAAGAGGTAAAATAGTTGCTCAAGTATTAACAGGGCTATCTCTCACTAACCTTGCAAATATGAATTCGTCTATGGTAAGGTGGGCTAGATTCATCTTGAAAGAAAATACCTTTCCGGATTATAAATGCTGCCTGGCACTCGCATGTCAAATCATTATTTATTTAAAAAATTATTTTAGTTGAAGTAAATAACTAGATATAAGGACTGTAGTTAAGCAAAGAGTGTTATATCTTCATTCTTTTGCATTGTTCTCTTGATGAGGTACTTGTGCAGTTGTGCCGATTGCATAGGAATATGATAGAGAGGTTTTGTCTAGACGTGTGTATGTACTACTCTTTTGTACATGTATTCTCTACTTTTTTCTGTTCTTCCTTATTAATTTCTTTGAAACTTACAATAAATTCTCTGACATGTTAGTTTCCCTATGGTCTTCAGGGTGGTCATTTTTCAGGTATTTACAGGAAGGTACAGCTGAAGCCATCAAACTGGGTCCGTATTCCTAAACATAACGGAGAAGGGGAGGAGGAGCATCCGGTTGAAGCCCTAATGGTTCTTAAGTATGGTGGTGTTCTAACTCATGCAGGAAGGAAGCAGGTTGACTTTACTTCACATGTTGAATTTTCTGTTAGGTTTGGACAAGAATAATGGATACTGCTATCTGAATTAGATGGCAGGTGGCATTTTGTATGATTCATGGGTCAGATCTCGATGTCCAAATGTGCAAATTATCAGTTTGACAAGTTGGTATTAGTTCTTGCATGTTCCAAAATAAATGCAACATGTCTGATGAGTTGTTGGTTTATTTCACGTAACTCTTATCGTGCCCCTTTTCTTTGTTGGATGCTCCTGAAGTTTTGATTGATTATGCAGGCAGAAGAGTTGGGAAGATACTTCAGAAATCACATGTATCCAAGTACGTCCTACTAAACTTTGTTCTATTACATCAAATTGTCTATATTCTCTACTATATCACGCTGTTGGTTACTGAAGGAATATCTTGGTTCGAAGATTGAGTTTAGCTGAAATTCATGTCTGAACTGATTAACTAAACCTTTCCATAAGTTCAGTCTTCACTAAAATACTATCTTTCAATCTTGGTTACTTTCAGTTTTTCTGTGCTCCTTTGGCTATCAATTCGAAGTCAAGAACTTAAAGAACCCAAATAATCTTGACTGAAAATTTTAACAAATCTTTTTTTGGTTAGATTCAGTAAATTCAGTTTGGTTCCTTTGCTGAAATTGCAGCTGATTCTTGATTTTTGGTTATCAATTCACGGAATGGTTTGGTCTCTTTCCCAATATTTATCTTTGGTGCCATACTCTCTTTATTTTTTTTATTTTTATTTTGCTTTTTGTTGATTTGGCTACCATTTCTGCTCAGCCTTCACTGAAATTTGTCTTCTGTCTGCCAGTATTTTGCTAATCATCTGAAAACAGCAGGATTATCTTCATTTTCTTGAATGATTAACACCATTTTCTATCATTTATTTGGTGCTTGTTGCTCTTCGGTTAATTTTTTGCAACCTTTTTAGGTGAAGGACCAGGATTGCTTCGCCTCCACAGTACATATAGGCATGATCTGAAGATATACAGTTCAGATGAAGGTCGAGTCCAGGTAAATGATATTATATCTCTTGCAACCCTTGGTTATCGAAGGTGAAAGACAACTAAGATCAATGTAAATGGTCTCCACTCCTTTTTTTGTATAGTTAGTCATGTTCTGTGTCAATCAAGATACTGACAGAGATGTCCAAGAGTTTCCTTGTCATGGAGTAGTTGCATTGGTAGTATGCTGCCAAGTGGCAAATATAGTATTTCTGAATCAGTAGTACGCCTCCAAGTTTATGCTACTATTACAATTTTTGGAAAAATATAAGAGCATGGCTCATGAGTACCTACTAGCAAGTCTTCTAGGTACCTTCATATACTTGTGCAAGTCTTGATATACTGCAATATAAATGGTAATGGTGTGACTGCTTGGTGGTATTATCCTGAACGTTTTTCTCAAGACCACCCAACATAGTGTGACACTCGAAATATAAGATTATCGTGTTATAAACTGGTTCATTTGTAATAGGGTCGTTTCATTGAACCCAATTATACTGGACAAGTGCCGGAGTGTTGCACATTACACATTCTCTGAAAGAGCTGATTTTCCAGTCTGTACTGTCTTCCATCATTCTTCTTGTACCTTAGCTGATTTTGGATGGGTTTCTTACATAATTTTAGTTTTTGTATTTTAGATGTCTGCTGCGGCTTTTGCAAAAGGTCTTCTTGATTTGGAGGGGGAGTTAACTCCAATCCTGGTTTGTTCCTCTTCGGTAAATCTATGTCAGTCAGAGCAAAGCAGAACTATAGCTCACCAGATTTTACGATCTCCAGGTTTCACTTGTCAGTAAGGATTCATCTATGCTAGATGGACTTGAGGATGGTACTTTTGAGATAAATAAAGCAAAGGTCTCCTTCTGACACAGTTACACATATTTTCGAAATTGTTTTTCCAGTTTTGAAACTTTAAATTGGAATGACAAGGGAATCAAATGACCATCTCACACTGCACACTGGAACTCAGAATATCCAATGACTCAATGGAGTCAACTGAGAAATTGGGGTAAACAATTTATAAGAAGTATGACTTTGTCTTCAAAATCAAAAGATGTGGTTCATCTAAGTAATTGGAAAAAGGGATGGAACCATTTATGACAATATTCAAATGTGCAAAGATAAGATAGAATGAGACTCTCCATGTGTGTGATTCTGTGTTAAGATTTGGATAATTTACAACTGTTGTTTCCCTATTTCTCTAAAAATATCTGATTTTTCCAGGCTCGGTTGCATGACATCATCACATCTTCAAATGTTGCAAATTGTAATGAACATGTGGAATTCCCATGGATGGTTGATGGAGTTGGAGTGCCAACAAATGCTGCTCAGCTTCTCACAAATTTGGTGTGTACATTAAATAACTTCATTTTCCCTTGAATTCTTTAGAGAGGAAATTCCCAATTTCCCATGGATTCTTATTTTGTTCTGTATCACTATGAATTACTTGTTGTATTATTACTATCCTTGACCTCTCTGGGTTGCTTCTGAAGCTACATTAATTGCCAAAACAGCCAATAATTAAAACAGTTGCATCCACTATAACGATGATAAGTTAGCATTGTCTTATCAGGCTGAGTTGATAAAAGAAATAACTGCCCAAGTAAAGTTGCTTTCCGATGATGAAGATGAGAAGGCTGCAATAAACAGTGATTCACCAAATCATCCTTATGATGAAGCAAAGGCACTCGGGAAAGCAGAAATTGATATGGGCCGTATTTCTGCTGGATTTCCTTGTGGCAGTGAAAGCTTTCTTTTGATGTTTGCCCGTTGGAGGAAACTTGAGAGGGATTTCTACAATGAAAGAAAAAAGTATGTCTTCCATTCTTTTGGCATTCTTGTTGAGCACTTAAAGTTCTCTGAAAGAACTGTAGCCTGGTGTAACCACTGCTGAAATTTTCACTATGATGCAGGCGCTTTGATACTACACAGATTCCCGACATATATGATTCTTGCAAGTAGGTAACCTTATCTGTGTTTCCCTTTGCAAAGGAGTTGAGAGTCTTCTGTCTATTTATATCCTTTTCAGCTATTGTATTCAGATCCATTCAATATTTTCTTTAGAAGGAGCTTGCAACACATTAATTCTTGCACCCTTACCAGCTGTGGTATAACTTTTAGTGCTCTTCTTGGAATCAAATTTTTGCAAAGAGCTATTGCCTTTGTTTTCTGATAAAGATCATATAGAAGTATTAAGGAAAACGATAGCTTGTTGTGTTTGGTATTTGGCAGCTTTGTCCATCTTTTGTCTCACTTTCTGTATTTACACAATTGAAGCCTCAGAAGATTGCAATTTTTATTTATGTATGGCATCTTCATCTTTGTACTGATGTATCATCTTCCTAAAATATAGTTTTTGTATGACAGGTATGACCTTCTTCATAACCCACATCTCAACCTTACTGGTATAAGTGATCTCTTCAAAGTTTCTCAGGTAACCGAAATAGGTTTTTATACCTTCAAAATCTACCTTACAGTTTAAACTGTGTACGATATGCACCTGCTTCTGCCTATTCGTGAAATGCTTGACCTTTGGCCTGTTAACAGTCAATACTATTCATATCTAATGGAGTAAATAGATGTAAATGTTATTCCCACCTTTGACTGGAAAACCTCAAGAGCTGAAAGGTCCAGCCTGTACTAAACAAGCATTGAAAGAGCTGAAAGTTCTGGCTTATTAATCTCTGAAAGAGGATTTTTTTGAAGGCACAAATTTTGCCCAAAGTTTTCTGGGTAACGGCCCACTGTTATTTAATTCCCAATATAGCAGTCTGTTGCTGACTACCACCCATTGGTGATACCACAGATCAAACAAAGTTGAATGTTGGCCTATTTCTGTTTACTCAATGAACTTATCACCTAATATAGAAACTAATGAAGAAGATCAGGATATCTGTTTTTGGGCGAGGCCAAAGGTGAGTAGTTTGGCTACAGTAGATGATCTCAGTACATTGTGCTCTAATAGAATCATGCACTACCTATTATCCTCTCTAGTAAATTTAGCATACTTAAGTTGAATCCTGGATTGTGAATTTGAAGCTTGCTCATTCCAATGCTGTTCTTAATTCATTTTCTGCCCAATATTTCTAACTGTTCTGTTATTACTCTTTCAGTTGCTAGCTGATGGTGTCATTCCAAATGAATATGGAATAAATCCAAAGCAGAAACTCAAAATTGGCTCAAAGGTAGCATCTTGTATTGCATTCAGATTATGCAGTATTTGTAGTATGAGAGGGAGGGAGGGAGGGAGATTTGTTCCCAGACAAGAATGAAATAAGATCAGGTTTTGCTTTTTCTGGCCATAATCATGTCACTGTTTCTTCTGTCATTTTCTACAGATAGCACACCGTTTATTGGGAAAGATTCTAATTGACCTGCATAACACGAGACGAGAAGTAACCTCAGCTACTGCTGAATCTAACACATATCATGATCCAACAACAATGTCATCTGCAAAACGGAAGGAAAGGTGTTATTATGAGGAGGTTAGGAGTGAATGTTTTGAAAGACCTATCTCAAACAAGAAGTCAATTGATCTAGATGATTCCCACAAGGAAACAAAATACTGCTTAGATCCAAAGTAAGTAACTTACTAAGGAATTCCAGTTGTTTTAACTTTTGAGTTATACAACAGATATCAAATGATTTTATTGCAGATATGCCAATGTGATTGAACCTGAGCGACGTGTTCGAACAAGGCTCTACTTTACATCGGTATGAAAAGTGAGAAGCAACTTTTGAATGTGCTTTCTTGTTTTTTTGGTAACATATCATACAAGACATGTGTATTGTCCTAGCCCTGTCGATGTAGTATTTGAACACTCTGAAGTGATACTTTGCTTAAAACATTGTAGTACTAATCAAAGCTTACACATAGTAGTTCTTGTGCAAATTCATCATGACTATATCGTATTGTAGTACTAATCAAATAAAAAAATTGCCCTACCAACTACTGAAAGTGCCTTTCTTGTAGTTTTGTAAAATACTATTTGGTAGAGATACTTCATTGCAAGTATGTTTCCTGGTTTTATTTCCTTTATATAATGTTTTTCCTCCCTCATAAGCATAACTCAGGATTTTGTTCTCGGCAGGAATCACATATACACTCTCTAATGAATGTACTTCGATATTGCAACTTGGATGAGACTCTGGATGGAGAAGAGAGTCTTGTTTGTCAAAGTGCTCTAGATCGGCTGTTTAGAACAAGGGAACTCGACTACATGAGTTACATTGTGTTGCGTATGTTTGAAAATACAGAGGTATTGGAATTTTCCTAGTCATATGTGTAAATCATGTACCCTTTTATTTGTTGTCAGCAGCTAACTTCACCAACAAGAGACACATCAATCCAAATTTTCCTCTCTCCTTTAGAAAAATTTATGTTAAGGAAACTCAACGTGTCCTCAATTCCTCATCTTAAAAGGAAAACCATAGGCCATGAGCAATTGAAGCCCAGTTGATCTTTTACATCACTTTTGTATATTGTTGCTACCCTTTGTTGTATTCAATGTGGATCTTTTTGTATGAACCTAACCCTAAGAATTCTTCAAACACTGATACAAAGCAAATGCCGTGATGGCACTGCATCTAAGGCCCTATTTGGCACAACTTCTGCTTGTGCAGAATCCAGCTTGTTGGATAAGCTGGTGGTGCTAGGAGTATTAGATTCCTTTTCCTATTCTGCACTAGAGTCCTTTTCATATTCACGCGTCCCCCTCATGTACTCATATATATTGCCCCCTTGGGGCTATTATTTAATGCAATTGCTATTCACTGCTTCTCAGTTGCAGTTGAATCTAGCTGCACTAATATAATTGATATAATGGACAAAAACATGCCACTGACTACATCAGGTGCATTTAGTTGCTTGTAGTGCTTCTGGAATTCATTCCATAGTAATCATGAAAATAAATAATGTTGTCGATTCTTTTCTGTAACTTTTAAGGCTTTTACTAGCATAATATTCTCAACTCAAAGTGAAATAAAATGTTCTTTGCTGACTTGATGGAACAATTAGGAGACATGAGAGGCATATCTATTATGAAATAATGCTGATTCTTTTGCCCAATCGCAGGTGTCTTTGGAAGACCCAAAGAGGTTCCGTGTAGAGATGACATTTAGTCGTGGTGCAGATATAAGCTCCTTAGAGGTAGTTTCAGTTCCTTTCAAATTCTATGCAAGATTTCATTTCAATATTTCTATTGATATACATTTATCTATTTTCCATGCACACATCAATAATCACACGATTCTTATGTTTCCATACAGAGTGAAGCCAAAGCATCTTTGCTACCGGCTGACCACACAATGCAAATTATGGAGCCAGAGAGATTGCAGGAAGTCGGATCATATATGACCTTAGAAAAATTTGATAAAATGACTCGTCCGTTTGCAATGCCAGCTGAAGATTTTCCACCAGCTACTCCTCCTCAAACTTTGTCAGTCCGTTTCTGCAAGGATATTGAATTACAAGGAGGAATATTGGTTAATCTCTAGCCCTGTTACTAAGAACATTTCCACCAGTGAACAAAAGTGTCTTTGTCTTTTCCTTCTTTATTCTAGTTGCTTTCTATTGATACAATGGTGAACCATTGTTTCTAGTAGGAATTCCTGATATAACCTTAGGGTGTCAGTTCCAGGGTTCCAGAAAAACGCTGAAACTGGAACCGGCTTAGCCAGCATTTTCCCTAGGACCAGTATTAACCCCAAACATCAAATTTGGAAAAGATATATTTCAGACTCTTGAAATTTTATGAGACAAAACCAACCTGTTTTGAGCAAGGAACCGGTCCAGTTCCAGTGATGTACTGGTCTTAATCCTCGTAATCCGAAAAGAGTAGGAAGATTACAACATGGCAATGATTTTTCCTCTGTTACCACTTGGAACAGTTTGATTCTGTGTTGCAATATTGATGTTGATTAGATGTGGAAGAAACCAATCTGTGGGAATATTTGTAGGGCCTCCACATTGCATGGGACATACAGAAATTTAATGGTTGGTGTTCCAAATTTACCTTCAATCTGTTTTGTTCACTTAATAAACTTATGTTCAGTCAACAATCTGGAGACATGCCCTTTCGCTGCTATAACTGGTGTATATTGCTACTGGTTCGTGTTTGCATGTATGACATAATGGGTCCCTTTAGAAAGAAGGCTAAAATGACAAACTAAGAAGTGCAGTGTCAAACATCTTATTGCAAAACATGTATGACATAATTTGTATAAGGAATACATGTTAAATGTAGAACTACAGACTTGTTAGGGAATTAGATGTTGGCTGGTGTCAATGCATGTCTCTATACATAAAGTTGAATTTATGTCAGAACCAATCAGCTACAGTTAACAGGCTGTCTGCTTCTGTGAACAATCAATCAGGTAGAAATTAATAGAAGACTGTTTACTTCTGTTGGCTGTCAGACAATTAAGCAGGCTGTTGCAGTCTTATGAACAATCTTTCAGACAGATGTCAATACAAGGCTGTTTTCCTCTTTGAACAATTGATATAATTTGGCTGTCTTGTTTTTGACATTGACAAAAAAAAAAAATTGTAATGTTTGATTTCTCGTTTGTATCTTAACGTTCGACACTTTACTACCTGGGATTCTCCCTGATTTTCTTTTTACTTATTTGAAAATTTGCAGCAGCATAAGTCAGACATGCTGAGTGGTATGCCAAAAAGGAAGACCAAAAAGCTTCAAGAATAGCATGTAAGCGCCCAGCTGGGCTTCAGTTTGGTTGAGTCATCATATTGCTTAATAAAAAGGTTCACTTGAATGTTTTGCCAACAGATGAAAGTTTGAGAGCACTCTGAAATCCTGCACATGGGTTGCTAGGGCTGCGCGATCACGCCGCAGGAAGAATATCGACAAACATAAGTGTGAAAGCTGGCGGAACATTGCTAGGTTGAAAGTGTTGTAAGAGGTAGCTATCCTAGTATCGGGCGCGTATGATCGTTGTAACTATCCCGGCCGTTGGTACGGCTTTGTAAACTGTTGGTTCTTTCCTTAATTTTAATGACATGCAATTCTCCTGCGTGTTCGAGAAAAAAAAAAAAAAAAGCTGGCGGAACATGTTTTGCAGATAGTTATTTTGACGGACAGACTACAAATGCTGGTTAGTTATGTGACAAATCATTATGTGGTACATTGGCAGTGACAATTCAAAGGAGAACTTCCAGATTCTATTGATCTATGGAACAGTAACTATTTTTTGAATTGATTGAATCACTTCTGCTTGTGAGCTTTTTTCTGGCCAAGCCCTTCGTCATTTTGAGCGCCAGAGTGCTGTGACTATGGTTATCATTTATGGTAGTCTAGTAGATTTCTTTTGTGATAGGCAAATAGTACATTTGGTTTACAGCACTATGATAGTACTTTGTGTATTTTGCAAGGTAGAACATTTTATACTGTGTGCTACTATGTACCATCCATTGGGATAGGTGTAAATAACACGCCTAAAGAGGCATAAAAATTCACCATTTTTCCGTAAAAGCTCCTTCCATGATACATACTGAAGACAGGTGACAGTTGTGCACTATAGAGCAACATTGCAACTTAGCCATGGCATACACAGGCATAGCTAAACTCCTAGTATTTTTCATGACTAAAGCGGGTTCCTCCCTTCCCTAGTGGAAGGCCAACTTACTAGAACAGATCATCATAGGCAACTATTTCTCGCGCTTTGCAGGTTGCTTCTGGATCTGCTTTGGAGCTCTTGATGGCTGAATCCTCAACCACATTCTTCTTCGCCGCATCATGCAACGATCGCCCAGTTGGGTCGGCAGCTCGAACTAAGCTTTTCGAGTTATTAGGCGCCTCGCTTGCCTGGACAACTAAGACCTGTATAGCATGAAAGAAACAAGAATCTGAGAACCAAAGAGCAACGTAATGTACCAAGGTTTGTGTAGTTTGTAGGATTTCCCTCCAATTTTGTCAGAAATTTTGCGTTGGCTGCTGGAAAATTGCCTGATGAGTAACCTTTGGCAACCATAATGCTAATAATACTATGGGGCCGTACGCCTCCAGCCGTGACCTGAGCTCTATTCACGCCGCACACGGGCGGCAGCCCAGCGACCATCACAATTGATGGCTGCGGAGCCGCGGCCCCGGCAGGAGCCGGAGCGGGCTCCGGCTTGTCAACCTCTAAATCCGGTGGGCCACCTCGGAGGTGCTTCACCGGCGGGTTAGGGCTCGTGCGCCCGCGCTTGCCCCTGAGCCGTCGGATCATGGCCGGTGTGAGTCAGCACACTCTCCCTAGCCTAGTCCGCACAGATGAGGCCGCCAGGACTCGGGACATTAGCGGTGTTGCGGGTTGGGGACCTGTGGGCTGGTACGGCTGGTGGCGTTGAGATTCGTGCAAAGTATTAATACCATTATATGTCTAAGGCAAATCAACGATAAGAACAGAATATGCAAAATATGTTCATTGTAAGTGAAATCCCTTGGATTTTTTCTCATATATTTCTTCTAATCTTTTGAAAATATATTATTTCATTTCTTTTACTTTTGTGTTGCATTACTTTCTGTCATAGGCAGGAGATCAAGACTTGCTATATAATTAGTAGATATAGTTGATAGAAGTTAGATTTGATTTGTATTAGAAGATAGAGTTTGATTACTTTTCAATTTAGTTGGAGATAAATTAGGTAAGTTAGGATTTGGAGTTGAATTTGGATTGTATTCCCCATCTTTATAAAGAAGTAGCCACACATCATTGGAATCAAGTAAAGAAGAATTAATCTAGTCTCCTCAATATTCTGAATCACCCCAATCTATAGTCTAAGCCCCTCCTCTAGTAGTTGACGCCGCTTGGCTATCCTCCCGATGAATGTATATCCTTCTAATGATTCTAGGATCATAACATCTGGTATCAAAGATCAAGTTCCTCCACCCTCCCACGCGCCATTTCCACCTCCAATGAGCCCCAATCAGAAGATATGCTTCGCAACCTCCTAGCCGGCCAACAGGTGCTATGCGCCTCCATTGACTGCACGGATCATCGACTCGCAGAGACCTATCGGCGCGTCATCGACATCAAACTTCAGCAACGAGCGCACCACCTCACCATCACGCGCCTAAAGGCACAACCGACTCATCTTCATCCACACACGTGCCGGCTGGCAACGACTTGCTGCTTAACCCACACGTCGGTGAGTACTCCAGCGGCCTCAGTGGTAGACCGCGTACGGACGTGATATGGATCATGCTTGGTTCAAGCCACCCCTGCATGCCAACTGTTGGGCGAACTGGCCGAGGAGAAGATGATCGTGGCTAAGGAGAAGAAAGTAGCAAAGTTTGTTGCAGCGTTACCACAACATGTTGCGATGGTGGCAAAAGCGTACAACGGTTTTGAGCGGAAGGAGGTTGACGGTGCCTAGCTTCTTGGCCGGTGCGGACGCGATGCGAAGGCGAAGCCCATTTGGCTTCAAGACAGGGTCAACGACTATACGTGGGTAGCCAGGGTAGGAGAAGACGGCAATGGCGACAGCTAGACGTAGAACCTGCAAATTCAGCAACAACATCATGTGGAGTGGGTTAACTCGTTCGATCACAGACGTGGATGGGGTCAACGCACGACGACGTTCGATCGTCATGCGCACGTGCAAAGACAAGTGGCACGGCTCAGCAAAAGCCGCTCGTGGGCATATGGGTGTGAGGCTACACACAGTTGACAGGGTTACCAAAGGATATCGCCATGGTCACCACCACAGCTCAAGGATGAGCTGTCTCGAAAGTAAGGGTGGAGATGTCATAGGTAGGAGATCAAGATTTGCTATATAATTACTAGATATAATTGGTAGAAGTTAGATTTGACTTAGATTAAGAGATAAAGTTTGATTAATTTTCAATTCTACTAGAGATAAATTAGTTAAGTTAGAATTTAGAGTTGGATATAGATTGTAATTCCCCCTCTATATAAAAGGGCAGCCACGCATTATTGGAATCAAGCAAAGAATAATTAATCTAATCTCCCCAATATTCTAAGTCACCCCAATCTATAGTCTAAGCCACTATAGCAGCCGACGTCGTTCGACTATACTCCCAGTGATGTTTATCCTCCTAATGATCCTACGATCATAACACTTTCACTGTTTTTTTGGCAAATTCAGACATAGTTCATTTGTTCTGCCTTCTATGAGAATAGAAGCAAGAACCATGAACAAATGGTAAAGTCAAACTACGTTGAGGACACCACCATACAATCTGTTTACTGTTCCAAATCTTATCTTTCATCTTGATCAGGAATTGACAAGAAACCTCAATGATAGCGTCTGAATCATGCTCATACCTATAAGAATGATACCTACAGTTTAAATACAGTCACAGATGAGACTGCATTTTTCAGACGCACCAATAGGACTGCCACAGCCATCAATGCCGCCAGGCGTTTGCACACAAATGGGCATGTGCACTTGGTTTGCACACAAGCAGCACGCAAAATGAGCTCTGAAATGAACTGCTGCTTCACGCATGGATGCACAGCTACAGAAGGGCTCTGAAATGAGGAGCCTCTCCAGCTACTAACAGCCTTCCAAAGCTCCGAATTTCAGATATCTTTAGTCATGCACATCCGGGCAAAACTGAACATGCTCCAGTTGGTGTTTCACCACAGCATTTGCTGCAATTTGATCTGGGTTTATTCAGGCCAGATCAGGAGAGCCAACATGTGCAGCAATGGTTCTATTTGAATTGGCTCCGAGAAGTCCCTCCAGCTGCTTTTAGTGTTGTTCCTGCAAACCTGCTCCCTTCGGCACGTCTGACCGCAGCTCTCGTTGGTTTATATGCAAATGTGCTTAGATCAGGAGGGCTGTCCACAATTCTCGTAGTACCTGTGAATTTGCTCCGATCATGACGGCAGACAGTAGATGCCTTGGGTGTGTATGCAAACGTGCCCAGAACAGGTTGGCCATCAACAGCATCTGTAGTTGTGATTTTGCCCTGATCAGAAGGAACAGTTTTCACAGGCTTGTATGCAAATGCGCTGATATCAAGAGGGCCGCCAGCATTTTTCTTATCATCACTTGTATATCTGCTTTTTGAAGGAAGCCCTCGATCTGTTTGCTTAGTTGTACATCTGAATTTGCCTTGTTCTGGAGGTGTGAGAACAGATCTGCAACAGAAATAAGCATGCTATAATAAATAATACTTATTCGTGACAAAATTGTACTATTTCTGGTAAGAAAAACCGTCCATATTTGGTTTATTAGAAGCTTTAGAGCCACTGAAAAAAGTTCTAAAGCTGCATACCTTGCAGAAAGTGTGTTCTTCACATCCTTTAAAGGAGCGCGAAGGCCACTGGCACGGGAGCCTGCGTATCTGAAAGATGATATCAATGCAGCGAACTTATCCATTGATTTTTCCGCAATGCCACTGTACTTATTCACATGGGAAACATTGCATCCAAATCTGCCTTCAGTTTTTATGTTCGTATTATCAAGGCGATCAGTATCGCAATCTGCAGGAGTTCCACACATGATATAACAGGATTTAAGATCAAACAAATATATTAGGAAAGACTTCTTAATGACAATCTGTCAAATTGTTATGCTAGGATACAGAAAGAATCACATGTTCACAAAGAAGATCGAGAAGCACCTAAGATTGCATCTACGATTACACCAAGCTTACATGTGTAACTTATTGGCCAAATGGCATCTCAGTGCTAAACTTTGATTGGGACTTGATATATTATAATAAATTAACTGTTTAAAAAAAGCTTTGTATGCTGAAAAGATGGCCATTCAAAGACATGGTCATTAAGCTGACAAGTATTATTGAAACATGCACAACATCTGCAAGCATGAAAATGAGTAAAGTATGCCATCGAATTGCATGTGCAGTAACCAGAAACAGATGAGCCTAGGCTAATGTTTCTTGCCATCCTTTCACGTATGTCTGATCTTCACATCCAACATAGCAACAAAACAAGAGAAGGCCCAAATTCTCAGATAAAAAAAATAAACTAAAAACAAGGTAGACTATTACCTTCATCAACAACTGGACTCAAATCAGAATTAATCGGCTGCAATGTTTCCTGCTAAAAAGCACAATTAAGATCAGCTATGTACATGGTACAAACTACTAGTTGCCATATGACGATAGGAAAGAAAAAAAAAAGACAAACAGTCACTTACATCTTCAAAATTGTGGAGACCAGAAAGTTTTCTTCTCTTCAGCATGCCAGAGTTCCTCAGTTGACCTCCAGAAAAAGTATGATTACCAGTTTCACAATCCTCTTTATCGTCTAACTTTTCTTCTTGATTTGTGTGGATCCTCTTTATTTTTTTGAAGTATGAACTCCTTACGGTAATATCTCTATCAGTAGAGGCAGCATTGCTTTCGGTATAATGTTGAATTGGTATAGATGGTTCCCTGTTGTGTGGAAGTAAAGAAGGCTCTGATATCTCAGGCAACTTTCCTAGAAAAAGAGAAAAGAGACATAAATTACTAGAACCAATGCCAAGATTATTTTGATTTTGCATAAATAAATTAACCTGGAACATGATTTGCAGATTGAGTCATGCATCAACTATGCAAATCAGAAGTATTACCCGCTAAGCAAGAACCTGTTGGTATTGTACTTCCGTTGCAATAGTTGGCCTCAACCTGAATAGACAAGTAGTAGCTTTGAGAACGACAGAAATATGGTTGCTGTAAGAGCGCACGACTAGGACAAATTGGACATGTAAGGGTAACAAATTGATGGGAAATACAAATACCTTTCTGTCTTCAATGCCTGTGTTATCAGAAGGAGGATCACTACCACCATCAAGTGAACTACATTGGGGTGAAATATTGGATGAATCATCACGGGGAAACTCACAGCTGAAATGCTCAGAACTACATTGAGAAGCAGAACTGATTGGATCATCTTGAGTAGGTTCAGAGGTTAAATGCTCAGAACTACATTGAGAAGCTTGAATGTGATTTGCTGGCAAGCTAGTATCTTCAATTGAATCAGGGGTGCCAGAGTCTTCAGTTTGAGGACTGGGCAAAGAAGACTCATTCAGTATTTGCTGCTTAGGTGTAATTTTAGGTGCCCTGAATTTTCGTTTTGCCTCAAGCGATGCTAAGCCTTCTACAAGTCAAGGATAATCCAATAGACAGTAGAGTATTGTGTGCAAATGATGCAAAATAAACCCAAGAAAAAAGTTGGTAAAAATATTGTAGCATACTAGGATTTGCACATCATGTCAACACCTTCATCTGTTAAAAGATTGAGGAAAAATATAAGCTGTTCTTAAAAAAAGCTAAGACATGTCTGGGGACCCGAAAGGCACTTATATCAAGTTATACATGTAACTGAGAGTTCACTATAGTAAATAAACTTGATTGATGCAAGGTTTTCTTGATTG
Source organism: Phragmites australis (assembly GCF_958298935.1). Classification (NCBI taxonomy): domain Eukaryota; kingdom Viridiplantae; phylum Streptophyta; class Magnoliopsida; order Poales; family Poaceae; genus Phragmites; species Phragmites australis. The sequence continues at coordinate 40,704,854 of NC_084922.1, read as the reverse complement.
AAATTGCAATATGTTGAGGAGGATACAGAAGTAGTTTGTCAATATATTTTTCTGCACAGGCAAATCTAGCCTCTTCCTTCCATTTGAAGGAACAATAGACTCTCTCGTTGGATAAACGTTATCAACAGCTGGTGCACTGCAATCTGGTTTGGCCTGCAAGAAGACAATAAAGGAAAGTTACGAGTAAATATTGGTAATTTGCATGTCCTGCATGGCAAATAAGTGTTTGCTTGTAATCTGTAGTAACAACTGACCCAAAAACTAGTATGTTGAGTAAAGCTTTTTTTAGGGGATGGGAAGAAAAAGTAATGTGAAACCATGACCACCTGTCTCTACTCTCTAACAAATTATCGCATTTCCATAAACCCTCATGTTTGTTTTGTGTCTGTATATTCATGCAGTTATGTTGTGCTTTGCCATGTACACCTGCATGTCTGCAAGTGCGCACAGCTCAGAAGCAGTGAGGAATTAAATTACATTTGGAAGTGGAGGAACAAAGAACCAGCTAACCAAAATGATCAATTAGCAAAGCATGTGATCTGAATGGGGAAAAAATAACATTCACATAAATCTGCAGTGGCCGAATTCTTTCTGAAAGAAGCGAGGCAGGGAAACTAATAGCACCAAAATGGAAATGGACAAGTACCTCAAATGGTTCCATTGTAAGTGGATCAATGTTCCCTAGAGCAATGCCTTTGGCGACATTCTGTGGTAACCATGTACAAACCAATTAAGGAAAAGCTCTGGTGCATGAGAGTTTCTTCCGAAATTGCACAATTTGAAATTATTGAGAAATACGACGGCAAGGTAAAGCCTATAGCTTATTTCTGAACTCAACTACATGCCATGGTCATCAGATAGGATGACCTAATAATAGAAGGAATCCATCCTCACAGTATATAAAACAGAATATAATCATAAGAGCTTTAAAATCTAAATATATGCTTGGAAAAGGATATGGGCCCAAAAATTCCAAGTCTTCACTGATGTCGTGAGGAACACTTGATAAATGAACGATATCTTCTGTAGCAGGATCATATACCCTTTGGAACTTAAAGGCCCAGATTGCCCTTTTGAAGTTCTCTTCATAGTGAGGTGGAACAGAAACAGCACTGTACCTCAAGTGCTTGATTACCTGTAATTATACATGCCAATGAAGTTCTCTTCACTGGTTGTCAAGTTTTTACTAGATTTGAAGGTAGCATGTGCAAGTGCAACAGAGAAGACAGGGTTTACCTTCTCATGACACTTAAGCTTTTGGATAAGTGCATGAGCTCGTTTCACACCCATTCCTGGCAATGAGGGGAGATAGTCACAGCCACTTAAAATACACATCTCAAGTAGCATTTGTCTTGTGAATCCATTAAAGTCAAGCTCTCTATTTCGCTCTAATCGTGTAATCTGGAATTCAACACCTTGCCCAAATTTGTCCATTTTGAAAATAATCTGCATATTAGAATTAGAGGTACAGAGATTAAAGGGCATACAAGCTATGGAAGCGACTGAGTACTGAAAAAAATTATGGAGGATGTTGAGCACAGAGAAAAGGGTTGTAATAGTTCACTTACTCTAGAACAGCCAAATGGTATCAAATCTGAATCTTCGGTGATTACAGCATCCACAAGTTTGTTAACAGATAAGAATGTCATTTGTGCATCTGCTTCATAAGGTGCAACAATATAATCAACCTTTTCTTTCTTCAGTACCTGCATCGTTGTTTGAAATAATATTGAGAAGTCTACCCAAACAATCCCATTCCTGTAAGAAATACTTTAAATAGATGATAACCGTTTGGTAGCATTACAGGAATTCACAGCTATACCTGGATCAGTTCAGAAGCAATTCTAGGTGTAATGTCAACAGCTTTCTGATAGCACTCAAAAGCAGCACGTGAATTCCCAGCTGCTTCATGTTCCCTGGCACGCTCAAGATTTTCCTTTCTCGACCTGACGAGTAACAATTTTAACAATCGGATAACTCATAAAACGAAAAGAAAATTCATCAGAATAGAAAGTGTAGCTGGAGACCATTAATAGATCCACCATTTGGCAGTAAAATCATAACTGCATTATACAGGTTGAATGCCCCAGGTGACCATAACCATAGCTATATGTGTATTCAATTACATTTAAGATTGTGTAAGAGTAATGCAAATGGTCATTGGCAACTGAAATATGTTAGGTTCTTTGTGAAGCCCCAAAAAGGAACATACCTTGCACGTTTCGTCTCTTGATCGCTCTTTATTGGCAGAAGGCCTCCATCAAATATAAGAATTGGTTTCACGCCATAATGACGCAACATATTAACCCTATGCATGCAGTACTCGATATGCCTGGTTCAATTTCAAGGGGAGAGGAAGCACAGGTGAGTTTACGGTAGAATCCCAAACATGATAATGAATTAGGGCTATAACTCTGTGATCTTCTTTCGTCTAAAATATTATATATCGACTAAAAATTACAACTTCGATTTATCTAAATTACAGCTGCACCATAAGATATGCCAGTACCCAAAAAGAACAGCAATGAATGCGTTAATGTTTACACTTTTTTTTGTGCACAGACAGACCATTTTGGACAAATTTTTCACAATTTGAAATGGTGATTTATTGGAACTAAAGAAGTGCGATGCCAACCGAGTGAACGACAGATCTTCCCAAATAGGTTTATTTGATCCAACCCTAAACATACAAGAAATCTTGACACTGGGTCAGATAACAAAAAAAAGGTAAATGGGCTATTAAATAGAGGCGAAACAAATGCAATGCAAATCCTTTCCGCAATCCCTGGGAAACACAATCCATCGCAAAGAACCACATTTCCTAGATTCGTCAACCAGGTTTCGGCGAATGGCGGAACGGCTCAAGAAACCCTATCGGGGCCGATACTGGTCCAAGAAAGGGGCAGGAGAGGGACCTGGTGGTGGGGATGCCCTTGCAGAGGCGGTCGCCGCACGAGAGGGCACCCTTGTGGAGCCAGGAGTAAGTGTCGACGGCCACGGTCTGCCCCCGCAGCTCCTCCACCCCGATGGGCGCCATGATCGACTTCAGCTGCGGCAGCAATCCCTGGATCCCCATTGCCGCCGCCGCCCTCTCCTCTCTGTCTCCGCGGATGGGGCTGGTGAAATGTGGAGGCCTTTTTTGGGGTTTTCTTGGAAGGAGAGGAGAGAGAGAGGAGAGGGCGGGAACCAAAAGGCGGGTCAGAGGCTGGGAGGAGGGAACGAGGGAGGGAGGAAAATGGAGGGCCTTTTCCTTCTTTTTCTAATGGAGGTAATCACATCAGATCCAAAATAAATCCAGACCGTTGTTTTTGTAATCGAATGGTTGCGAGGTGTGGACAATGGTAAATTCTAAAAGACGGATGGATTTGTGAATAATTCTATTGATAACGTCACACTAAGATGAAATTTGACGATAATGACTAATGATGTGCCTATCAATTATACCTTATGTGTAACGTCTGCTACCTGAAGATAAACATAACTAGGATTACAACATCTTCACATAAATACAAATACCCACAGGCAACTTAGATGGTAATAACTGTTTGATCTTCAGACATTATCTTCAGCAGATATTTTAAAAATTTATTTTTATAATATTATTATAGCATCTCCTAATATTATTACAATATTCCCTATTTTTCTATCTTCAAAAGCTAACTTATTTTCTACTTTTATTACTCTCTTCCTTCTTTAAACTCATAATCATTCTTTATAAACAGTGTTGAGAGATGTACAAATATGGAGTATGAAACGAGCTATTTACCGCCAGCCACATTACTATCGCAGACGATACAGTTCCTGCTGAGTCATTTGCCGCCAGGTCGGTAGATACCATCCTGCTCGAGCTGCCCTTAGGCATTTTTTTTCTTTAGGCCACATTTAGAACATAGGATTTTTTCAAAAAGGGGAAAAATGCATGGATCTTAATTCCATATAAACGAACATATTTGAGCGTCTGGAATACAGGATTGGCAAAAGAAATTTTCTCAAGATTTGATTCCTTCACTTTGTTTTAGAGGAATTTAAACATCACTTCAACCTCATTCTATCTCTTTCTTTTGTAGGATCGACGCAATATTTCCTCCCATACATGCAAACAGTGGCCCCTCAACCTTCTTTTGTTCTCGGATTTCCATCCTGTTCTCTCATGTTTTATTTCCCTGTTTTTTCATTTTTTTCTCCTCGATTTTATAATAGCAACAGCATCTAAATTCTATCAAATTATTTCTCTTGATCCAATTAGCTTTTATAATCCCAAAAACCACCGGAATTTTCCCGTGGGTATAATCAAACCACCGGTTCTTTTATAATGAAACCGTGGGTATAATCAAACTGCGAAAGAGAGACAGAACACAGAAGAAAGGCCTGGCATTTGAGAATGGAAGCCGTGGTGCTCCATGAACACTGAACCTTTTTTTCTGTATGTACAGTAAGAATGCTCATGTCACGGCAACTCTTTACCCGTGGGACTATGCAGAGACATCTGAACTCTGAATACGCCAACAATAAAGAATCGAATCACAGTGTCAGTTAAACCCCTGCTATCTACGTGAGGCGCCAAAAATGAGCATATGCACAAGAATGACAGCAACTCCGGAAGGTATCAAGCCCCAGTACGATGTTCGCCGCAGCGAAGCGTTCACATCGAACTGCCCAGTGTTCACATACTGGTTCTTCCCTGACGACGTGGTGACGTTCACCGCCATCGAACCTGGCAAAACCTTACGTTAGTCGCAAAGAAGACGAAGAGGGCAATGATAAGGAACTAGAGGAAACTGGTGGTTAAAATAGTCTGAAGGGATTTGTGCTTACAATCATAATCAACCCAGCCCATTCGCATGTTCCCCAAGTCATACACAAGTATCTTATCCTTTAAAACAAGATCTGCGACAAGAGGGACCAGATAGTTAGCACCAAAAAGAAAACCATCAGGCTTTGGAGAAGTATACATGCTTGGACATTTATGCACATCAGGATATGACTATTAATGTAAAGCTAGAACTTCATAGGAATTGCTGGTCAGTAATGTTTGCATGAGAAATAGAAGTTGCACCAAAAAAGAAGGAAAAAGAAAAGTACAGAATCAGAAACCAGGAAGACTCTCCCAGGCCTACATACACTTGTCAGAACACCTATACTTGTACTTATGTTTTATTTTTCATGCAATTATTGAGCATGTCGTGAAACCACTCAATTTATTTCATACAACCATGATGTAACAGCAGCTTAAGAACTTATAGCTAGATGTGCAACCTAAATTGACTAATGCTGTCCAGAGTTAGACTGACTAACCTCCGAGTATAGTTATTGCTTGGCCCTGGTTCCTTTGCCAGCCAATGCACCACAATACATTGTTGTCCTGCAACCATGACATGATACTATAACATTTGACAGTCTACCAGAAACAGTTAATCAGATATGCAACGACTTACAACAGAAGTCTGCTGCAAAAGATAGTTCTCCGGCTTCACTGTCATCGCAACACCACCCATAAAATAAAGGGTCACAGTTGGAAACAACGAGTCAACACTGGCCAAATAAAGCATATTTGTAAGGTATTCAGCACACTAGGGGCAAGAGCTGTTAATTTTGTTCCCAGAAAGAAGAATTAAACCTGCTGGAAGTAATAAAACATTGGTTCCCTTTGCTGACAAGAGAACGTACAGATGGAGAGACTGCAGCAGCTATCTGCAGGTATGAATAATGACAGTTAATAATCGCATCATAAAATTAGTAGGTAACATAGAATCATCAAATATTGGTCATTCTATGAAAAAGATTGTGTGCCCTATGAAACTCACCGCACTAACAAATGGATCATAGGCTCCATCTGCAAGGTATGCCAATGTTGTTCCTGAATCCACGATTGTTCCCTGTGCATTTGATGTTGTAAATAAGGAGGAATCAATGGGCAGCTTTTGGCCATTGACCGCAATGTTCTCCAAATTCAAGTTGTAATGAGGCCTATTTTCATTTAAAATATTAGCATAAGAAGTGGTTAGTATCAAGAATAGAAGGAGGTTCCATAACTTTTCATCAAAAGAAATGATCATTCGAGAGTCAACAGAACATAAACTTAGCTATATTGTTGGCTGTCACAATTCATAAGTATATATTACATGTAAAATTAAAGAATTGAGCTCAAAATTCAAGAAATGCAAAGAAAAGAAGTAGGTTAGAATCATCATTAGGTGATGCAACTCAATTTAAAGACAGGCAGGCATATATTTCCAAATAACAAAATATGTGGGGGATAATGGCCCAAGTGGAAAGTTTCAGTTCTTTATAAGTTCTGGACTCAGTGCATTTCATACATAGACTACTATCCTCTCACAATACAAATCGCATCAACTTCTCAAGAAATGGGTATCTCTACTTTCTAACCTTTTATCAAGAAACGAGTTTCTACATAAGGTGAACACCTACCTCTCCAGAGAACAAAGAGACTGTACAAAAATATCAGATTGCAAGTATTTCAGAATACCAATAAATGAATATAGCCAACAATGTTATTACATTTGCAGCCATCATTTCTTAGTCTGTCTTCTCAAAGAACTACCCATTACAACCACAAGGTCACATAAGAATGGCTACTGAAACATAAGATAGTGATGCAGATTTATGAAGTTCTACACCCAAAGTAATTCCAGGGAAAGAAACTTACTGTGATGGAACAAGTGGAGTATAGACTAATCCTGGCTCCACAATTTCACCAAGCACAAGAATGCCACCACCATTGTCTGAACCTTTCAGGCAATGAGAAAACACCTTAGGGGACACCCCAAGAGAGTTCAGCTGTGAAACGACAGACAGTTGATGCTGTCCAAACCCAAAGATCCCATCAACTGCCCTATCTGCCTTCGTCAGGTCTCCTGACTGTGAGTTGCTACATCTGCTTGGAAGGAATTGAAACATTGATGAGCTGGTAAAGATGTTCTACTGACAACATTTGGCAGAAAAATTGAAGCACAGCTAGAATTGAAACTGGCACACAACTTAATTAGACTAAGAAGACAAGAACAACGCTGTGAACTCCTAGTACTAAAAGATTTGTTACCCTTACAAGACTGAGGCTGATCTTTTGGAGACATGACACTAAGGCCATTAACACAAAGCAGTACGCATGTCAGGGGATAGCCATCTAATCAAGCAGAGAAGGATCCATTGACAGCTCTAGTAACATGCCAGCACCTTTTTGCTTCAGAATGGAAGATAAAATTACAGTATATGTTCAGGTTGACCATCAAGGAAGTTGATACTTTTTTAGTGAAAACTGTTGTCCTGGGTGACAATAAGAAATGGAAGTACGCTTGTAGAAGTGACAAGCAACCTAATGGTCTCAGGACACTGACAGTTTGTTGCCATTTGATCAATCATTCTACCAACCCAATCAACAAAATTCTAAACTTACCCGCACATGTGGCACAAATTGTCAACATGTAAATGGTTCACACTATTGAGGACGAACACCATGTCAACGGTCACTACTCCTACACCTGGACCTCTCTAGCGAGGTTTCTAGTGGTATCTTTATTTGATGGTAATTTAAAATGATATATGATCCAAGGAAAACTGTACCCGAAAACAATAGAGGCAGAAGAATTAGCAGTCTGCTCATTTCCCATGACAGTATCGAAATACATCGTGTCAGACACGTAGTACCCTGATGTGCCACTCCCATCACCATAGGTGAAAGTGTACCCACAAGGGCTGCTTGGGGAGTACGAGGATTGGCAGACTGCTTCCCCTGTTTGGAGGGCAGCTGTACATCTATCATCCGAGCATGTTATCCTGGATGATGTTGATGAAGAGTCAGGGCTGAAGGACCCCAACTGGATCTGAGGAACCAACATAATAATTATTTGATCAGGAGCTCCTAGCTAATAGCAACATTGGTTGAAAATATATGCATTTGTTAAAGTCAAAGATAAGAACTTGGACTTACATTGAGTCCACTTGATGTCGGGCAACCAGTGCAAGGACTGCAAGTTACCCACAATATGTCACTGCCTGTGTCTATCTGGACAAAGAATTCCTTTGCTGGGTTTCCCAATTTCACACGGGTAAAATAGAGCCTGCAAATTCAAATTCATTTATGATGCAACAGTAAAAAAAGAGTATATTGGATTATAGACTGAAAAGAAAAATGAATCCTTGTTACAGCCAATACCGGCAAGTCCAATTGCAGAGTGAAAATTGGCATGAATTGGTGATAATGCCAAATAGTAGGTCGATCAATCACAACACAGCGGTGTGTGCTGGGTAGCAAACTGGACTGTGTGTCCTAACCAATTCCAGGGAAGGAAGAAATAGCATGCTTATGTGACAAATCACTAGATTTCATCATAAATGTGTGTCCTATGCTTAGGAACACAAGATATTCTACTACTTGAAGGCAGTTCATCAATCAGAGTAAATGCACTACATACTATGGCAAAATATATATCCAAACTAAAATGAGGAATTCAGCATAAGGGGGCCGATCTTAACATATGGACACCACAAGCATTGGCAAAAACATATGCAAGAAAACAAAATTGCTTCTCTTAGTGCAACTCCAACCGGCTCTTCAGCCGGCTTGCTATCGTCAAAAATAAGGAGTCGGCACAAAAAACAGCCTCCAACGGGCTCTCCAACTGCCTCTTCATTTTTACCGACTCACTATCTGCTCGGTTGTGCTCGCCAAATCCAGCGAGTGTCTCCCGCTCGCTATTCTCAGTTCGCTACTTCGCTACGAGACGATGACAGGTGGACCTCGTGTGAACAGTACTCATCATATCTAATTTCCATTTCAATCTTCTCTATTCAAAACTGTTATTTTTTGCTGCTCCAAAAATCTTAGAACTTTTTGTACGCGTTCCATAATCTATGTGCAATCTATTTTAATTGGATTCACCTAAAAATCCTGTGTACAATATAAATTAAAATTCTCCAAAAAAACCACTTTTATAACTTCTAGCAATTGTTAGGACCTCAAATAAATTCCCAAAAATCTAGGAAAATTCATTAGTATTCTTTTTATGTGATGAACTAATTTCTAAAATTATTTTCAGTCCTATGTTATATAATAAAAAAGTGAGTTCATTTGTAATGCTCTATTTTATATGTATTTTTATAATTTCATATGATATTATTCTTTTAATTCAATTTGAATTCAAACAAAAATTAGATATATACAAAATTTAACCGTTAGAGACATAGCCATTGAAATTTCTTTTTATAAGATACTAATAAAATATAGGTGAGTCAGTTAGCATGCGAAATTTAAATATTCCGTTGGAGATGCTCTTAAAGCTGGCAAGTTGCTGCCAGGCACTAGGCGTCTATGATTAATGGCTTAATGTTACTGACATCCCTGTGAACAACCCTGTTTCTACAGGTTGCTGGAATCTGGATTACTGTTTAACAAACTTATTTTCCTGCTTTGAATTTAAACGTCTAAGACCATCTCCAACAGATACTCTAAAAATTCATCCCCTATAACACTATTATAGCATCCTCTAACACTATTACAGCATCTCCTATTCTTTTATCTCCAACAGCTACCCTATTTTTACCTTTTATTACTCTACTTCTCCCTTATGACCCACAGACATACTCAGAGAACAGTGATACGGATCCTCAAAACCTTCGACAAATTTGCCAACCGTCAGCCCTAAAATACCGATGTCTGCAAAACTGTAGGGCTGGATCGACAAATCCTCAGCACAGTAGCCAACAACAGTGATGTGGATGGAGATGCCGATGCTCTGGGAGAAGGCATAGTAGATACTTAAAAATTCATCCACTACTGTATTACATCATTTACACTACAGTGTTTTGCAGGTTCTGTAGCACGGGAAACCGAAACTACCGGGGATGGCCTAATAAATAGGCTAGAAACAAAACAGAAGGGAGAAATCTTCGATTGTAAGGAAAAAATATCTCTTTCTTTCCATGTGAAGGAATTGACCGCAAGCAAAAGCAACGGAAGAAAATGAAATAAAGCAAGGATTGCGTCGAACGAAAACTGTCATCTGGAACCAACTCTACAAACCTATGATCCAAGAGAAGCAAAGGGCAACAAACATGGTACTGGATTACTTTTACAACCTATGATCCAAGTGAATGCATAAGAATTAGGCTCCTAAATAAGCATCGGGATTGGCACGAGTAGAACAATCGAATGCACAAAGGACGAGCAAAATTAGCAAATTCACATGATTGCTGCATTGTAAAGACGAACAGAACGAATCTACGAATTGAAGCGAAATTCACAGAACCGCAATGGTTAAAAAATAAGAAAAAGAAAGAAAGAAAAGGTAAATTAAAGAACTTCGCAGAATGCACACGAAAGCCACCAGAAATTTTTTACCGAGTAGCAGTATAAACACTTCAATCATTGCTCGTTCAACTGAGAAAAGGAATCAATTTAAGCAGCTGAAAGGACGAATTGACATCCATTATCCAATAAAAACGCGTACGAAAACAAACAGATCAATGTTGTCAGTCAAAGCAGCAATTTCAGCTCAATGCCCGGAACCAAGAAACCGGAAAAGGCTCAAATTTTCCACGCTTCCACCAATCGCAACCAAACCACCACAGGACACAAAAACGAAGCAGCTCACCCACCCGACCATGTACGGGTTGGCGGAGCCCTCCACGGGGAAGTCCACCACGCCAGCGACGGCGGGCGCGCCCCCGAGCAGCCCCCTCCTCGAGTGCCGGTGCCGCGCCCTGTCCCGCTCCTTGAGGTGCTCCAGTGGCACCCCCTTGTGGGGCACCGCGCGCTCCAGCCTCAGCGCCGAAGGAAGCGGCGCCGCCGAAGCCGCACCCGCACCAACCAGGACCACCGCCAGCACGGCCACCGCCACCGCCACCCCCGGCAGCCTCATCGGGACAGCCGCTGCGGGGTCCCGTCTCACGAGTCCCGACGCGGCGAGACGAAGGGAAAGAGCGGCCGCTCCTTGGCGCGGCGGCTGCGCGTGCGCGTAGCAAAATTTCACGGCCCTTTTTGCCCTCAAGGGCTCAAAGCAGCCTTTAATTACGCGGCGCAGCGTATATACCCCCTCCTCCAGGCCCTATATTTTAAGCGAGGTAGGATTTCAGGGGGCAAAGTGAGAAAGAGTGGGAAAGGAGCCCTTCTCTAATTTCGTGTGGGCTGTGCGCGCGCCGCCCTCTCTGTTCCGTTCCGCCGCTTTATAGAGTGGACTACTTTTCCTTTTTGTTTTACGAGATTCACAATCTTGACTGAATAATTTAATATGTTGTTTATATATCATTATTGTATCAATGATATATAGATTCAGATCTCATATATTATCCTGTCTCCTTCCTATATGAGACCGTAAGATCTCGGTGGAATCGAATGCCCGCTTACTAATAGGCAAGAGGGGACCCTTTCTCGCCCAGCCCTTTTATTTCTGGTTGCTATGATGAATTTTTCGGACACAATAAATAATATATTATAGGTTAGATAGTTATTTGATAACACATAGTATTTTTTTTTGGATCTCGTGCTTGTTTGCATTTGTTTGCTTCTTTGCTGCCTTTGACCAAAGTTATGGGTTTGGTTGCATCCTAAAGTTGGGCTCACCTTGGTGTTAACTAGTCTAATAAAGAACTATAAACAATTTTTTGTTAGTGTCATTTGGCATTCACCTAGGAACTAGCCCAGAGTAAACTACTCTAGAACATACATTTCTCCGTCGATGTAGACTTTCAGAGTTTTCGACAGCATATTCAGCTATTGCGCGCACAGAGAAAGCGTGCAAATTTTGATGGTTTGACATCATTCCCGTGCACTGAGAAAAAAGTAGGAGACAATAATGCACTAGCAACTGATCCACACTATATATGAAAACAAAAAACTTTAGTTTTAATGGCCACAATATGCCAACCTACCTGAAGACTTTGTTGGACTAATAATCTTTCTAGACCATTTTCGACAAGCTAGCGTGAAAGTAAAGTTGAATTGCTCTTTGATCCCAAAAAAACTAGGAAAAAACGTGCATGACTGGGTGAGAAACTTCCGAGATGAACCGGGAATGTTCATACCCAATGATCAGAATCCAGACAGAAACCTGGATGTCAAAACAATGACTCGAGCATCTTTTTCTTCTCCATTGATGGGGCAGGTACAAATCTTCATCCAGGTAGGTACCATGCCCTTGTTGTTGTTGGGAAGCTGCTGCCCTGCACTGGACGCAAGTGGTTGGTTGGTTTTTCAGATCGAAAATATATATATTGAAGTGAATAGGAAATTATCCTTGCCATGCACGCATGGTGCATTTTGCTGCTTGCAAGGCGTGCCATTGTCAGCCTCCGGCAAGCGATTTCGGGCACGCATTCTCCCGGCCTTTGCCCAAATATATTTCCGGAATGAAAAGTATAACTTTGAGCTGACATTTATAAGAAGAGATCATGGTCCTATCCGGAACATAGAAATTTCACACCAATGTGGTAAACTTGACATGAAACAACATTATCTCCCCGAGATTTCTATTAGATTTCTGAGAGCTAATGAGATCCACCTTTTGTTCATATATACGGTGCATAAAAAACCAGGTTTTTTATATGTAATCTTCTAACCTAATAAATAAGATGGCTAGATCTCTAACAGATTAACCTAGAATACTTGATCATTTTTATTTTGGATATGTCACTGAACACGGTTGAGTCTTGAGGTAGGTGCACAGGGTTGGTATTTTCGGCATCCTAAGATTTGTTTGCCGTTTGGAAAGATGCCAAATGGTTCCACCAAAGCTTCCAGTTTCTTGTGTCCCGTGCCGTACTAGCCGGAGCAAAGAACAACCACGGCACAAGGCACAGGCTACAGGTCGTACCGTACCAGTAGCATGGCTAGAGAGGAGCGGGTCAAGCAATCGATTGTGCTACACGGAATCTATCAATCTAGCGTGTGTTGTTCCTAGGTCTCTCAACGCAAAGTTCTCAAGCACGCAATGTCTTGGGTTCATTTGTTTAGTGTAGAGTTGAGTTGGTTAGGAAAAGAGTTGACAAAAAGATCCATCTTTTCATTGATACTGATGCAGTCTTAAGTGTAATAGATAGATGTTGTTTATTGTGTAATGCAAGCGCCGCGCATTCCTTTCGCAAAGATTCTCTTTAGAATAGTTCTATGATGATGGTAATAATGATCATTATTTTTAAAATGAGCTTTATTAATTCTTATTATTATATAAGTATAATTGCACAAGAGTTTATCTTCGATCTTTATATAACTAAGATACACATAAACACGTTATAGCAAAAATAGCTCTATTAAACCATGATCGTGATTTTAGTGATTAATGACAATATATTTATTGGGACTAACATGTTTGTCCAGAATATATGTTAGCAGTTGTCATGAATGCAATACATTAAGAAGTTACCATAGCCGGTGCATAAGAGTTTGCACTCATCAGAGTATTTGTGCACAGAGGCCGATAGACTCACCGGATAGTTCGGTGCTCTATGTGTTAAATTCACCAGAGTATTCCTAACAAAAGGAAGAAGACTAAGGATCTTACCGGATAGTCCAGTTATCTGTACTAGGTAACACCGAAGCATTTCTTGCAGAGAAGAATGCAAGTGCAGAAGACTAAAGATCAACCCACAAAAAGTTTCGATGCTTGGTTTGTGCATACTGGAGTATGGCACCGGAACATTTCTTGCAGAGACGATCGCAATTTGCTGAAGAATGAAGATCAATTCACTGGATAGTCCAGTGATCATAAAGATAGTTGCACCGGAGTATTTCTAGGGAAAAAAGAGAAGATTCAACTCACTGGATGGTTCGATGTAAATAGAATGAACACCGGATGAATGCACCGAAGCATTTTAAACAGAGAGACTGCAAATACTTAGATGGCTCAAGATAACTCACCGAAAAGTCCGGTGATTGATTTGAAGGCACACCGGAGTGTACAGTGTTCACGGAGGCTATGAGTGAAGTTCCAACAGCTAGTTTCTGAGTTTATATTCATCGGATGATCTGATGTTAGTACTACTGTTTTCACCAGATCATCTGATGTTAACAGCTTTTCTGAGCCATTAGAAAAAAATTAGTTGGCGGGTTTGAAGCTATAAATACCCCTCAAGTCAGTCATTTATAGGTATGGCATGCTGCTAAAGTCTAGAGGAAGCTCATATACACTTAAAAAGATATCTAAGCCACTAAAATACTTAAATTGATTATACAAAGCAATTAAGCATAAGATTAGAGATTGTTTAGTATTTATAGGCCTAGAGTAAGTTATATATAAGTGCTACAGCTAGAAGAATGTATCAATGAGTGATCTTAACTTGTACCGAATGATACATCGGTGTCTTGGAGTCTTGGTGACTCATCAGCATATTGGACCTTGGTGGCTCAAGCTTATTGACCCTTTGACTTGGTGTGGAACGGTTGCAAGACATGTATATGGGGACACGGAGATCCTTGCTTTGGTAGCTCAAGCTTCGAAGTGATCACAGTGGCAAGTGACTGAAAAAAAAGCTAGTGGTGAGACCTTGCCTTGGTGGCTTGTTAGCTCATCGTGTTTAAGACCTTATCTTATTGATTTGATAGCTCAAGAGTCATGATCCGAAGAGACTTAGTGACCGAGAGTATATCCTTTGTGGAGCTCTAATGTGGATTAGGGGTGATATTCATATCATTGATATTACGGGATAAAAATATCTTGTGCCTAGTTTGTCTCTCTATCTTATTTATATTTCCGCGTTTACATATTTGTAATTTAACTTACCAGAGTAGGTTACAATCCTCTTGAGCAGTGTATTAGACACACTAGATAAATCTAGAGCATATTTAGATATAAAATTGATATAGATTTATCTTATGAAGCTTTTGGAACTAATTTGTTTTAGTTTCTAAATATCCTAATTCACCATTCTCTTAGGATATCATCATTTCTCACACATGTTCTAAACAATAATGGTTAGTACATGAGACATAAAATAAGCAGAAGTCTCAAGTACTGGTTCCCAAAGAAGAAAACTTGAGTTATAAAATTCTGCCATTCATGTGCAACTGAATACCATAGGTGTTGATATTTCTTGGCCTACCGGATGGCAATTTTGACACTTTCAGGAATTGTATATGTGTAAGAATGGTAATCGAGTATGACAAGTACGGATAGTAGTCGCACATATTCGTATCTACCAATTTTTACCTGCTCGCGGGCAAAGAGCGGCCTCCAAACCTATCACCCGTGGGTACCCGTCACTCGCGGGTATACCTATTTACACGTTTGCCGCAACAGATATATCCAACACTGTCACAAGCTCTATGAATTATTCGTTCATTCTATACAAGAATAGTGTAATGGTTACAACAAGACAAATAAATAATTTTAATAAGACATATAAATAAGTTATTTTAGCCTAAATAATTCTAGCAAGACGTATACTGAACTTCAATATGACCATCTACTCCCAAGAACAGCACAAATGTCCACGTAAATGAATATTTGAATCGACAAGCACTTCAAAGGCTCAAATAAACATGTGAATATTAAACAAGGACATCATCAGAGAACTATATAGCTATACAAGTTTTATAGGTATGAATACGTCTTACCCATATCTGTATATGTCTACCTGTCGGATAGTATTTTTTATCTACTATATATATCATACTTTATTCAGGTACTTACCTGTGAACAAATAGGTAATCGAGATAAATTGATATATATATATATATATATATATATATATATATATATATATATATATATATATGTGTGTGTGTCCCCCCTCTCTTTTAGAATCTGGTCGCAGAGGGTTGACCAGTTCAATCAACAGGAATTGCTATTGTACCGAACACTAGAGTATCCGGTGGTTATTATTGTGAGAATCCTAATTGGAAGTTAAGCAAGTCAACTCAAAACTAGGAAGACAAATCATTGTTCAACAGTTATCTCTAGTCAACGAAAAGTAGTTTTTTTTTTAGGATCAACGAAAAGTAGTTGTGGCCAGCAATGTTAATTGCTCGCTCTACATAAGTTGTTGATCTCCATTAATAAAAAAATTTCTACAAACAAACTTTTTCCGTATAATTAAGTTTCGATCATATCCTTACTCTCTCAGATATAAGCTGAACCTTTTCTGTAAAATTATCTCTTGCATCCTATTATGCTTTCGTTTCCTTCAATTTTCTGGAATGGGATTCGGTGAAGTATGGTTGGATTTGAGGCGGAGGGATTAGATCTGATGCCACAACATTGCTACAGTACCGATGCTACAGTATTCACGTCTACAATACCGTACTATAGTGCATTCTGCTACAGCATTTGAAGTTACGTTGCTATCATCCTTTCATATTTCACTTCTCATCCTTGACTTCACGGTACTAAAGTAAGAGGATT